>NC_054831.1:109924020-110224020 GCF_018345385.1 Vulpes lagopus | reverse complement strand
CATCACAATTTTTTATCACAATTTTTTAATTCACAGTAATTACTATCAATATCACCACATAACCAGGCGAGTGTTCACATTTACCCAATTTGTTTGAATTGGGATCCAAATGAGGCCCAGTCCTTGTAATTTTCTGTGCTATATCAGTCTTTAGGATTTTCTTACCTCTCTATTTTTTCACTTGCAGTTTTTTTGGGGAGGATATAGTTGTGTTAAGCTAGGTCAGAGATGCCTGGGTGGCTCAGTCAGTGAAGCATCTGCTTTTGGCTCAGGTCATGATCCCAGGGTCCTGGGATCCAGCCCCACATCAAGCCCCACACTCAGCAGGAAGTCTACTTCTCCTCCTGCCCCTCCTTCTTCTAGCATTCTGTCTCAAAGTTTTTAAAATCTTTTTCTTTTTAAAGAAGCTAGATCATTTGTTTTGTAGAGTCTTCTATAATTTAGATTTGCTGATTGCATCCTATGGGTCATTTGATAAGTACCACTATCCCTTGTATATCCTGTAAATTGGTCATTAGGTCTAGAAGCAGATTCAAGTTCAATATGGTTTTGCAAGATCATTTCATTGGCAGTGTTGTGTTCTTTCAGTAGGAAGTATACACTATCTGTTTTATCTCTTTCCATAACATTACAACTCATTGGTGTTCATTGCCTAGATCCATTGATTCATTAAGGCTTGGAAAAGTGATGCTCCACTCCCAACATTCCTTCTCCATTTATTAGCTAGAAAACTTTTATAAGGAAAAATTTTCCTTCATCAACTATATGGATACCCTGAGATCCAAGTCATATAAAAAAGTAGGATAAATACTTGATTTATCAGTTTTTCCAAAGATTTAAGTGGTTCCCTAGAATTCCCCAAAGGGACCAATGACTCAGTGATTGATCTATAACTATCTGTCTAGCATCTATCTGTATCTATCTATGTAGATACATCTATCTAGGACCAAAGTGACCTTATTTGTAAGTAAATTTATTTAGGGGGACATATAAATGTGGTTAAAAAATAAGTCAATTAAATTATAGAGGAAGTAGGACAAAGATATGTCCCAAATTGGGACAGTTGTAAGTAAGTGATGGAAGTTTGGAAAATGTTGCCTTAGAAAGCAGTTCTCACCAGGGTTGGGTAGGGGTTAGGAAGAACTGGGTTTGATCCATATCAGCCAATGATATGAGCCTACCTGTTGTTAGGATTGATCCACCAATGGAGGGAGGTCAGCTTGGAACCTGGGAAGCACTGATACAAGGAGGCAGAATGAGATGAACCTACAGGAGGGGATAGTCTGTCCCATCAGAGTTCTGATGCCCCTGCAGGGCCAACCTGCAAAGGGGCAGAGGCGCTGGACTGTCCCACATTTTCTTTTTTTTTTTTTTAAGATTTTATATATTTATTCATGAGAGACACACAGAGAGAGAGAGCGAGGCAGAGACACAGGCAGAGGGAGAAGCAGGCTTCATGCAGAAGCCTGATGTGGGACTCGATCCCGGGACTCCAGGATCACGCCCTGGACTGAAGGCAGGTGCTAAACCACTGAGCCACCCAGGGATCCCCTGTCCTCACATTTTCTTTTATTCATCCAGCAATGGACACTTAGGTTGTTTTTATGTCTTGGCTGTTGTGAATAATGCTGCAATGAGTGTGGGGTAGAGATATTTCTTCAAGATAATGATTTCATTTCCTTGGACAAATGCTTAGAAATAGAATTGTTGGATCATATGGTAGTTCTATTTCTAATTTTTTGGGGGAACATCCATATTGTTTTCCATGGTGGTTGCACCAATTACATTCCCACCAAGAGTGCACCAGGATTCACTCTTCTCTACATCCTCCCAGTGCTTGTTATCTCTTGCCTGTTTGGTAATGGCCATCCTAACAGTTGAAGTGATATCTCATGGTGATTTTGATTTGCGTGTGCCTGATGATGAGTGGAGTTGGGCTCCTTTTCATGTATCTGTTGGCCCTTTGTATGTCTTTTTGGGAAAAACAAGTCTATTCAGTTCCTTTGTCCAGTTTTTAATCTTTTGTTTTGTTTTACGATGGGAATTGTACGAGTTCCGTATATATTTTCATTTTTAACCTCTTATCAGAGATAAGGTTTGCAAATATCTTCTGCTCTTCCCTGGGCTGCCTTTTGATTTTGTTGGTTTTCTCTGCTGGGCAGAAGCTTTTTAGTTTGATGTAGTCCTAACCTGTTTATTTTTGCTTTTGTTGCTTGTGCTTTCAATGCCATATCCAAAGAAATCATTGCCAAGACCAATGTCAAGGAGCTTTTCCTGGTTTCCTTCCTCTGCCCTCTTTGAGGTTAGTCATGGTCACGTGATTTGCATTGGCCAATAAAATGTGAGCAAGTGACCCCAGTGAGGATTTGTCATGTGCTCTCCCCCTGCCACTGCAATCTACTACATTCCAAAGGTGTCTATTCTCTTAGCCTAGATCCCGGAGTGAGGATGATCCTTGCAGATTGGGTAGGGAGTCCCCTACCCAATCTGCAGTGGACATGGAGCATTAGTAAGGAATGAAGGTTGTGGAAGTAAGCCATTAAGATATGAAAGTGTGTGTTACTATTACCTTGACTGTTACAGGTAGGCACAGGTGGGTGGATGGCTGGTGGAAAGTATTCTCTGGAAAGATAGAAACTAGCCCAGAATGTCTCAACCCTGGCACTGTTGATATTTGGCCTCCATAATTCTTTGTTATGAAGGGGCTGCCCTGTGTACAGTAGGATGTTTAGCAGCATCTCTGGCCTCTACCTATTAGGCGTCAGTGCCACTCCCTTCCCAAGTTGTGACAACCAAAAATGTTTCTAGAAGATTATTATGTTTCCCGGTTGGAGGGCCACACTCACCCCCATTTGAGAAGTCCTGCTCCAGACAGAACACGGCAAATTCAGCAAATACGTGTGGGTCAGGGTAGGGCTGAGAGAACAGGGAATGGAGGAAAATGAGGCAGGAAAAGAAACGGGAACAACTCATGACAAGCGATTCAGGCTGCGGACAGACGTCATCAAATCTGTGCTTTGGAAAGATCGTCCTGGCTGTTCTGGATCACTCTAAAGTTTCCAGGCCTCTTGCCAGTGAGACTGATCCTAGCGAAGTGACATGTGGGAGTTGCTGCCCACAGCACAAGTCCTAGTTAGCATGAATTAGTGTACTGGTTTGCATGAGCCCATCCCAAACACGGTCTGTCACCACTGGGTTCAGCATGAGCTTCTGGAAGTGAAGTGGCAGTGGGGTGACTGCACCCATTTAATACATGGGGAATTATAAGGCTCAGATAAGAGAAGTAATTACCCAGGGCAGCATGGCTAGGAAATCCACATCAATGGCACAAGACTGAAGACTTTTGCAACACACAGCCCATGCTTGACTCCAGTGAAGGGTGAACATAGATTTGAGATGAGTAGGAGAAAGAACTTTCTGACACTGAGTCATCGTAGAAGTGGTGTTCCTTCACGATACTCCTACATATGGCTTATGCACGGCAAACACTCTTCAAGAAACCTTAGCAATATCCCCTCACTTAATCTGCATAAAACCCTATATGGTAGGCACTATTGTTATCCTCTGTATTATGCATGGAGAAAACAAGGCAGAGAGAGTTCACATAATTCATCCAAGCTGTAGAGCTGGGATTCAAACATGATTTGTCCATAGGCCGAACTATATTGCAGCGCTACCTCTTAGAGATCTTATCATGTTGTGGGCTTCCTGCCACTGGAAATTTCAGCCAAGGCTGCTCATTTTACTAAATGAGATAGGACATGTAAAAACACAAAGTATGGCGCTTACCACATACCAAATGCCCAAGCTCTGGAAACCGACCTTTCAGGGGGTTCCCGCATGGATGCTGAGAGCACTAGAAGTCTCTTGAGGCCCCTTGCAGCTGGTGTTGCTATCAGCATCCCCACAGAGGCATAAGCAGCCCTGCACCCTCCAGGGCTAGTCTTGCCAGGAGAAAGCCAACAGCTTGGACAAGCACCACGGCACAGAAACCTGAGCAGCTTACATGGCATAGCACCTGCCATGCGCCAGACCACATTCTGAGCAAACAGCCAAGCATTAACTCATTCAATCCTCCAACAATCCAGACCCAAATACTGTTATCACTTGGGGTTTACAGATCAGGAGGCAAAAGCTAAAGGAGATCGAGTAACTTGCCCAGGAACTAAAACGAGACTCAGTTTTTTTTTTACACAGTGATGCTGAAGTTACAGACTCAGAGGCTGGTCCTGAAGCCACCACCTAGTTTAGAATCGAAATGAAATGGGCCTAGATGTTATACGTTCACAAAAGCGACTCCAGTTGGAGAAAGTCAGATATTCAAGAAAGGGATAAATGTCAACGATAAAACCAGAGGCAGAGCCTGGGTGGTGAGAGCTGTAGCAGTAAAGAGGCCCTGTGCTGGGTCTATAAAGAGCTCAGAATCCAGGCAGGGAGAACTAAGGCAGGAGGAAGTCTCTCAGAAAGAAGGGAGGACGGGGTTAGTGCCATCACAGAATGGATACCGCCCGTCTGCATTTCAGAGACTCGTTGCACGCCCCACCTCCTTTTAATTCTATCAGCAGCAAGGAACAAAGCCAACCTTACCAGTGGAGTTCTGAGTGGCCTCAACAATTCACGGAGACCTTGATGCCCTGGAGAGCAAGGAATGCTCCATTTGTTAACTATATCTTCTGCAATCGCATGCACACACCTGCAGGTGCACACATGTGCACACACGCATATGCACACCTGCGGCAGGAAAAGGCATCAGCAGCACTGCCATTGCCTCAAGGGCTCTTGACGGTCAGGTGAGAGGAGCAGAGGCCTGAGTCTGGACACTTCAACCATCCCCCTGTTAGAGCACCTGCTTTGTGCCATGCCCGGGGATTAGTTAAAGCCAGAGGTTAATTTTTTAATTAATTTATTTTTAAAAAATATTTTATTATTTATTCATGAGAGACACACAGAGGCAGAGACACAGGCAGAAGGAGAAGCAGGCTCCCTATGGGGAGCCTGATGTGGGACTCCATCCCAGGACCCCAGGATCACAACTTGAGCCAAGGCAGATGAGACACTCAACCACTGTGCCCCCAGATGCCCCAAGCCAGAGGTTTAAACGAAAGGTGTGTGAGGTGCCAGGGAGCAATGATAGGATGTTTTCTCTGAGTGGCCTGGTCAGTGGAGGCAGGACTCTGTCCTCTTTAACCTTCGGATGCCCAGGCCCTTACGGTGTCAGCCACACAGAGTCAGCCAACAATACACATCTCTTGAACGGCTGAATGAAGAGGTCTGTGACCTTGGCCAAGGTCAGCTTCTTCCTGGCTAGCATGAGGACTCTGCAACCCGCCGGGAGGATGCCTTGTGGAAGGTCTAATGAATGAACATTCGGGAGAGGCTTCCAGGAGTGCAAGGCAGGTGCCCGCTTCCTAGGGAAAGAATCTACTTTCTGAAAATGGACCTATTCACCAGATCTCCTGTAACCATGAGAGAATAAGCTTCATCGTGCAGTTCTGAGTTTTTATTTTACTCTCTGGCTTGCTCCCAGCGAGTGAGCAGAGCTTCCTCATCCTCTGACCCCCAGCTAGTAGGCCTGCAGAACGTTTGGGGGCACCCCCACCCCCATGCAGCTCAGCCTGTGGGCAGCCCACTTTCCCTTCCTCCACTCGTCTCTCCAGCATGCGCCATAAAACCTTTCGCTGGACCACGGAAAGGCAGCACTGCCTCAACTGCTGGGTGATTCAGGAAGCTTCTTTCTCATTTTAATTGGTTTCCTAATTGGACTGTTTATGGGGTGTGCAATAGCCTAGGATGAAAAGGCTAGGCGAGCAATTATGTGCCTGGCATTCCTATCTGGCAGGAGTTAATACTTTCATAACAAGAAGGAGAAACCCCCAAAGTTCACCAAAATGCCATGGTTTTGTTCTCAAGAAATACCTAGATTTTGAAACAATCCCCCAAGTCAGAAATGGTGTCAAGCCCTGCTTACCCAGTAGCAAGCGGGCGCTTCATGAGTCTTTGGGTTCCTTTTTGATTTAGTGGAATTTGCAGAACGGGGGGCTCTCTGGGGCCTGTCAGGTTTATAACTGTGCACTCCCTTCCTGGCTGCAGATAAGGGGGTAAGGAGGGCCCTTGAGGGGCCTGATTGATTCTCTGGAACGAAGGTTTGTCTTCCCTGGTGGGATGGATGACTTCATTCTGGTAGATGAGGTCACCCGAGTCAAGGCAATAAAGTGTCTGATATTCACATGAAAGCCGGTTTTCAAAGCAGCCTCTGAAGGCAGGCCTCCCCGTGCCCCCATTTGCCTATACTCCATCAGCAAGCTGTGTCTACACTAAGACCCTTCTTTCCTTGGTACAATTTATTCCAGAAACTCCCCTCCCCACCACCAAGCAAATTCTGAAATTGGATGGTTCTGATTTATAAAAATTTGGGGACAGGGCGCTGTGCAGAAAACCTGTCCTTAATGACTTGGACATTTGGCTGAAAGAGGCTGAGTGATGTTTTCCCAGAGGAAAGTATATTCTAAACACTGCCACATCATTTCATCTGGGTCTTTGGTTGTTTTCAACAAGCTCACTGGGCTCTTTCAGCCCTGGAAGTCCCTGGTATCAATTTTCTGGTAGAGAGCAGATCGGGAACATAGCTGTGGTCTAATCCTGTAGATTACAAGTAACTTTTTCATAATGCTGCTGCGCTGACATGGCAACACTGGGGGAAGGTTTGGTTTTGGGGGAGGACAGAAAAGAATTTGTTTTCCAAGAAAGGAAGAAGAGGGATGCCTGGGTGGCTCAGCGGTTGAGCGTCTGCCTTCAGCTCAGGTCGTGGTTCCAGAGTCCCAGGATCGAGTCCCACGTGGGGCTTCCCGCTTCTCTCTCTGCCTCTCTCTCTGTCTCTCATGAATAAATAAATAAAATCTCTTAAAAAAAAAAAAAGGAAAGATGCTCTCTGCCTATGTCTGCAAATTTGAAATCTTAGTCCCCAGGGCAAAGTCTGGTTATGATTTGGGTTTTGAACTGATCTTATTTGGTCCCATTTGACGTGCTTTCTAGAAACTGGTTCAGCACTTGGTGCTTGGTGGTGGATCTGAGTCATTAGCCAACTTCCCCAAGTATTGGTTTGTTATATGTTAAGTAGTACCCACCCGAATGCAAATAAGGAAATTCTCCTGTATTTTATAGAAATTGAGATGCTCTCAGTCTGAGATGTAACATCGGTGTATGTGTCTTGGAGAAAGGAAGACCTGTTGGTATTTAAACCATATCCCAAACCTTTCTTATCATTTGGAATTTCTGTTGAAGAACTTTTTGAAGGTTTTGTTTAGACATAGACTTTTATCACGTATCATCCTTGGCATTCATAAAAAATGGAAGTGGGATATATCAGTTAAAGCGGTGACAACCAGGTCATGACCACTACTTGGCTGGAAGCAATTGTAAGAAACCATCACTTGAAAGATGCATGATGACCTTAGAGATGGTCAGATGAGACCTGGTGTGTGTTATAGCAGAGGGAACACGGGAGCTTGGCACAAGTAACTGCTCAATAAAGTATAATCATTATAGTATTAATTATTAATCCTGAGTGGACTTGTAATGTGTGTAATTGCAAATTTTCTCCTTTTCCACTTTTTATCACAAGGGAGATTTCAACAATTTAATGTCTGGGTTTTCCGGGACAAAGGCAGTGCTTGCCACCTGTCCCACAGTACCCTGGGGTCTGACAGCCAGGATCTCTTCCGGTAATTCCACCGCGGGTCATCATTGACACCAGGTAGGTCATATGTCCACCCTGAAGCCTGGATTTGGGATGTTCTGGTTTGCCAGACTTGAATCAAGTGCCCACCTCTGCAGCCAGGGCTGGAATCAGACTTATCTCAGCATTCTCATGCAGAGGGAGTGGGAAGGAGTGGTTTCCTGGAGGAGGATCAAGGTGATGATGCATTACCATAAACAGAAGAGATGGCTGTGGGCAGTTAAAGCCACTTCATTGGATTCAACTTGGCACTCAGACATCCACCTTGATGAGCCACCTTGAGCCCAGTCCTTCCCAGGAATTCAGGAAGCCCCTGATACCCTCAGTTCCCCCATGAGGACCTGGAGAACTCACAAGACCCTGGCAAGCAGTAAATAAGGCACAGGGTTACTGGACAAAGGACTCCCAGCTCCCCATGTGAGACAGATATGGAGCAATGCATCTCTTCCCAAACACACATGCAAGGATGGCAGGGGCCAGTGCTGAGCATTCCTGGAAGGGGCTTCCAGCTACACTCAGCAAGATCACCACCCAACTGTGCTTGTGTTTCCTCTTTCATATTGCTGGCTATTGAAAAAAAAAATGTAGTTAAACACATCTGAAATACTTCATCTAGGTTAACATTCCTAAAAAAGAGGCCATCAGTTAAAGAGATTGAGAAAAATGTGTCAGCTGCTCATTCGTTGATGGGGAATTCTAGCTTTATCCCTTAAACACCCACCCCTTCAAGAAATATGCTAGCTTTAAGTTTTTCTAGCTGTAAAACATCACATAACTTGCAGAGATGAATTTCCAAATTGTCAAATCTACTGTCGTATTTCCCAAAATGTGGGTGTGTGATGTGAAAAAAATAACTACTGTCAAATAAGTTTGGGAAATACTGTGATCATTTGTTGCAGAACTTCTCAGAGACTTTGATGATAATGGTGTTACTCAATAGTTGCTGTATTTTTTTTTTAATTTTTTATTTATTTATGATAGTCACAGAGAGAGAGAGAGAGAGGCAGAGACATAGGCAGAGGGAGAAGCAGGCTCCATGCACCGGGAGCCTGATGTGGGATTCGATCCCGGGTCTCCAGGATCGCGCCCTGGGCCAAAGGCAAGCGCCGAACCACTGCGCCACCCAGGGACCCCCAGTTGCTGTATTATTAGCACATCTATGTGTCGTTCACAAATAATTTTCTCAACAATATCTTTATAAGGTAAGGAATAATATTATCATTCCTATTTTATAGTCAAGGGAAATGCACATGTGTTCAGTGACTTGCACAAGGATGTGGCCAGAATTCAAATCCAGGCTGACCCCAGAGCACACATTCTTTTAAGCTCTGAAACCACACTTAACACCACTTGAGTGTTGATATGCTTTATGAGTTTCCAAGGGAAAAAGGAGAAATAGTTGATTTTTTTCAAATTCATTTGACACAAATCCTTTCTTTTATAGGATCTCATGAAGTTAAGCTTGCACACATCCTGTGTTGGAAAATGCTAGCCTACAACAATTGCTCAGTTTTCTAAGCTCCGATAAGCCCACATTTATGGACCATAAACACCTAGCATATTCCAGGTGCTGCATCTCTGACTGGGGTAAGGCAAGATTCCCACCCTCGGGGAACCCACCATCTAGAAGATAAAAGGACAGATACTTCGGTGCCATGTTGGACATAAGAAAAACAGGTTGTGGACAGGGCGGAGGGGCAAGGAAATCAACTCTATCTGGGGATATAGGCTATTAAAAAAGGAGGTGGGCCTTACAGGGTGAGTAGAACCCACCAACCAAAGAAAAAGGGACAAGATCATTGCAAGTGAGGAAGAAGTACAGCTACTTCTACTCCTCCCCTGTGGTAATGTTTCAGAAAGAATTAAATGCCATCTGGAATGTTACAGGAGGCCTCAGACTTGCTTGTGAACTCTCGAACTCTTGTGAACTCTTTTCTCTCGAAGCCCCTCTAACCAGGAAGATGGCACACAGGTGATGCTGGGTCCCTGTCCCGTGGGAAGGTGGCTCGCCAGACTCGATCACCCTTACTTGCCTCCAAAAGGTGCCAACTGAGTTTTGTGAGGTCTTGAGCATCACCCAGAAGCAGATCTCATCACCGATGGGGCAAGGCTGCTCTGCACAATGACCTTATGTGGTGGTTTTAAAATAGGACTGCACTTTCTTTGACTCTCTCCCTTGAAAAGATAGAGGCTTAGTTCCCTCCCCTTGAATGTGGGTCAGATTTAGTCACTTGATTTTTTAAAAAGATTTTATTTATTTATTTGAGAGAGAGAGAGAGAGAGAGAGAGAACAAGTGGTGGGGAGGAGCAGAGGGAGAGAGAGCCAGAGAAGCAGAGCTTCACAGGACTGTATCCCAGGACCCTGAGATCATGACCTGAACTGAAGGCAGATGCTTAACCCACTGAGCCACTCAGGTGCTCCTAGTGACTTGATTTTAATGAAAACAACATGACCAAAGGGATTCTCTGTGGCTTCTGGGGCTAGGTCATAAAAAGCCTACAGCTTCTGCCT
This sequence comes from Vulpes lagopus, assembly GCF_018345385.1. Taxonomy (NCBI): domain Eukaryota; kingdom Metazoa; phylum Chordata; class Mammalia; order Carnivora; family Canidae; genus Vulpes; species Vulpes lagopus. The sequence goes on along the minus strand of NC_054831.1, from coordinate 110,213,773 downwards.
GGCTATGTCTCTGTCTCTCTCCCTCTCTCTCTCTTCATATCTCCCTGTCTGTCTCTGTGTGTGCCTCCCTGTCTCTCTGCATCTCTGTCTCTCTATGTCTCTATCTGTGTGTATGCCTCTATCTCTCTCTGTGTCTCTGTCCCTCTCTGACTCGGTCTCTTGATGTGTGTCTGTCTGTCTCTTTCTGTGTGGGTCTCTGTCTCTTGTTTATCTCTCTTCACCACTCTGGACATTCATGTCTGGAATGCAGCCACCATGTCTTGAAGAAGCCCAGACCACCTGGAGAAGCCACATGGAAGGATTCCCCAGCTCGTCCCAGCTCAGCTCACCACCAGTGCAGCCACACATGGAATCACATGATGAGTGCCCTGAAGCCACCCAAATTTAGCTCCACAGCCAGGTAGTTGTAGTGGTCAGAGATGGGGAGTATCCAGAGAATTCCTCTCTTTCTAAAATGCCTACTTGTGTGTATCTCTTATTCACTAGGCCCCATGTGAAGAGAACCACAGGAAACATGCAGAGGACAGCACATTTATTGGGGTTCTTGGGACCTAAAAGTGCCCAGGTCCAGAAAGTTCTAAGATTTTGGCTCATACAGAGGCTTTAGAACCTTTTTAGCAGATACCATGCAAATTCCCCCGATGCTCAAAGCACAGTAGTGATGAAAAGCCTTTCAAAAGGAGTTGGAGACCTCCATGGCTCAACCAGGCACTCCTGGGCATATTCAGTCTGCTTTGCTGACTCTTGCCAACTGGCGGAAGTTTCTCTTCAGTCAAGACCAGCCACTTCCCTGGAGGATCTGTGACAAAGCAGCTCCAGTGTAGCTGGGGAAATCCTGACCTTGGCCTCTGATAGTTCCTGAACCCCTCTACACAGGGGCAGGTGCTGGGTGAGGACTGTGCAGAGGAAGGAGGAGGCCATCACGCCGCCCTTCGTGAGCTTCCAACCAATGCCACCCTTCTAGCCCTGGTTGGGTGAAAGCTGCTGGAGGCCACTGTCCCAGCGCAGACACTGCCAAGCTGTCAGCTTTCAATTATGGGTTGGAAGAATCCCGATCTTTCTCCTTGGAGGAAGGTAATTGGGTGTACCTTTTCTTAAATGCTTTAAGAGCCAGGATTGAAATTAAAAGAGTTTTCTCTTCAACTGTTAAAGAGAGAGCTGAATTACCCAGAAAAGGCAACGGTCTAAAGCATTCTGGGGAATGGGGGGTTTTGTCTTCATTATGGAGGAAGGACCTGCTGCTTGCCAGGCTCTGTGGAGCGACAGCTCTGAGCCAGGAGCTCTGGACCCTGGGTGGAAACAGGTGGTGAATAAGTAGTGGCTGAGATGGTTAATTACTATGGCAGTAAGTGGCACCGAGAAATACAGGGGACTCTGAGGGTGGCTATGGGGGGGTTGTCAAATGCACCCAGGGAGTCAGGATTCCCTGCTTCCTTCCTTCTCAACCTTGTCGAGGCTGGTGCAAAAAAGTCCCTCCCTGAGCTTTGTGGCAGCCTTGTGAGAGACAGCTCAGAGGAAGGAAGGTTGCAGCCAGCTCCCCCCTTTCTTTATAACCAGCATCCATATCCTTCCCCACGGGGCGCCTTCAGCAGGTGCATGAATCCATCTCCCACACCCGCTGCCGTCCACACAAATAAAATCCTAAGAATGGCCAATATATTCTGAGCCAAGTCACAATAGCCCGCGAGAAGAAATGCATAAACTCATAACTTCAAACCTAGGCTATTTAGCATCCCATTAAAAATATTCAAAATATAAATCAAAATTCATAGGAATAAGTAATATTCAATTTAGAATTTATGGCATTTTAAAATAGGATGATTTCCTCAAATGTGCAATAAATTTGGTTTTGTGGAATTGCGCTTGCCACCTTATCATGACAGTTGCTTTATCTACACAGCCCACCAAAGCGGAGTCACTTTATAGAATCTAAATTCACAAATCAACTGTCGTCTTCACTTCACTGATTCATTGCTGATGGGCCTTTCACAAGGTAAAAAAAAAAAAAAGAAATCCCTTCCGAGTTGACAAGAGTAATAAATGGGGAGGTGAGCGCTGCCCATCCATCCGCTGGCCCGCTGACCCGCCTATAGTGATACACAGCAGAATAAACTCATAAACCAGCCGCCTCTTTTGACCTCTCAGAGTAAATGGAAACAGAAGAGCATTTATGATGATCACTCTGAGGACTGGGGGTCTGACCAGAGGATTATACAAACTCGAAGAGCACCTTGAAAACAGGAACCCAGGCCAGCCTGTGGAGAATCAAAAATTTTGAGATTTTTGGAGAGGTTTTCCCTTCATCAGTTTTCATTGTCCCCGCTGTTCTGTTGTTTATTCAGGTGAGAGAGTGCTGGTGCAGGACACACAACGGGGAAGGGGTGCCTCAGAGTCTTGCAGAGAAAACATGGCCTTAAGTCTTAGGAAGAAGGGAGGAAGGAAACTGACCAAATCAAAGCACACGTTTGTGTTGCAGAGATGCCTAGAGCCGCCTGTGTGTAGTTTCTCCAAACAGCGAGTTCTAGACCCAGACAAGGTAAGGAGGACCCCTACTTTGTTAATGCAAGACATGATGATGATTAATGAATACACAGCCGTTAGTTCTTTACTAAAAAATATAAAATTGTCTTTTATTTAAAAGTCAGAGCTAGAAAAAAAAATGCCCTCAGTTAATTTAAGAGTGACCCAAGCTTAATAACCTGGTTAAAAAAAAAGAGCAAAATTTATAGAATGGAAAAGCATGTTTCAGTCCCCAGTTGACAATATTCAAAGCCAAACTCTTAATTGTGGTTGACAGAAAAGTCAGAAATGAGTCCAGTGGCATCTTAGTCATGACACAAGCACATGGGTTTCAATTTTCTGAACTTAATTCTGGGACAGAAATAGCATGTATGGATTCAGATGACTAACAAGATGTTGAATATCAGCTAGTATCCAGAAATGCATTTCTGCTTGCAAGAAGTACTCCACAGTAGAGATGTATATAAGCAAGGGGTAATTCTGACCTCGTATTTAGAATCTGTAGCCAGATGCTCCATTGGCAAGGTAAATGTATGTGGGTTTTTTTTTTTTAAGATAAAGGAATTTTAAGGTACTATTTTTTTATAAGATTTTATTTATTCATTCATGACAGACACAAAGAGAGAGAGAGAGAGAGAGAGAGAGGCAGAGACACAGGCAGAGAGAGAAGCAGGTTCCATTCCATGCAGGGAGCCCAACGTGGGACTCCATCCGGGGTCTCCAGGATCACACCCCCCGGCTGAAGACCACGCTACACCGCTGGGCCACCGGGACTGCCCAGGAACTATTTTTAATAGTAAATATAGCACCACATTATTATAGAATGGTTGGAAGAGGAGAAAGGTCATGCAGAAGGACATCACCCTACTACCACAACTGCACTATTATTATTTTGTGTATTCATTCACATTTACTTTCACGTATGTTCATGGGATAGCATATACATAATTTTATATTTTTTATTTTAATAAGTTTTTTTTAATGTTTGCTTCCTGCTTTTTGTTATTATAGTTTTAATGGCTGCATAATTATCTATCAAATAGATGCACTCTAATTCAGGTTATCATCCTTTAGTTTATGATTGTTGGATATTTAGGCAGCTTCTAAAATTTCAGATTATAAATAAGGTTCTGATTACTAACTTCATATTTGTGAAAAATATACTCGTTGACATTTAAATTTCAAAGGATTGGTTAAATAGCAAGTTAAATATAGCAGAGGAAGGAATTAGGGAACCACAAGATAGATCTGAGAAACTTACTCAGCATGCAGAATGGAGGCATAAAAAGATGGAGCAGGTGAAAGAGAGATTGGGGGACACACAGGATGAAATCAGAAGATCCAAATACATTTCAGAAGAGTTCTGGAGATGAGTATAGGAAGAATGGGAGGAAATATCATGTGTAAATTGTAGATGAAGGCTAAGAGTTTCTCAGAATTGAATTGTCATGAGACCTCAAAAGAAACATATTAAATATTGGGGAGAACAAATTAAAGAAATCCACACTCCTATGTATGGTAATGCAAGCGCAGAATACCAAAGACAAGTGAAAGATCCTTAAAAGCAAATCAAGACTGGAATCAGAATGACAATAGGCCTATTAAAAACAATCAAGGCTAGTAAACAATAAACAATGGAAAAATGTCTTCATGTTGCTGAAGGAGAATACTTTTCAAAGTACACATAGTTAATTACTCAAAAGTAAAAATCACAGAAGTTTCCAAGTAAAGACTGATAAAACTTACTACTCAAAGATCCTTGCTACTAAAGGATGATGTAGTGAAGGAAGGAACTGAAGGAACTGAAGGAAATGGAATTCCAGAAGCATAAGGAGTAAAACTGACAAACTTTCTACAGACCACATTCTACAACCATAAAACAACTAAGTTATAAAGAAAGAGCTAATCTTAGTGTGTATCTAGGAATGAAACAACACGAATGACTGCAACCAAAAACTCCCATAGGGATGGGTCACAAAAGAAACTATAATAAAAACAGTAAAATATTTAGGACCAAATAGATAATAGATTGGTTATCAAAATTCATGCTACAAAGACAAAAGTATACTAAGTAAAATAATTGTAGCTCTGAAGTCACAGATTATAAAAGAATTAATGAGATCCAGCTCAAGACTTGGAAAATACACCATGTTTAAGATAGTAGGGATAAAGAAATAACAAAGAACAAAAATCAATAAAATGGAAAGTAAAATAGTTTGACTAGCAAAATTAAAAGCTGCTTCTTTGAACAAACAAATAGATAAAACTCTGGCAAGATTCATTAAGAAAATCAAGGAAGAAGGCCCGATAAGCAATATTAACAAGAACGGGAACATAACCATAAATACATAGGACTTTTCAAAATCATGAGAATGCTATGAACAGCTTTATGTGAATAAATTTTAAAACTCAGAGGGAATGGAAATGCTCCAGAAAGAGATGGAAATAAAAATTGACTGAAGAAGAAATAGAAAACCCAAGAAGTATGTTAAATCCACATAATCAGGAGTCACAAAACCACTTTCCACAAGCATTAGGCTCAGATGGCTTTCTAAGTGAGTTTTATCAAATCATCAAAGAATTGATAACCTTTGCTTTATACAATCTATACCACAGAACAAAAGAAGGTAGAAAATTTTCCATCTTATGAAACTAGTTAATCTTGACATCAAAACAAGGACAATACAGAAAAGTAAAACTACTGGCTTACTTATGAATATAGATGTGAAAATCCTTTTTGAAAAATCTAGCAAGGAAAAAAATTCATAAGCAAGTAGGATTAATCCCTTCTAGAGCAGTTTAAGATTAGAAAAATGCATTAATACAATTCACCATATTAATATATTTCAGTATAAAGACTGATCATAATAAATGCAGAAAGAAAATTCCAATTCAACTCAACTCTTATTCATGATAAAAGTCATGGCAAACTGGAAATTGAAGGGAATGTGTTTTCCTTGATAAATAGCATCTATCAAAAACTCATAGCAGATATTCTATATGGTGGTAAAACTTGAGAAGCATTATATTTAAAGTCAGTAATAAGGCAAAAATGATTTCTATTATCATTTTTATTCAACATTATTCTGGAGGTTGTATAAGGTGTAATAAAATAAGAAAAATAAAGCAGTAAAAGAATTTTAAAAGCATAAATTTTAAAAATTGCATTATTCCTATGCATTGTTAGTATCATTGTCTCCATAGAAAATCTAAAAGAATTTATAAAGTGTAAGATAGTGCAGTAAGGTTGCTAGGTACAAGATCAACATACCAGAAGCAGTTAAGTACTTACATGCTGGTGAGACACTATCAAATATATAGTTGAAAAAAAATCTAATTTATAATAGCAGCAAGCGTTATGAAGTGCCTGGGATTAAATATATACCAAAATGTGCAAGGCTTTCATGATGAACATGATAAAACTTTATGTAAGATCATAAAGTACTATAAAAATAAATTCAAACTATTTGTGGAAAGATGGCTCAACATTACAAACATAACCATAATCCTTGAGTAAATTTGTAAATTCAGGGTGCCTGGGTGGCTCAGTCAGTTGAGTGTCTGACTCGATTTTGGCTCAGATCATGATCTCGGGGTCCTAGGATCAAGCCCCACATCAGAGCTCCACGCTCAGTGGGGAGCCTGCTTGAGATTCTCTCCCTCTCCCTCACCTCTGTCCCTCCCCCTGCCTGTGTGTGCACTCTCTCTATTTCTCTCTTTCTAAAATAAATAAATAAATCTTTTTTAAAAATCTGTAAATTCAATACGATTCCAATCAAAAGTCCAGCAGGTCCTTCTTAGAAAGTCACCAGTTGATCCTGAAATTCATATGGTGTCATAAAGGTTGTTCAATCACATTCAGTAACTCTAAGCTATTTTCACCATCACCATCATCTCCATGTACAACATGGACACAAAGCAAGGACTTCAGGTCTCTCTAGTGATAATCAATTTCTGTTGTGATTTTCTTCCAAGAAAATGCATCTTGGAAATGGCAATTGCCTTTTCATCAGCTACTGGAAAGACAAGTCTCATGACATTGCTTTTGCCAGCACAAAGACATTTGTTTACTGGAACTATCAAGCAGTTGCTGACGTCCAGGCCCCCGTGAGGCCATTACAAATGACAGTTTCTTACACACTAAGGATGCCTCACCTGACAGTGCAATGCCAGGAGACAAAAAGACACCATTTGAGCATGAATAAAAAACAGAGGTCTCTTTAGAATGTGAAGCAACACTTGTCGAACAAACGTGACCTTACTGTTTTCTCAGGAACCAAGGAAACTTCCCACCATTTCTCTGGTTGTGATATTTGGTATTTTTACATGTCTTTCAGGAAATGCCATCCTTAGAAGGATGAAGGCTAGACTATCCCACTGGATGCTTAGGCTTCTCATTTGATCTTCATTCATTAACATAACAAATATTTATTGAGCATTTACTACATGCTGGGCAGAGTTCTAAAGGCTAGAGGTGCAGCCATAAATAAAATGGTCAGAAATACCTTGCCTTTGAGGTGCTTATGTCCTAGTTGGGGGAGGTGGGTGTAAATGAGGTAATGAAGTAAAATACATAATATGTTTGCTGGTGGTGAATGCTTAGCAGAAAGATAAAGCAGGAAATGGGACAGGCGGTATGTGTGAATATATATATGGTAGTGGCTTAGGGCTGAGGGGGTGTCTAGAAGAGAGAAGGTGACACAAGTAAAGATCTGTTGGAGATGCAGGAGTGAGGAACAGTGTTATGAAAAGAAGGAACAGTAAATACAAAGTATTTGAGGAAGGAGAGTCCTGGCTCATTCAGGAGACATCAAGAAGTCCATTATGACTAGAATAAAGTGAGCACAGGGCAGAGTAACAGATGAAGTGGAAGCAGTGGGGAAGGACCCCAGTTGATGCTGGGCCTTAGACACCCTTGTGAGGAACTGGCTTTTACTTGGAGAGGTATGGGGAGCTCTAGAAGGGTTTTGAGCAGAGGAGTGACAAGACCTGACATATGTCATTAAGGTATCCCTCTGGCTGCTGCCCTGTCTGCAGACCAGAGGGGGCTTAGGTGGAAGCTCAAAGTCCAGGTAAGAGGCCACTGAAGAGCATTTGGTGATCAGTGGTGGTACTTGGGCCAGGAAGGCAGCGAAGGAGAGGGACCCCAAGCTTCCACAGCATCATCTTCCCCTAAAGCCCAGACATTGCAGGAATTCAAGCCTCTCAAGTGCCCTGTGGCCCCTGAGAACACTTTGGTAAGAAATTGCATTATTTCAGGGGGAGCTTTATCACAAGCATATGGGGATTGTATTCAGATGAGGTAGCCACATCTAGTGGGGGGTGGAATGGATTCTGTTTTGCCCAACCCTGGCTGAAGACAGTCTTCTAGAAGATCCTTCCCCTGGGTGAAGATCCAGAGGTGAAGCCACGAATCCTTTGCAGAACCTACTGGAAAGAAGAATTTTCTGATGTGGTCAACAGCCCCTCCAGACATTTCCAGTTGTCACCAACACCCTGGAACAACAGTGGGTTAGTGAACCTGACTTCCTCTACTTGATAATAAATATGTGAATGTAGATAGATATAGACAAAAAGATATACAGTGATAAATCCCTGTGTTTTTCATTACTACTTATTGATCTACTACTATGTGCCAGGCATCACATTAAGACTTCAACATAATTTATCTTATTTAATCCTCTGAAACAAACTCAGCATGGGGGAGGTATAAATAGCCCAGTTTTACAGATGGAAAATCAGGACTCAGAAAAAAGACACAAGTCTATACATCCATTAAGTGATGGAGTTAATATGAAAGCTGGCCTGGCCTCAAAGCCTTATGCTCTGTCCACCATCCCACACTGCCTGGAATTGGTTGACAGACACTATTTCTCTTTTTTTATTATATAGTTGGCATACAATATTATATTAGTTTCAGGTGTACTGCATCCGTGATTAGATATTTATCTATATTATGAAATACTGACCACCATAAGTGCAGTTACCATCTGCCACCATAAAAAGTTATTACATTATTATTCCCACACACCCTATCCTGTATGGCCAATGGTATAGCCACCGTCATCCCTGTGACTTATTTACTTTATTATTAGAAGTTTGTATCTCTTGATCCTTTTCACTTATTTTGCCCATTGCCACATGTCCCTAACCTCTGGCAACCACTACTTTGTCCTCTGTACTTACGAGTCTGTTTCTATTTTGTTTGTTCGTTTTTTGTTTTGTTTTGTTTTTCTTTTTATATTCCACATATAAGCGAAATCATACAGTATTTGTCTTTCTCTGTCTGACTTATTTCACGTAGCATAATACCCTCTAGGTCCACCCAGGTTGTTGGGAAAGGCAAGATCTCATCCTTTACTGTGGCTAAGGTATATTCCATTGCATGTAAATACCACTTGCCTTTTGACCATTCATCAGTTGATAGACACTTAGGATGTTTCCATATCTTGCCTATTATAAATAATGCTGCGATGAACATAGAGGCACAGGCATCTTTTAGAATTAGTGTTTTTGTTTTCTTCAGCTACATACCCAGAAGTGGAATTGCTGAATTGTATGGTAGTTCTCTTTTTCACTTTTTGAGGAACTCAAAAAGTACCATGCCCAACCAATGAAGTCCCCTTTTTGCTATATCCTCCACAACACTTGTTATTTCTTGCCTTTTTGATACTTGCCATGCTGACAGATTTGAGGTGATTTCTCATTATGGTTTTGAGTTGCATTTCCCTGATGATGAGTGATGTTGAGCATCTTTTCATGTATCTGTGGCCATCTGTAACCTTCTTTGGAAAAATGTCTATTTTGATCCTCTGCCCATTTTTTTTTAAGATTTTATTTATTTATTCATGAGAGACACACACACAGAGAGAGAGAGAGAGAGGCAGAGACACAGGCAGAGGGAGAAGCAGGCTCCATGCAGGGAGCCCGATGTGGGACTCGATCCCGGGTATCCAGGATCACACCCTGGGCTGCAGGTGGCACTAAACTGCTGCACCACCGGGGCTGCCCCTCTGCCCATTTTTCAATTAGATTTATTTTTTTGGTATCAAGTTGTAGGAGTTCTTTCTATAATTTGGATATTAACCCCTTATCGGATATATTGTTGATAAATATCTTCTCCCATTCATTAGGTTGCCTTTTTGCTTTGTGGATGGGCTCTCTCACTATTCAAAAGCTTTTTAGTTTGATGTAATCCCAGTTCAGATACTGTTATTTCTGAGGGTGGTTTCTGGTTCATTTTAATGGGAGGTTTTGTGGACATGAACTTTATCTGATCTGTCACTTGGATTCTTCTTTATTCCTAAGTAAATGGTGTAGAACAGCAGTTACCAACCTTTTTCCTAAAGGATCAGACAGAATATTTAGGCTTTGTGGCTATCTGGTCTCCATTACAACAGCTCACTTCTCCTGTTGTAGCAGGTACATGACCATAGGCAACACACAAACAAATGTGTGGGGGCCGTGTTCCAGTAAATCTTTCTTTATAAAAACATGTGACCTCGGCCCCTGGGCCAGAGTTTGTGAGGCCCCTAATGTTGAGGCTGAAAGAATCGTTCCCAGATCTGGGCTGACTGGTTCACCACCCACTGAATGTGCAACCTTCAAGAATTTATTTCATCTCACTGCATGAAATTGAGACAAGGTTGTGAGGATCAAATAGCTAAATATGTATGTTACTTAGAATTTCTCAAAATGAAAAGTATTATTGTGTGCTTTCCTTCAACATTAATTTCAGCATAAAGAACTCAAGCCTAAGCCAGCCTACAGACCTTAAGATCTCAGAGGAAAGAGCACTGTGTTTTGGATGAGATCCTATTGATTTTCAGCATAGTCCATATTTTCGTTGAGTACCAATCTTGTGCCAGTCATGAGATGAGGATGGAAGGTGCTGATGCCCTGATGTGCTCTGTGATAATGTTTGAGTTTGAGAGAGTACGTATTTTGTTTATCAATGAAAAAAAAAAAAAAACAACCTTTCAGACCAAACAATTATTTTAATTTAGTGCTTTTGTGTTTTAAAACCAATCCACTAAGATGTGACTCTGAGGTCCTTAAGTACAATTCACATCTGAATTTGACTCCAGTCGAGTTTGGTCATTACAGTTTAACCACAAGGGTATTAATTGAAACACTAGGAAATACCTCTGGTCAGTTTCATTATCTAATGGCACTTGGGCTTTCTAATGCATCTTAATAAGAGCTCCTGCATATGCATAGACTAGTAGATTTTACAAGGAACAGTTTATACTGATTAAAAAAATAAATAAAAACTCGCCACATTCTCCTTAGGCTTCAAGTACTTATTTTTTTTTCTATTAATTTTTCCAAATACGATTGTACTTTAGGACAATTGCTGGATTTCATTAAACGCTATTAGAATTTTTGCTGTTGTTGTTGGTCTATAAAATTTAAAATCCTCTGCTGGTTCAACTTATATATCTGAATTGAGTTCCCTAATGTTACTGAGTGCAAAGATGCATTCCCTCAAGTGTTCATAATTTCCACACACACAAAAAAATGGTAGCTTTATGCTAGACATAACATTTTGTTTTCCTTGACTTCCTTTAAGAATTAAGTGTACCATTTGCTAATTAAATTACTCAGTATTGACTCTAAAACTTTCTGTTTAAAACCTGATTTGATAAAAAGCCATTTGAAATGTTAGTCCACTGTGTTCTTTCAGGGTGTGGGAGCACTGATACTTCATGCTCGACACATGATCTGGGTTCCACAAGATTATATTTTTGTTTTGAAACATATTGAGAACACAGTCTAAAATAAAAATTCTCAAAGCTGTAATCATATCAATTTATTAAGTACTGACTGAGTTCAATTCAGATTTATGAGGGGGAAAAAAGGAAATAAGAAATAACAAAGTCCTAACCTAATAGAGAGAAATTGTGAAAAGACCTCCTTTTATTTTTTTTCTTCAAAGTTGGCTCTTGTTCAAGCTACATATGGTCACATAATCTTTTAAAAAGCACAACTCAAGTCTCAATTTAATTATGTAATAGCATAAATGGAATTACATTGTTGATGAAGTTCAGTGCTTTGGCTTAAATGCACCAGGCTGGCTGAGTGACCCTGACTCAGTGCACTTGGCCATTGAGGCAGCCCAGGGCGCCTCCACTTCTCGCCTCCCTAGAACTAAATCACAGTCACTGGGCTGGATGGATCCTTCATATTCATGGCATCCCAGTCACCTTGTAAACATGTTCATAATGCAAGGTTAATAAGTGCTTTACAGGAATGCATTCTGCACTCTCTTTCTCCTTTTTGTATTTTTGGGGGGCCAGGGATTAGCTAATGGAAAAGCTTTGGCTCTCATAGAAGAATTCTAGCTTGAACTCTGAATGGAGACTGGGTAAATATTTTACCATGCATTTTATCTTGAGCTCTATACCTTTCTAGCTGTCTGCCGCAGAGGCCAGTCTCCATATGGCTAATGATCTGCAAGGAACATAAAGGGCCTGCAGATCAGCCTTTCTCCTTTTATAGATGGAGCAACTAAAATATGGGTGAGTACCTTTGGCTACAGGTCATACCCTCAGTGGCTTGAACTGGAGCCTGGCTCTTCTGATGTCAGCCCCAGCCGTTGGGTTAACACCACCCTGTGGTGTACAAATCACCAAGCTAGACTCCCTCCTGTCTTGGCACTGTCAACATATGCTTCCGTCATGGAACACATCACTGTGTCCTGGTGTTTTCCAGTAGAGTTGAAATTCTTCAAGGGATTGCTTTTTTTTCTCCTCTGTATTCTCGGCCTCTAAAACAGGGTCTGTCACATATTTATAAATGGCACTGTGACTGGAGAACTGTCTCTGCACGATGACAGATCTTGATACTTTACAATTATTAACTCATAGAGATCTGTTTTCTCAGATAAAGAAACAGACCCAATTAAAGTTAGGTCATCTGCCCAGGTTCTCATTACCAAGCAAGTGGCGAGTAGGATTTGGACCTGAATCTGTCTCCCAAACCCACACTTTTTATGTCATACCCAGGACTAATGGAGCATGAGGTGGAAAATGACAAGTTCCTACAGGAACCATATTTGAAACACCATGGGACTTGTGGAAGGAATCACCATTGGCCAGGAAATCTCCTGGGCATATCTACCCTCCAGGATTCTCAAATAACATCCGAGTGAGTCCAAGAGCTTTCTCCCCTGCTCATTTTCCAGTGAGAGTTTGTCCATGGCAGTGTGCTATACCTTTTTGCCATTAGACCCGAGAGCCATAGGAGATTAGCCTCTTCAGTGGAGGAGAAGGAGAGCACTGTGGCCAGGTTAATCAGAAAGCATGCCAAGGTACTTCCACTAAGCCCCAAATAGCTGTGCTAATGCAGGGCAAGCAGCAGCCCGTGAGCCACTTAGCAACTGAGCTTGAGCCTCTTAGTGGTGGGTAAATCCAACCATGGCTCACACAGGAAGCCACCTGCCAGAAAACCACTTGGTCAGAGCACCATCCCCTGCCGCTGCCATGTGTCATGCTACCTCATCAAAATCACTCAGCTGCTCCTTAAAATTTGTGAAGCTAATCCTTGACCATTCAACCCATTCTTGCCAAGCTCATGCTTACTGGTCATTAGCTACAACACCAACTTACATCGTCTGTGAAAAAGGATTTGTGGTGATATTTCTGGCCTTTGAACCTAACATACGATGGAGGGATGCCTTCTCACAACTCACTAACCTGCTCCCATTAGAAGGAAGACTTCTGGTTCAAATGAACCAGGGTAACTTACAGAGTAACTATTTCTGTTGTTTCCTCTTCTATGACCTTGCCTTTTTAAAGAAACATCTATGGTTTTGTTCACTTCCTTACTTTTGAAAAAAAAAAGTCATCCTCTTAGAAATCAAAAGTCATCTCTTCTTCATTTTAAGTGAGGTAGTAGGAGGTAATAACTCATCAGGCTTCCCTTTTTGCTTGGATTGCCAGGAAGCTCCAACCAGAATTTTTCATTGCATATGCTTTCCCTTAGCTTAGATAGAGTCACCATAATCACTACCCCCTTATTACTCAACATTGTTCTTTTTCTATTCTTTTACTGTTTCTGACCTTTTTTTCGGGGGGGGGGGCCTACCGAATTATTTTTTGAAAGGCAGAGGAGTATAAATAATTGAATCATTCTTGACCCCAATACACACTGCAGATAAACGTAGTCTTTCAGAAATGATTCTTCCCTTCACCCTGCCATTCTAAAATTCCCGCTGGCACATCCTTCATATGAGCAGAGAATCACTGATTCTATACCTTGCATTTGGCCTCCAGCCTAGACCTCAGACACAGACACGGAGTTAGGGCCCCTCTTTGAGAACTCAGGACGATCAATATTATTGCCACTGGCAGATTCCGGGCCCCTCCCTCAGCCTCCCTCCAACAGGTTACAGGATCAAGATATTCTGATGCTTGTTATCACTTATTATGGCTGACATACAACCATCCGAGAATAACATCTATTTTAATGTCTGAATTATTTTTTCTAAAATTAATGGGCAAGATCCTAAAACTCTCCTTATTACAAAAGACAATTTGATTAATCACAAATAAAACCCCTCTGAGCATAAAACGAATAAGGTTTGAGCCACTTCGAGTTATTTTTTCCTGTCTGATAAAACCATTATCACGTTTACAGCTTTTACAATGCTGAACCACATTCCTTTGATCATCTTATAAAATTAATTGATCTTGCTTATCTATTGTTCTATTTTAAATCATTTAATTGAGGATATTAAGAGAAGTAATGGTAACAACTAAGGCATTTATTAGGCACTGATGTTCAAACTTGCAGTATGATTTTCATAATCTCAATTTCTCTATCACCAAATTCTATTCTTGTGGGAATTTACATATAGAACACCTCTAGCCACAAATAATTTGCTATTGCTTAATGTTCTGAAGGACAGACATACGCTGTGGCAAATCACTGTAGCTATACTTAATTTTAATTATTCTTTTAAATCAGATAGATACCCTGCAGTGAAATTCTTATAATTAAATAGAAATTAAAAGTTTCTAAAAGCCTTAATTTCAACTTCAAATTTAAATGCAAATGAATGCAGGAAAGAGTCTCCCTCCCCCACCCACACTCTCCAAAATTATGAGAGAATTCCCTAAAAGCTTGGGCTGATCATGAAAGCTTATTTTGGCTTCAAAGAGACGCCTCAGCTCCAAAGCCATTTCATTTTGTGAGGCCTGGCCAGTGCCACCTACTAGATAATCTGGAAGACCCAGTTTCCCCAAATGACAGATGCCCAAGAGAATTCTTTTAGTTTGAGTTCCCCTGGAAGTAGAACCTGTGAGAAGGATGCAAGTGCAAACTGCAGGGAAGTGGTCCCAGGAAACTGAGCCGTAGAATAGAAGAGCGAGACAGAAAAGGAAGGTAGCCAATAAGAGGTATGTTAAATCAGTTGAACTGGGACTTGAGCCTGCTGGAGAACACTGGAAGTCAGTGTAGAATGCGGTGGGTCTCAGACTTATCCCATCAGACGAGTAAGGGAGCTGGGGTGTTTAACCACCCCTCCTGTCAGTCCTTGATGTGGTGTGCTTCCGAGCAAGTCAGCTCCCTGGCACTGAAGTCCTTGTGTGTGAGCCTAGTGAGGGCCTCAGCCTGAGAAAGACCCCAGGAAAAGGGCCTCAGGTCCTGAGAATCCCCGAAGGACCTGAAGAAATCAGGCCCCAGGGGGTACCGACAGCATCCCCTGCAAGGAGCTAGCCTAGAAGTTCCAAACTAGCAGCCTCCCTGGCTGGATGCAGCCGGCAGCTGTGTTTCCGTTGACTCATACAAAGTTGTTTTGTTTTTGTTTTTAACATTGAAAAGTTTTACCCAAGAATTGGGATGTCTGCATTCTTTGAAAAAAATTGATCTAATCGATATAGGACAGGATTGGAAACTTTGGAGCAAATTGACTACCCAAAATTTGGTGACTAAGTTGTATGTGCCAAATATGTACCCTGTGGCATATATTTACACAAAAGACCCTAAGACTAGGTCCTTATCCTCCAGAAAGTGACAGATCCTCCCTGCAGCAAAGCTGTGCCAAGTGGTCTCTGAAGCTTGGAGGAAGATGCAACATGAGAAGGACTAGCTCTCAGAGTCCTGGGCAAATGCACCAAACTTTTTTTTTTTTTTAAAGATTTATTTATTTATTCATGACAGACAGAGAAAGAGAGAGAGAGAGGCGGAGACACAGGCAGAGGGAGAAACAGGCACCACGCACAGAGCCCGACATGGGACTCAATCCTGGGACTCCAGGATCACACCCTGGGCTGAGGGCAGACACTTTTAACCGCTGAGCCACCCAAGGATCCCAAATGCACCAAACTTTGTTCTCCAGCTATATCCTGGGACAAATGTGCCCTCCAGGCCTACCCATGGTCCAGCCATGATGGACTTATATAGCACTTGGGGGTGCACCAGGCACTCTTTTAAGTGCAGCGCATGCATTTAATGAATTCTTGCGACATCTTATGGGGGTAGGGACTATCTATGGAGCAGGAAACATCTTTCCCACAGAGAAGTGGATGCTCAGCAAAGTTAAGTAACTTTGCCAAGGTAACACAGTAAGAAGCAATGCAGTCTGAATGCACTCTGAGTCCAGAGTTTGGGCCCTTAACCAGTAGAGCACTGTCTCTAAATGCCTTCCAGAAACAGAACCAATGCCTACCTCCTCTCTCGTGTTCCTGTCACTCCTCCCAGCTAGAGCCCTCTGGAGTCATCCTGGTAATTCAAGATCCAGCTTCCTGGCTCCCTCCAAGGTCTGCCTAGACTCTCCACCACTCCAATCACAAACTTTTGCTGAATTTCTGCATCACCTTGAGTCTGACCTCTGCAACCTGACACTGAACCCCACAGGGTCACTGACAGGGGTCACAGTTCTGAGGGTAGGAAAAAACATATGGTAGGCAAAACCACAACTGGCTAGATCAATTTCTCATCCAAAAATAAGAAAAGTGGCATTAAACATATTTTAAAAAATACATTGATATCGATGTTTCAGACAGCGTCTGTTTCTGAAAAAAAAAAAAAAAGCTTCTTTGCCTCTAAGAACTGCTGTGGAAGGTGACATTGGCTGTGACCTCAAGGTGCCCCAAGAAAGATGTGCCCTTGACTTTTATGCCGTGATCTCTATTAAAGTTAACAGACTGGCTCTTACTGATTTGAAATTTTAATATCATCTGCACCTGAAGTCATATCTCTGTTTTCCAAAATCCTCAACAAAATGTTAATGTCTTCACAAATGATTAAGGTCCTTATGGATACATTTTTTTCTGGACTATCTCTCACTCAAAATTCACAAAACTCTCTTTATACAACACCCTAGGTCTTTCCACATCTTCCTGAAGTAAACTTAGAAGTCTTCAGGGGCAGGTAGGTTATGAGAGCAAGTAAAGTGACCCAGGTAAGAAATAGGATAAATTGGAGGTCACTGGAATGTAGGTACCTTCTATTACTGAGGGAAACCCCAAAATCCATATCGCAAAAATCTCCCCGATGATAAATATTGCCAACTAATTTGATTTTTTTCAATGTAATGCAGACCGAATTTCATGTGTGTGTGAGCTGCAGAGACCCAGTTAGTAGGCTAGTAGGCAGTGCGCCTAGTAGGCAGTCATTGTCATGTTTAAGCACGTGAACTTGTCACATATCAGTGGTGACAGAGGTTAAAGTTCTGAAATCTACACATAAAACCAGTGCTGTGATTGCCAAGGGTTTCGATGCTTCTTTTGAGGCATTCCACTTTTCCTTCCCAAAGCAGTAAACACCCAAAGGAGACTTGCACCTGTCAACCAATTGAGTCTTTCATTCAACAAAAATTTATGAGCACCTGCCCTATGCAAAGTCCCGCACTAGACACTGGGGAAACAGGAGTTAACAGGAAGACCAAAATTCTCCTCCTTCATGGAACTTACCTCTTAATTAGAAGATGACATCCACCACACCTGAGAAAATAGGAGTTGGGGCAGGTGCCGGACGAGACACATTGAAAGGACTGATGTCACTGGGTGCTGAGCTCAATGCAGCCAGGCTCTACCAGCTGCCCAGCCCACAACCCACTTCCACTTCAGACCTGGGAACCTCACGGTCATTTTGATCTCATTTTTTGCCTACAAGTAGCTGTATCCCAAGCCAGATTGAATATAAGCCCTGGCACTTTCTCTGCTTCATCTCTGCCCACACTTCGAGGCTGTACACGGCAGCTTTGATTGTTTCACTGAAAACCATTTAGCAGACGAAATATCTCCCTGCAAAGAGTGATCGTCCCTTGACCTGTCCTTTCAGGCTGAAGTCAGCGGGAGATGCTAAGAAGGCACGTGTGTTATTTGACAAGTGTTACATCTGCTACAACAGCAGAGACACAACCTTAACGCTCATCGCATGGTGCCATTTTGAACCCGGTGCGCTGGCGGGATGGCATTAAGGGGTAATGGGAAAGCTGATGGCTCACGGCTGACACACCGGGATGCACAGACAGCAAAATAGCAGAGCGGTTATTTGCTGTGATTATGATCGTAACCCTAACACGGGACTCAGACACTCATTTTGCTCCAGAGATGTGCATGTGCGGTGTGGGGGTTCTTGAGCCGCTTTGTGGTTGAGAGAGTGGGGACATCTCGGTGACACATAGCAAATCAAAGTGAGGATCTCCCCCACCCCCATTCCCATCCTCGCAGAAATAACACAAACTCAAGGACACTTGCAATAGGAGCAGCCAAGGGGTAGTGTTCTTACTAGAAGGGATTAGATGAAGTGTGGGTAAAAGCAAGTCTCATCTCCTCATGGAAAATACTGGATGTGGACATAGTAGAGGAGTAGCAGCAGGCTATCCGGGTTCAAGTTTTAGCTTCATCTAAGCTGCATGAATGGAAGGTATTTTTATTTGTTTTGTGAGGTTGGTGTCTTGTCCAGTTTTTTTTTTAAATTTTTTTTAATTTATTTATGATAGTCATACAGAGAGAGAGAGAGAGAGAGAGAGAGAGAGAGGCAGAGACACAGGCAGAGGGAGAAGCAGGCTCCATGCACCGAGAGCCTGATGTGGGATTCGATCCCGGGTCTCCAGGATCGCGCCCTGGGCCAAAGGCAGGCGCCAAACCGCTGCGCCACCCAGGGATCCCCTCTTCTCCAGTTGCCATAGGACTGCCACTGTCAAATACGGAGCCCTAGTAAGGGGCTCCATCCGAGGCCCATTTTATAGACGAGGAAGCAGAGACCAAGGAAGTTGAGTGCTTCCTGGAAGTCACACACCAAGCATCTCCTCTGGGCCAAGCAGCACTGTCCCCTGTGCTGGACCCAGAGAGGATTCAGATGGGCCCATCAAGGAAGCATGAAGTATCACTTCTGCTTGGGGTAGAGATTGACCAAGGTGAGGGGAAGCCCACAGGAGTGTGAGACAAACTTTAAGATACTGGTAGTGGGTCTGTCTGCACCCAAATCCCATTCTCCTTTTTAAATAATTGCCTATTTTGACTTACAGAGCCATTTAGATTCCACTGATCTATCTACCATGGGCACTAGAAAGAAAGAATATATATGTTCTAGCTAACTGATATAGGACATATCAGTTGACTAGCTTTTCAGTCATGAGTGACGGGAAATACAATTCAAACTGCTTAACAAAGGAATATTTTGCATTTTAATTTTATTCTTATTTTTTTCACAAACTGATCATTTTTGTTATTTTAATTTTTTTCAACAAATAATTTTTAAGTGTGTTCTTATAGGTAAAAAAAAAAAAAAAGATTGTCACCTTCAGGCATGGCTGGATCCAGTGGCTCAAACAACATCATTAAGATTCAGTTTCTCGCCACTTCTTAATTAATGTTTCCCTTCATGTTGGCTTCACCCTCAGGCAAGTTTTCTTCATGTGGCAGGTCCCCAGCACCTCCAGGTTCATTCTTCATAGCTCCCAGCCTTACGAGAAGAGAAAGCTTCTTTTCTCCACGCAGCTTAAACAAAATTCCCATGCCTGACTCTCATTAGCCCAAGTTATGTAACATGTCTATCTCTGAACCAATTGCTGTGGCCAGAGATAGGATTGTCTGATGGACCAAATCAAACCACAGGCGGGCAGTGGAGTCCAAACTCCCCAAACTACGTTGGCTGAGGTTACAAGAGGGGGCAGTTGCCCTGGAAGAAAACTGAGGTGGTTGTCAGAGGGCTGATCTGAGACACAAAGATGCCCATCAAAGGAGGCTGGCCTTTGAAGAGAAAGCTAAGACCATGAGGAACCCCTGTGCCGGTCGTGGGCCTGGGGAAGGTGGAGTGGAGGTCTCCCCAGGTTGCTAGGATTTCATTCAGTGGAAAACATGCAGGTAATTTTAATTCCAAAGAAATAACCAGATTGAGCAATTTCCTGTATTGGTATTCCTAAAAAACTAACTAGCAAAACCGAAAACCAACAGCGACAACAAAAAAGCCAACACCAGCCACACACCAAGCACCTCTGCCTTCGGTGCCTACTGCTAGAGCGCTGACAGATTGCCAACACACCTGCCGCGGGCCTTGTTCAGCAACCTACATATTTAGGCCGCCTTCTCGGGGGCACTGGATTCCGTGGCGGAGACACTCTTGCATATTTATTGCAACGGTGCTCTGCGCGCATGCTGTGTGTTGGCTTGCTGGCTCTTCACGTCTATTTCCAGGCTTTGTATTGATTTGAATAAAATCATAATTGCCACAGAAGCCTTTGTAACTCAACTGGAAGTGATCCACTCCCCAGTGTAAGATGTACCATTTGATGTCATTCTAGACTGTTCTTATCTCGTCTCCGAGTGACTCAGAGTATTCTGGGTTGCTTGACTCTCTCCCCCTTGCAGATGCCAGATGGAATCCTGCAGATTAAGGGGTCGAGAACAGTCAGTGTACACAGCTGAAGAGAGAGCACTGCTGCAAGCTGCGTGGGGCTGGGGTTTGCTTGCGGAACTGTAAGCCCTTCAAATAGCTCCTGTCCTAGAGTTGGTGAGCACTACTTTGAGATGATTCTTGGCCTCAGTTTCTCTTATTGGAGAGAAAGGGGTGGGGAAGCAGCTGTAGGAGAAAAAGCTAGAGTCCAGCTGTGTTAAAACCTATTTGAGTTTCACGGTTTCCCACAAAGCTTGAAATAAACAGCATTTAGGCACGAGTCACCACGCCACCAGCCCCAGAGGTGGGTCTTCTGATGGACTCATCCTGCAGGACACAAAGACACTCACTGTTCTGCGCTTCTAAAGATGATGGGCCGTTCTCAGGCACGAGTCTGAGTGCACACCCCCAGGCTTGGAAAATCTACTTCCTCTGACCGCGGCTCCCTCATGACCGGCCTCATGCGTCAGTGAGAAGTCTGGCCCAGGACCGGCCCACGGGGAATTTGAGCATCAGGCTAACTGGCTTCTGGAGGGAAGGGACCATCGGAGGGATGGGGAATCTGGGATCTTGCAGTGTTCCCTATGTGCGGGTATGGACGGCAAGGGGGCTGGAGACAGAGGCCAGGAGTGACAAGCAGGAAAATAAAAAAGAGAAAAAGGCTTGTTTGCCACTTAGACAGAAAGGGATGATCGGATGATCATGTGCAGTGTTCCCTAGATAGTTCAAAGCAAAAAAAAAAAAAAAAAGAGCTTCTAGATGGACTTATTGGCCACTACTTTCGAATGGTACCATAACAACAAAAAGGTTTGCCTCTGGAGGTGTCTACTTCTCTGAGCATTTCTCCTCTTCTGTGGGCTGTAGACTCATAAGTTCACCAGCAAATCGGGGGCTCCTGAGTCCAGGTATGGATGCTGCTTGAATTTGCACCTCCCTCCCACTCCCCCTGCCACCAGTTTCAAATCCGGAAGCTTAAACTGAGTGTCAGTGTTAGCTTGCACTCCAGGGGTCAAGAGAGTCTTCTTGGCCTTGGTTTTCAACAAGAGGGGTCAGCAGATATGGATTCAGCCAGTTTGAGGGGAGAGTACCCTCTGTGGTGGGAGCTTGGCTAGGGCAGGAGATACTCAGGTTTGGAGGTCATCAGAGGGCTCTCATTGAGAACCGCACACTGATGAATCAGTTATGAACAATAAACTGTTCAGACAGTGGCAGTGGGGGTGCAAAGGAAGGGGTGCCAGTTTGTGAAGGGGGAAGCACCAGCAGGAAGGGCTTGAACCGGGCCCTGAGCCCCCTGAAAGATGAAGACATGCGCTCGTATAGCATTCAGTCTTTGCCAGGAACCGGCCCAAGAGCTTTGCATCCATGAAATAATTTCATCTTTACGAGTCTGTGATACAGGCACAGCTGTTATCCCAGATAAGGAAACCGAGGCACAGCCACAAGACCAGGACAAGGGGGAGGCCGTAGAGTATCTCCCCACATTTTACACCCTACCAACTTCCCTCACTCTACTCCTAGCCCTGTGAGCAGAGGGCCCAGGACTGGCTGAAGGTCAATGGCTAGTTAGTGGCAGAGCCGGGATTTGGAGTAAGGTGGTCTGGCCGCAGAGTCTGAGCAGAGTCAAGTCATGCTGGCCCTCCACAAGTGCGTATGGAGCCCCTCCTAGAAGCCAGGCACTGCTGTGAGCACAGAGTATAAAGACAGGAAAACACACGCTGTCCCTGCCCACAATCTAGTATGTGTGGAGGATTATCAAGGAAGCAAACAGAAAATGACAGCTCTGATATGCACTGCAAATGAGAGGTCCATAGTGCTATGAGGATAATAACAGGGATCTGAGCCAGTCCAGACGAGGGCCAGGATTGGGAGGGAGGAGTGAGCTTCCCAGATTGAAAACAGAGCTAAGATCAGAAGCCCGAGTAGCAGTTTGCTACAGAAAGGAGTCAAGTGCGTCAGGCCAAAGGAATAGCACATGAAAAGCCCCTTACTGCCGCTGGAGTGAAGGGAGTGGTCAAATGTATACCTACCCGGAGAGGCAGGCGGGGGCACAGGCCCTGGGGACTATGATAGAGTTTGGTGCTGATCCTGAGGGTGCTGGGGATGGGCTGGGAGGAGCTTCAGGAAGAGCAGACAAGTAAGGAGTAAGGAAGCCATAGCAATAGTGGAAGGAAGAACTGGGGAAAGACTGTTCTAAGATAGGTGCTAAGGGTGTGGAGCAAAGGACAGGGTCCCAGGAGACATAAAAGGGGGACAACAGCCAAGATGTGGCCACCAGCTGGAGGTGGAAGATGAGGATGACCATGGTGGCTCTCCAACACTTCTTAAGTTGAGCCACTCTGCTGAGTGTTAGTGGTGTCCCATTAAGGTTTTAATTTGTCTCTCCCTGACGAATCATAATATTGAGTGCCTTTTCATATGCTTCATCATTCGTGTATTTTCTCTTCTGAAGTTCCAGCTCAAGTCTTCTGGCTTTGTGTGTGTGTGTGTGTGTGTGTGTGTTTGTTTTGTTTTGCCCATTTTGAAATTGGTTTGTCTTCTTGATATTGATTCGTAGGAGTTCTTTATATGTTGTGGATATGAATTATACTTTGTGAATATCTTCTCCCAGCCTGTGGTTAGCTTTTTAAATTTCACAACAGTTTCTTTCATCAAGAAGAGGCTTAAATTCTGATTCAAGTTTGGTTTATCAATATCTTCTCTTACATGGTTAGTTTTTTTTGTGTCCTACCAAACCTGGCCTGCCCCAACATTATAAAGGTATTCTCTACATTTTCTTTAAGAAGTCTTATGGTTTCAGCTTTTACAATGAGGGTATATATGCCCCCGCTGGTGTCCTGGGGGTGCTGGGAAGGTAAGTGAGATGACAGGTCTGGGGTGTTTTCTTCTTGCAGAATGCCAGCTCACAGCCTGGTTCCAGCCACTGTGTAGCTAAGGACTTGGTTACTACTTGCCCTCTAACTCCCCCTTCTAACCCACTGTGGCCCTCCAGTGCTGACTTCCAGAGGGAAGAGGCCGACATCCTGTTCCCGGGGAGAAAACACGCATGCATTTTTGGTTTGTGTTTAATCACTGCTGGCACAGAGTGTGATGCTGGTGAAATCTTACTTGCTCCATCTTTATAAAATATTTCATCTTTTAATTATATGAACTGCCAAGATCCGGGTGCCTGCTTTAGTCATTTCCCCACTGAGCTCTCAGCACCATCTCTCTGTGGCCTCTTCCGAGCATCTATCACGTGTTTGCAATCGCTCCAAACCCATGAATCATATTTAAATGCTTTCCATATCCCATAATTCTCCTTTTACTGCTCTATTCAGTTAATTACACTTGCTCCCTATTCATTGGAGACATACAGTTTGGGCTGGGATTTGGAGAGAGAGGGAGAAAAAAATGAAAACAAACTTCATAATGAAAGTTCCTTCATATTTGTGAGGTTTAATCCAGGTTTGTGTTTCAGCTTGCACTTTGAATTCTTTCTCTAACTGCTCCTAAGTAACTCCATCTGCCTCTGGGTCGGTTCCCATCCTTAGACTCATTGGTGGAAATCCCTTTGTACAAGGATTGCCTTCATATTTAATATATTTCTAACATATCATCAGCATCGCACCCACTCATGTCAACCACATCAGGCCAGATCGCTCCATTTCTCCAAAGAACTGAAGACTTAAAAATGTGCACAGCACAGCCAGCTGGTGGGTAGCAATGCTACTTCTTTTAAATAGTAAAATTGAAAATGTTTGTAAATGCACGTGTGTGTGTGTGTGCGTGTGTGTGTACACAGTTGGGGAGAACGGGTGATTGAGTGTAATGCAGAGGAGTTAGCAACAGGAATATTGACCTGATGCTGGCATCAGCCCACAAATCTGGCATTTCATTAAACAAAGAGTGAAATAAAATAATACTAAATCTTCATCAGTTTATAGAAATTCCAACCTGGGGGAGGGCGCCTGGGTGGCTCAGCTGGTTAAGCAGCAGACTCTTGGTTTCAGCTCAGGTCATGATCTCAGGGTCCTCTAATGAAGTCTTGCCTGGGGCTCTGCACATGGCATGGAGGTCTGCTAGATTCTGTCTCCCTCTCTCTTTCTCCATCCCCTTCTACTACTGCTCCCAGGCTTGTTTCAGTGTGTACTCGGGCACAC
This sequence comes from Vulpes lagopus, assembly GCF_018345385.1. NCBI lineage: Eukaryota > Metazoa > Chordata > Mammalia > Carnivora > Canidae > Vulpes > Vulpes lagopus. The sequence continues at coordinate 110,189,267 of NC_054831.1, read as the reverse complement.
GTGCATGCACACACACACACACACACACACACACACACACACTTTCTCTTTTTCAAATAAGTAAATAAATAAATATGAAAAATCTTAAAAAGAAATTCCAACTGGGAACACAAGGTGAAAAATGAAAGGTGATATCCTGCCTATGGTCTCCATGGTCCACATGATGACTCCCTGCTCTCGCTCTGACTCATCTTCCTCTCTTCTCCCCTGTACTCTGCTTTAAGCACACTGCCCTCCTTTCTGTTCTTCAGATACACCAAGACACTCCCACCACAGGACCTTTGCACTGGCAGTTCCCTCTTCCTGAAATGCTCTTCCTGGAGCTAGCTTCTTCACTTTCTTATGTCTGTATTCCAAAAAGTGCCTTCTCAGTAAGGTCTTCTTTGGTCCTCTTATCTAACATTTCAACAACCACCACACCAACACTTTCTTCACCTTCCACTGCTTCCTTTGCTTTGCCTTAGTACTTGTGACCATTGGGCACACTACTTATTGTAGTTATTTTTTTTTCTTCTCTCTCATCTTTTTCCCTACTAAAATGAAGCTCTGGGGAGTGGGTTTTTTTGTTTCCTTTTGCTCACTGCCATATCTCCTGGTGCTGGCATGGAGAAGGTACTCAATAAAATTTTAGCTAGATGTATAAACAAAGCCACAAAAATAGATAATTTTCAATGCAGGGAACAGTGTAGCATGTTGCTGTGGGAGAATCATTCAAGTGAGTGTGAAAACTGAGGACCATCAAAGAAAGTGCAGTTGGTGAGATGATCTACTAGTTACCAACCCCTTATCCCATCTTTATTTCTATAGGTAATTTGAAGTCATACAATACGTAAGCCTTTGTGTGGCTTCTTTTACTTAACACCACGTTTTGGAAGTTCATCCATGTTGTAGCACATAGCAATACTTCATTTTTTTCATAGCCAAATAATATTCTATTTTAAGTATGTACCACATTTTGTTTATCCATTCATCTGCTGATGGACATCTGGGCTGTTTCCATCTTTGGCTATTGTGAATAGTGCACAATGACCATGGGTATACAGGTAATTGATATTTAAGCAAGTACCTGTAGATATTCCTGACTTTTGAGTATATGCTTAAGAGTGAAATTGTGGCTTTATGTGATAATTCTATGTTTAACTTTTTGAGGGACTGGCGAATTGTTTTCCATAAAGACTGAACCATTTTACATCCTTCCTCCAACATACAAGAGTTCCAGTATCTCCACATTGCCACCAACACTTGTAATTTTCTGGGTTTTGACTGGAGCCATTCCAGTAGGTATAAAGTAGTACCTCATTGTGGTTTTGATTTGCATTTCTTTAATGACTAGTTTGTCATTTCCCTAATTTCCCAACTGACTAGTGATGTTGAATATCTTTCCATGTGCTTATTGGCCACTTGTATATCTCCTCTGGAGGACTACATATCAAATCCTTTCCCCATTTTCAAAATTGGATAACTTGTCTTTTTGTGGTAAGATTTTGTTGTTGCTGTCATAAGAGTTCTTTAGATATTGCAGATACTAAACCTTTATCAGAGAGATGATCTGTAAATAGTTTCTCACATTCTGTAGGTTTATTTGCTTGTTCTTGACAATGTTCTTTGATGCACAAAAGTTTTTAACTTTCATGGAGTTCAATTTATCAATTTTTTCTTTTGTTGTCTTTGGTGACACATCTAAGGATCTCTGCCAAGTTAAAACTCGTGAAAATTTACTCTTATGCTTTCTTCTAAGACTTCTATAATTTTGGCTCTGGTATTTAGGTTGTTGATCCATTTTGAGTTAATTTTACCATATGGTATGAAGTATAGGTTCAACTTCATTCTCTTGTAGCTACATATCCAATTGTTCCAACATCATTTATTGAAGAGACTATATTTTCTCCATTGAATGGTCTTGATACCCTTGCTGAAAATCAACTGGCCACGGATGTAACTTTCATGTCTTGGCTTTGGGGACTTAACACTCACTCTGGCCTCTATCTCCTTTTCAGGCTCCACACCTTCCTAGCCATTAAGGCTCAGTTTTGTGAATATTTTTTTTTATCACTCCATACTTACTCTTTAGGCAATCTCTAGCCTTAATTACCACTCATTTGCAAATAACGCATAAATGTGGATTTCTTGCTAACTCCTTTTCTCAGAGGTTCAAACATGCACATCCAACTGCTAACTTGCATGGGTGTACTTGGCTGTCAGAAAGTCATCTCAAAATTCACATGTCTGAAACAAAACTATGGAGCTTTTACCTCATTACCTGGTTCTCCTCTGATGTTTCCTATCTTAGTTAAGAGCATAATGAGTTCTCCTGTTACCCAAGCCCATTGTCTAAGGGTCAGTCCTCCCTAACCTCCCATGGCTGATCTTCCAGCAAAGCCTATGAATTACGTATTTTATCAATCTCTCAAATCCACCCATTTTCTTCCTTTCCTTCTCTACAAGTACTGCACTATATTTGAGGCCTATGTAAAAAAAAATCCATAAACATTATTGGGGAACATAACGTTTTTAAAAACAAATGAAAGGATATACCATGTCCATGGACAGGAAAGTTAATATTGCACAGATGTCAATACTTCCCAGTTATAGACTCAATTCAATTATAGTCAAAGTAGTTATTCATTTGCACAATAAAAATTCACATTGGTTGAGTACTAAATGTTGACTGCTAAGTACTAAGTGACAAGGCAATTTAAGAAGTCTTCTGCAAAAAAAAATTAATAATAATAAATAAATGAAAAACTAAGAACCCTTCTACAAATTAAATGGGCAGAGATATTGAAGATGTTGTGGAAAATAATAATGAATAATAAACTGATAAACACAAAAACATAGCATAAAACTGTAATTATTAAGCCAGCACGTTACTGACACAAGAATAGACAAAGAAATCAATGGAACAAGACATAGATTTTTGGAATGTCAAATTTCTGAGCAAATGATTGCAATCAGCAGTTTTAGAAAAACCAGTTAGCTACAGAACAAAAATAAATTTTGCTTTATATCCTATACTGGATAAAAATAACTTCTAAATCAATACAAAACTGTGTAGAAAGTGAAAAGCTAAGTATCTAAGTAGACATTAAGTAGATATATGTTTTTAGAGGGAAAAGACATTTCTAAGCCTAAATGCAAATGGAAATATCAGGGACATAGCAGGAGGTTTGAATGCATAAAAGTGGAAAAGACATTACAATATCTTACATTTAATTAAAATCAAAATGTAAATATTGAATTAAGTAGAATGCAAAATATCTTATATACAGAGGGTTAATATCTTTAAGCTCCAAAGAATGTTTACAAATCAGTAAGCAAAAATGAAAGCCCTGGTAAGCAAATAGTTAAAGAATCCAAACAGCTGTATATATGTATATATACCTATATATACATACATACATATATAATGCACATACACTTACATACATACACACACACACACATATATAGCTGTTTATTAAAATGCTTAATTTAATATAGCCACAGATTGCAGACAATAAGAAGGCTTGAAAATGTCTGAATGAATTAGGTATACATACTATGATGGAATACTGTACAGATATTGAATACACTATTTTAAAAAATATCTGATAAAATGAAAGTATGCTCACAATATAATGCAGTGGAAGGAAGAGAGAGTAAAGAAATATATAGGATTAAAGTGTGGGAAGAAATACCATAAAGTGTCATCAATAATTTTTCCTGAAAGGTAAGCATATGGGTGACTTTTATTTATTTGCCATGCTTTCTATCATGTTCTAAATTTTCTGTCAAAAGAAAGGTATTTTTGTTACTTAAAATTTCTTTTAATAATATATGCATTATTATTATAAAGCTTTCAAATCGTGGGTTAAAATATGGAATCCTTCCTTGCCTCCTGTTCCCTCTGTGCCTCTCCAAGAGTAATTACTATTAAATTTAATATGTGTTCTTCCAGACACGTCTCTACATGTTTACAACATATGAATATACATGATAAATATTTTCACAATAACTAAGGTTATTTAATACAAAACAAAGCAAAAAGAACTAGGGGAGCAGAAAGAGGATTGGCTAGGTATTCCAGCCAATTATCCAAAAAGTAAAACTCAAGGAATGATGACTTTGCCTTTGTCTCAGGGCTCAATCATTCACTTTGATTTTTGAATGAGCAGAAAAGAAAATGTATGGAAAAATGCTAAGGTTGTGGTGGTGGGCAGGGTACATTACTAAATAGCTCAAATAAATTATAAGCAAATGATATATATATATATTTATACTAGAAAATGTTAAACATGCCCCAGTTGGTGCTCTTTGACGCTTTTAAATAAGTATATTTGGGAGAGTAAAAGTAATGTTTGAAATACCAATAAATACAAGGGAAAAGATCGCCTGCACAATGGGAGGGCAGAGCAAGCCGTGTGGGGTGTCCCTGTCCTCAAGCCCCGCTCCTGTCGCTCCCCGGGTGCGGGTGGTGGGCAGCAAGGTGAGGCCGAGGATATTCCGCGGCTCTAATCCCATTCTACTTTATGACTCGCTGGAGAAATGACCTCTAGCGAGATCTGGCCCTTGTTCTATCCAGCAACTAGATTTTTCTTACAGAAAATAAATTAAAAAGGTGTGACCTTGCTGAAGGCTTGCCGAGAAAATGAGGTACATCTTGTCACAGGCAGAGGAGCCTATTTGTTCAATTTGAAAGGCTGCCGCTTTGCTCCGATTAGAAGTTAAGATAAAGGCTGGGGATGAAAAGAGGGGAAACATTTCTAAGCAAGGAAATTAAAGGGCTACATTGGAGACCCTTTCAGCACTACAGTGGGCTTTTTGTGTGGGGTTTATCGGGCCCCATCAGCCACACCTTGTCCCTGTGCTTGGGGCTCCCTCTCCTCCGTGCACACAAAAGCCTGCCATGTAGGGAGCGAGCAGAAGCCACCCCCCATAGCCATCAGGGGCACCCACCGCCCCCCCACCCCCTGCAGGTCGACACTGGGAAAGTGACCCACCCAAATTTGACTCACTGGGTAGAAGACTCAAAGTCATTTCGTCCATTTCACTGAAGGGACTCAGTCAAGAAGCTTCCTATCCTCCTGGCCATTAAACGTAATATATCTTGGGAGAACTCCTCCCAAATTCACTCAAATGAAGGGACACTGAAATGCCTTTGTGTCCCTGAAAGTTTCAAGCCAACCCATGTTTCCACCCAAAGCCCCTGCAGCAAAGAAGCCTTCTTTCAACTTCTCTCCTCATGGTATAGACATCTTTTATGTGCCAGAATGTCTTTCAACTTTTGAAGTCATGGCTCATTTGGGAAAAGAGGAGGCAAGAAAAAAAAATGCTGGGCTTTTCCACATGCTTTACATTTCTAGCCAACGTTCTGTTCCCTGGTTCTCTTTGCCCACGATAGCTGGATGGGCCAGACTTCTTAACCTAGGATTCAATGTCTTGATCACATGAGACAAACTCATCTCTCCAGTTTTCTCCCTCCTCATTCTCTCCTACATTCCAGTCTTTAAAATATATATATATATATATAAATATATAAATATATATATATATATATTTATTTATTTATTTATTCATGAGAGACACACAGAGAGAGAGGCAGAGACATAGGCAGAGGGAGAAGCAGACTCCATGCAGGGAGCCCGATGTGGGACTCAATTCCTGGACCCAGAGATAATGCCCTGAGCCAAAGGCAGACGCTCAACCACTGAGCCACCCAGGTGTCCCTCCTTTGTTCTAGTCTTGAACATATTTTTCACATTTCATGTTTCACCTCCATGTCCTTGTGTGAGCTGCTCATGCTGCTGGAATTCCTCTCCTCACCGTACTTATGCGATCATGTGTCTTTGCTTGCTGAGACTCTGCCTATTTGGGGAGTGTGTTTGTTTGTGACCGCTGCCATAACACAGTAGTAGCACAGACCAAGTGGCTTCAACAACAAAGATTTAGGGCAGCCTCGGTGGCTCGGCGGTTTAGCGCCGCCCTTGGCCTGGGGTGTGGTCCTGGAGACCCAGGATCAGGTCCTGCAGACCCAGGATCGGGTCCTGCGTCAGGCTCCCTGCATGGAGCTTACTTCTCCCTCTGCCTGTGTCTCTGCTTCTCTCTCTCTCTCTCTGTCTCTAATGAATAAATAAATAAAATCTTTAAAAAAACAACAACGACAAAGATTTATTTTCTAGCAATGTATTTACTGTTGCCCCACGAGGGCAGGGACCATACCCAGGTGGTCTCCATCATCTGCCCAGAGTCTGCAAGAGTTCCACGTCTGCACTTCATCCACCATGGACTGCCCTCCACAGAGCCTAGCATGGCTCTTAGCAGGACCTCAAAGAAGTTTGTTGCCACTGGAGTCTGCAGTAATGTTCTAGAACCAGAACAAGATCCAGAAATGTCTTCGATTTATTAAGAATAACTTAGCTTTGTTCACTCGGGTCTTAGCACAGAGTGCATAAACACTGAATTATTTGAGAACTGGTGGTAGTGGGAGCCTGAGGATACATCTGTGGAAGTATGCGTGGTGAGAATGGGGCTCAGAAAGAAGGTCATGTATCATCAGCCTGGCTGTCTATCAGGGTCCTGGCTCTGGCATTTACCTGCACAAATGATTTCCCTTCCCTAGTCCCTGTTTACCTATTTGAGATATACCTCAAACAATGAAACGCCCCTTCTCCATCCCGAAGATGAGGAGGAGAAATAGGGCTTCATCTGGGCCCTCGGTGGTAATTTCATAGTGGTCTAGTCCAATTTCCTTTTCCTCTTCATGAAAACAAGGAGAGAATTGGGGTGGGGGTGATGGATTCCCCCACCAAATCCTATGGCAACTACCATTTAGCACAGGAATACCTACTATTTCACTTCAAGGTGGCTTCTCTTCCATGATGTCAACACCATCCCTCTCTTTTCTCAAACCTTAGCCAAATCTGCTGGGCACATGAAGGGCTCATGTGGGTGGGTTTAATGCAGAAACCAAAATGACTAAGTCTCATACCTGAGCTGAAGGATCTTGAGTGATGGGAAGCATGGAAGTATGGCAAAGGAGTCCACAGAATAACACAATGAACCAAAAAAACAAAGTCATGTGGGATGGAAAAAAATGCCCCCACCTCCACGAAGTCAAGAAGTCAGTTACCAACTACCCTCCAAAATCTCCTGAGAGGTTAGGAAGGTCATGGGACTCTCTTCATGCTTGGAATGGGATCAGGTCAATTTATTTTGGTTCTCAAGAGAAGGATACCTCAGCCAACATCTGAATGAGGCTAAGATGCCACAGTTGGAGGAGTCAAGTCTCATGGCCTTCTCCAATATTAACACTCCAATCAAAATGTTTCCAGAAACATTTAAACAGTACTTGGTTACCATTTTTAGTTTGGAGGCAATAGTTTTTAGAAAAGAACTGAGCTTCTTCGAATATTATGCACCCCCCCCCCATCCCAGAAATACTCTCTTTAGATGAATGTCCAGCAGAACAATTGGTCTTTTGAATGAAGCCCAAAAAGTCTTACTATCAGCAAGAAGATCCCTGGGCTTAATCTTATTATGTCGATCTTATTTAGCATTCTAAGACTGCTGGATGCTTGGTCACCTGGAAGAACAGGGAGGAAATGCCACCAACTACCAGGAAACCCAACCATCAGAAATGCCTGCTCCTTACAACAGCCAGTGACAAGGAGAATTATGGCACCCTCACAATATTACTAAACACTGTCAGGAACAAATTGCGGTGTCCGACCTTAATGATTGCTGGCTGAGACTGCAGGCTGAGGCTGCCTTGTGAATATTTCTGTAGACATAGTTCTTTAGAGTCCTTCAAGTTCACCTTCTATGAAACAGGAATCCAAGGAGTATTTGTAAGACATTTGATATGCCATGCCACTTAATAACAACATTCATGGTGTCACTGTGTCCCAATTTGTTCACTCTATCTGCATCTATATTTTATGTGTGACTAAAGACAGAGCTCTATTACCTTTTGCTTCTCCCTACTGACAATACTAATCATAATAATAACCACCATTTTTGAGTGCTTATTAAGTGTTCAACCAGAGTCTAAGCACTTTATTCGCTTTGTCTTTTAAGCCTTATCTGTAATGATCCTGTGAACTTAGCACTGTTATTTCCCCGGCCTTACGCATGAAGACAGTGAAGCTTAGAGAGATTTAAGTGTCTCCCCAAGGTCCAGGTCCCATAGCGCGCAAAAGAGACAGACAGGATTCAGATCCAGAGCTTGGGCTTCTCTCCATAGACCCCGCTTTTATCTATAATCCAACACACTCCCAGCAATGCTGATGCAGGTGAAGGGCAGTGTGGCTAAACTAGTCTGTGGTTAATGCCTCTGAACGTCTACTCAAACATGTTTCCACCTGTCATGGACAACAGAAGCAAGAAGCAGGCCAGGATAGGCGGTGGTTTTCCTGACTCGCCTCTATTCTTGCAGCCCCATGCTTAATACCCGCCCTCATACCACAGTAAGATCAATGGTAAAGAGCTAAGTGAAACTACAAGTGAGTTAAAACTACCGGTATTAAGTCAAATAGTGTTTCGGGATATCTGTGTAGCGTGTACGTTACAGACCTGACTATTATAACGGGTTATACGTGATGAATATTTTCAATTAGAGGGCATGAAAAGTCATTGATTACAGGCCCAGGAGAGCTGATCTAAAGGAATAACTAAGGATGATTCTAGCAGTGGGCATCGAGGCCTGACTGCAGCATCAGACAAAAAAAAAATATCAGATGGTTACCTTGATCAAAACAAGCGCCAGGGATAATGTGAAAATCCAAGAATATGGGACCATAAAGGAACTTACAGCATGAGAGGCCAGGGCACACAGAACGTATTGAGAAGGGTGTTGCACACATCAAGAAGAAGCTAGAGGCTCATTCCCCAGTAAAAAGGGACATGGCAGCTCTCCCCTGCTCCATGCTTATAACGATGGTCAGCCATGGTCCGTTGGGAGCTTGGCCCGCATGTTAAGTTGGCCTTGAACTCCAGTTTCATGGCCTGAGGCACACGTACCTTGAAGCCTGTAATCTCCCTTGGCTCACTTCGTTTCTCTACCTCCACATTCCTGGGGCTATAGGTGCTGCTTCCTCACACCACGGTGAACAGGAGGCTCAGCCAGAGGCTTTGCCAAGCATTGTGGGAACTGAGGGGCTCTAGGAGTTCAGGGGCAAGGACACAGGGCAGGGGAAAGGTGCATTATCACCCAGGGGCTGTCACTAGCTCCCTGCCCTACTTCCCCCATTCCTCCTCATGCTAAATATGCCCGCATGTCTTACTCAGAGCCCCTCAACCTTCTCCAAGGGCCCTCCAGAGTCTCCAGCTCTATCCCAAGCACTTCAAACTTTTTTGCCACAAGGAAAGATAAGATCCGGTGAGTAATAATTTCTCCATCTCATTTTCTGGGGACTATTTGCGAATGTCTGGCTATAGAGAACAAAGTGGGGGTGCCATTATGAGGCCTCATGAATCTCTGAATCAAATCCTGTATTTGGATTCATCCTTCACTCTGTCTCCTTAGATACTACCTCACAGAAGTGAGATTTTGCTTTTTTAAAATTTATTTGAGGGAAAGAGAGAGGGAAGGAGCAAGGGGGGAGAGGCAGAGGCAGAGGGAGAAGCAGACTCCCCGATGAGCAGGAAGCCCGATACAGGGCTTGATCCCAGGACTCTAGGATCATGACCTAAGTTGAAAGCAGACACTTAAACCACTGAGCCATCCAGGCATCCCTGCTTTTGTACTTGCGTTGGACCTTTCAGTGCTCAGGTTTGGGGATACCGCCACCCAAAATGAGAGGTTCAAAGAATGCTTCCAAAAACCAATCTTTTCTCCTCTCCACCTCCAAATACTTCACAGGTGATCCACTTCTCCATTCGGGGCCCATCTCTAAGGTGACAATGGAGCCCACTGAGACTGGCCCGGAGCTGGTGCTCATACAATGCATGGCTGGAGCTTACATAGCAACTAGAAATACATTTAGTGTTAACCAAATTCATTCCTCTAGATAATGGAGTCAACACGCTAAACACTTCATCAGCTACACTCACAAGGGGAACTTTCCTGAGCAAAAGAGGGAGATTTCACTGCTCTAATCTGAACAATGATTCAAAAGCAACTTGAGTTCTGTTTTCTGTCTTCAGTATTACTTGCTGAAATCATGTTGTAAATGAACCAAGATGCCTGAAGAAGGAAATACGATGAAGTAAAAGAGGGGAACAGCAAGGGAGAGAAAAGCAGGAAGCTCCCTCTTTTGGAGGACTGACTACGTACCAGACACTAAGACAACTAATCCCTAGGATGATTAGAAGCTCCCAAAAATGTGTTGATTGCCCTTGTTCCATTTAAGTTTTTAATTAAGTGGTTTTCCAGTTTTGTAACTTTGATTTGCTATAAAAGGGCTTTTACAACACTTTCCATCATGCTTCTTTCTTAAGCTTTTCAGACCCAATTTTATATATTCTAATTGCAAACTCTAGTTCAAGTTCCTAAAACATTCTCTTATAATTATCACCAAACAAATGCAGTGATTCCACAAAGCTCAAACATGTGTCGCATTAATTCTCACAACCAAAATACTTTCATTTTTCTTGGACTCCAAGCAAAATGGACCATAAGCACAACGTTTGATAAAATGACAGGTGGAATTCCATCCAATTAAGACATAAATATTTTTCCAGAGGCTAAGCTCACTGCAAAATAATAATCTTCACTCAACACATCTTTACATGTCTTCGGCAAAACACCTGTCTAAAACTGTTAACACTAAATATTTTGGGAGCTCTGTACTTCAAAGACATCCCTGAAAACGTCAAGCATTGTTAAAATGTTGAAGTAATTTTGGTTAAATGCTTCTGTGACAACTGTCGGACTTGATTTGTTTTAGCTGAATACATTCTGAATATTGCTCGGAATCTGTGAATTGGTCACTTGCCAAAAGGTGAGAATTGGGCTGGAGTCAAAAGAATTATATGCATCAAAGAAATGAAAAAAATGGGGGGCATCTTTGAGTATTTTAAAAATGCAATTTATCTTCTAGGTTGGAAGCTTCAAAAGAATATTCTTACCAAGTGATAGCACTTGCAGTAAAACCCTAAAGTATACAGTAGAAGTCATTCTGATTCCTGGCCAAATTCATACCTGTAGAGTCACACCCACAGTTCTTCATGCAGAGGAAAAAGTATATTTTAAACTACTCTTGACAAAATTAGTGATTAAGCAATAAAGACTTGACGTGTTTTCCTAGAACCTTCTAGTTAGTTGGTTAGTAAGTGCTTAGAGTTCTTGGAACCACATCAGAAATATTAGAAATAGTGAAAATATTCATAACATTGGTCCAACAACGCTGTTTTTCCCTCCTCTCTCCCCATTTTCAGATAGGTAAATTGAGTACCCAAGACCTAGAGCCAACCATAGTTAGTGAACAGAAGTGCCTACTGCAAAGAGTTTAAAAGTTTGAGTTGAAGGGTGGGTGGTAGGGGAGATCTTTATGGAACATATCAATACATGGTAAAAGGAGAACATAAATGTCAAAGAGGTCTAGTGAGATCAATAATAAGAGGACCTGCGGTTAGCTATTAATCACAATGGGCCAGACATGGCACTAAGCAGTATATGCATGATCTCATTTAATTCTTACAGTTATCTATACACAAGAGTACCATTATTATCCTCTTTTACAGATAAAATCTCTAAACAAGTTGTCCAGATCAAGCAGATAGCAACTGATAGAGTCAAGACATGGAGTCATTTCTGACGTCAAAATCCTTGTTCTTAACCATATTTTGATCTTCTTCCCCATATGTTCATGTTTCCAGAGCTTGTTTTTTTTACACGAATTCAACTAGGTGCCATTATGACTTGAGCAATCTGCGGTGATCATAGTTTTGAAGGGCTGGACCAGCTACAGAGGTCATGCTTAAGCTATGGAGTCTGCGGAGAGTGTGTTATTAAGACTAAGAGTATAATGGCTATGGTCTGGCATTTTCCATGAGACCCCAACGCAAACACTCTGTCTCACTGTCCCCTTAAGGACTTATTCTTGGCAGACCGCATGTTCACAAAGATGTCACAGAATATTCGAGGCCTTGACTTAGTCTGAGCATCTTGGAATCAACCCAAGAGTTATCCATACCCCTGGGGGCTTCCAGATCCCCAATCTAACCTATTTTTATTGATCACCATTAGGTCAGTCCTCAGACTGAACATCCAACGTTAGTCCAAACCAGACCAATCCTGATTGTGCAAGAAATCAGTTTTTTTTTTCACTTTCTCCATAATTGGCTTCTTTCTGGGGAAAATGTCAGAAACCTGAGGCAGACTGGAAGAAACAGAAACGGGGATATACCAGCTGAGGCATGTGTGCCTTGCAACTATGATGGAACCCAGGGACTGAAGTAGGGTGGGAGCAGCACTTTGGTCCTCCCATTGTGTTGCTAAGCTCTGGTCCTGGCTCTATCATTGGCGACACTCTTGGGCTGGACCTGTCCCCATGGAGGCAAGGGTCCCTGCTTCCTCCCCTGCAGTTCCAGGCTTACGTCATTCTCATCGCCAGCAATCCCAGCAAAGAGAAAGTTTCTCTTTCTCCATTTTTCCAGCAGAAACCCCAGCTCGGGTCTCCCAAGATTAGCTCACTCACGTGTCCACCGACCAAGGACTGTGGCCCTAGGGACGGAGTGTGCTGATTGGCTGGGCTTGGGTCACATGACCCCTCCTAGAGGCTCAGAGATGTTGGGTTTTGTAGGATCCCAAGAGTTTAGGGCCGGGGAGGGTTGGCTCCTCAGGAGGAGAATCTGACACCTATTACCAGAAGGGGGTGGGAAATCAGTGCCAAACAGGCGAAATCAATAGATGCTTAGACCACCTCCCCTCCCCGAGACACTGCCACCCCAGCAGAGAGAGGAAGGGGGCGCTCCTGGGGGGCTCAGCGGTTGAGCGTCTGCCTTTGGTCCAGGGCATGATCCTGGAGTCCCGGGATCGAGTCCCACGTCGGGCTCCCTGCATGGAGCCTGCTTCTCCCTGCTTCTCTGCCTATTTCTCTGCCTCTCTCTGTGTGTCTCTCATGAATAAATAAATAAATCTTAAAAAAAAAAATAATTTAAAAAGGGAGAGGAAGCAGGGACCACAGAGAGTTACCTCGACTGGGTACCCAGGAGCTGAAATAGGGGTGGGTGGGGAAGCCAGATTGGAGGGGTGGGGAGCGTCTCAAACTTTAGTTACGCAGAAGCTCCAGGACAGCTTGTTAGAAATGCACATTCCTCTTCTCCACTCTAAGTTCGAATTCTGCAGGTCTGTGGCATGAGAATTCACATTTTTAACAGCTCCCCTGAATGACTGTGGTGTGGTCAGAGGCCTGTGAACTGTACGCATTCAGCAGACATTGGTTTAGATCCTGGCGAGGGAGACCAGCTATTGAATATTAAATAAATGACTTTCACTAAATCCCAAATAATAGCCAGAGGGCGTTTTTTAAAACAAACAAATCTTGACAGTTGCTTTGGTGAATTTCTCGCTCAGTATCAGCACCTCTCACTACCTCTTGGGCAGTGCAAGGTGCTTAATAAATGCTCTGGGAGATGAGGATCTTTATCAAGGCAACTTGCTGAGGGCTGGTTTGTTGATCGGTAATGTGGAGACATATGGGATTTACAAACAGCTTTGGATGCCAGATCAGAAACCCTGCAGTTTATTATTAATTGCATAAGCCTGGTAATGGGAATACAGTATCTTAATAAAATAAGTGGACTTCTAAAATCTTTTTTTAAAAAGAGAGAGAGAAGGGAAAGGGGGGGAACACCTCCATAATTAGGAAATTAATTATTTGTAAAAGGCAGAAAAGTGGAAACAATGTATTATGATTGAAATTCTTCTGTCCTCTCTTCTCTTCTTGCCAGCCACACCCCCTCTCTTTTCTTTTGTGTTCTTTTCTTTAAATGCACCATTGGTAGATATCCAAACGCAGAGCAACAGTGGGAGACATACATCTTTTTCAAGTGCTCCCCACTGGGCTGATAGGACAGGAATCTCAGGGAAGCTCCCTCCAAACAGGTCGTAGGAGAGCTTGCTCTTGAAACTTGAAACTTCCCAAGTGCTATCACTTCAAGGCACACAGACCTAAGAGGATTAAGGTAAGTATCCCTCCTAAAAGCCTGAAAAAACAAAGATTAGTTTTTAGCATCACAAAGAAACATATATTTATATAAGTTCTGAAGGAGAAGAAATATGTGAAGACTTTTGGAGAGGGGGTGGAGGTAAGGAGAGACGCTGGAGCAGAAAAGGCAAATCATCCCTAAGCAAGGGAGAGAACATTCCTACAAGCTTATCCACTGTTTACAAGGAAACAGATTGGAATTAAAATTTACGCGAAAGCAACACAGAGGACCGGTGTGCCAAAACCTCATCAAGCTTAATTTATTAAGTGAGAACATTTGTGATTGGACCAAACGGCAGACTTTCTCTTTTTTCCATTGTATGTGAAAGGTGCTAAGGATTATTCATATAAGAATAGTTAAATCAACAGTTCCAGAGGAACCTGTTCATCTTCAAGAAAAAAAGAACATTTCAAAAATAGCTTTCTATATGTTCATAGTGGAATAAATCACTTAAACTTCTATAAGCTGTGGTTTCCAAGGAAAATCAGTAATGCCAAAGAAAAAAAGTTTTGGAGGCAACGATCCCATTTAAAAGTCGAAAGGAATCTATAAACTTCTAGAAAAGGCACATCCATGCGGAAGTGTGTGTATAACTCATTGGTTGCACTGGAAATATACTCCTTTCATATTGTCTTCAATCACACCGATCTTCATACAATTTTGTTTTTCAGTCTTTATTTCTTCCAGGCAAAAATGAATGAATACTTCCTCCTCCCTCAAAAGGAAACGGATGCAGATTTCACAAAGCGAGCAAAAAGCATTCATTTTGCTCAAAACTAAACGTCCGCCAGAAGGCTCTTTTGTTTGAATAGACTGAGAAGGTAAACCTGTAGCTCCAACATGGTCATCGGTGACATGCGACCCATTTACTTCATGTCTCGCTCTTTCCGAGAGCAGCAAGAGCTGATGAGGCAGATGCAGAGACACCAGCATGGCAAACGGCGTCAGAATCCCCTGGGCTCCTGCGGCCAGGTGGGCCCGAGGCTAGTCCCAGAAACTCGAGAATTCGCCAAGACTTCAGGTGGACTGGGTTTTGCATCAGTTCCCTTTGTCAAGTCAGAGAGGTCATCTGTGTCTGCATCTGTGGCTGCATCTGTCTCGTTGACACCACTGGTGGCAGCAGAAGGTTATGCACTTCAGTGTTAAGGATCCCTGCGCATAAGAAAACTTCAAAAACCCACTGTAACCTCCTTGGCTGTCCAGCAACCTCTACCTGCCCTCACACTGACAAGGATTTGCCACCACCAAGTGTTTCTGCCAAGTCAATCTACTAGCACTAACCAGATTCCACCCCCTAATTCCTTCATTCTCAGATGCACATGTTAAAATTTCTGAACCAAGTGTCGCCTACTTAGAGCCAGTGAGCCCTGTGACGTGGGCAGTGTCTCCTCCTTCACTCATCTTACAATAGGCTGCAGCTTGAAGTCAAGGAAGTATGTAAACTCTCCACCACCCACTAGTCGCCTCACCTAGAAGAGAAGTATGATGTCTAAAGGGCTCAGCTCATCTGCAACAGCTTCCGCATTAAGGGTGGTAGGACACTGAATGCAAAGATGTATCCTATTTGGTTTAAAAAAAAATCTGCCAAAGATGCCAAAGCATAAAGAAATTTTTCCTAATCGTCTTGAGAATGGGCACTTCTCTTCTGTCCAAAAGTCTATCAAGCAGGTTAAGACTTGTCTTGGAAACTAGGCAACTTCAGGATACTGGAGAAAGCCTTCTCAGTCTGCTCCCCACTTTCTGACAAGTCCCTTGGAGAGGTGGCTAATCAGGACCTGGCTCTGATCTCATGAAGACTCTTCCCTGGGGTTGACCAGATGCCCGTCAGCATTGTTGGCAGACTATTTTGACACTAGCAGAATCTTCTGGAAAAAGCAGTGAGTTAGGATAATGGACAGAGCTTTTTTATTCACCAAGTAGCAAAACCAGATGAAATGTCAAGCTTTGCAGGTGTACAGTGTCTTAGGTTGGGTTTCCCCCAAACAGCCCCTGACACGGGGATTTGAGTGCAAATAGTTTATTTTGGAGGTGATCCCAGGAAGCACCTGTAGGGGAGTGGGGAAGTGAGTCAGGGAATGGAAAGAAGACAATAAAGAGTGCATTATGGAGCAGGTTATTGCCGTGGGCCACTCGGGCTCAGTCCTCCTGGCAAATCCTGGGAAAGAGTGGAGAATGTGATTCAGAATTGTCCCAAGCAAGGGGGCAGGAAGATCGGGTGCTTCAACATCAAGCCCATCCATCACTGGTTGAGGCTGCTCCCCTGGAGATACTCACTTTCCCACATTTGGGGCCTGCCTGGTGCATGGGCCAAGCCTACCCCAGCAGCCAGAAAATATTCTCAGGCAGAGAGTGGCAGGTGTTTACAGCAAGAAGTCATCAGAATGCAGGGACGGTGAGTGCTGAGGAGATGCCAGCAGAGCACAGTGTCTGCTACACACAGATGCTGTGGGTTTCTTCTAAGGCAACATCTCACCATTTCCAGGGATGTGACGATTTCTAAAAACAAGTTCGCAAGCAGTGAGTTTTCTTTGTCCACATCGTGTAATGGTCAAAAACAGAGCTGTGCAAAAAAACCATCTCTAATCTCCTCCAGTTATTTGATGAAGGAACGCAGATGGGCTTGGAATTCCTCCATGATCTGCTTCAGAATCACAGATCGGTCACTCTGAAATGGGTGATGTCACTGGACCAAGGAGGTTCTACAGTTTTATTCCTCCTTCCAGACCATTCTGAGTTCAACTATTTGCAAGGTGCATGGCTTCAACATGGCTGCCGCCAGCTCTGTGGATTATTAATTTCATCAGTGCTGGGATAAGCCATCTGATAGGATGCACTGGAACAAGACAGGTTTTGCATGGATAATTACACAAGTTTAGGCAAAGTTCTAGCATTTTCAAAGCAGGTCTACTTTTCATCACACGTTTGACCTATAGGATTTTCAAGGTGGGCAGAAGGAAAATATTCCTAAAGGAATATTTTCAGCTTTGGGTTTCCATTGGCCCAAATCTCACTGCACGAGAGGCATGGCTTTTTACTAGGTCTTGTTACATCCAGTGCTGCAAGTAAAGGGGGCTCGTCATATTTCCTTTTCTTTTTTTCTTCAAATATTTTATTTATTTATTCATTCATGAAAGACAAAGAAAGGCAGAGAGAGAAGCAGGCTCCCCACGGGGACCCCAATGCAGGACTCGTTTCCAAGACCCCAGAATCACTACCTGAACCAAAGGCAGACACTCAGCCACTGAGCCACCTAGATGCCCCCATATTTCCTTTTCTTGAACATTTTCAATTAAGTGTGGCCTGATGTAATCAAAGGTGTGTGTGTGTGTGTGTGTGTGTATTATGTGGGACGATCTTCATTCTTATCAGTGGAAGATCAACCATTATGATCAACATGTGGTACTATGTTAATCTGAGTGATTGTTCACATATTTTTTTCCTTCCTCTTGCACTGTGGGTAGAGTACACTTCCCTACCCCACTGATCTTAGGCGGGGTCATGTGACTCACTTTGGCAAATGGAAGTTTACCACTAAACTAGCAGAAACTTATATCCTTGTGCATTTTGTTCAGTTCTTGTGCCTCTGCTATACTTTGTGAGAAGAGCATGTTCTGCGCAGCCATTGGTTGAGAGGATAGATAAAGCAGATCTGAGCCTGACCTACAGCTTGGATCCTGGAGTCCAGCCTGGTCCAGTCAAGTTGTGCCCAATCCACAGATCTATGGGTGACAGATAAATGCTTGTTATTTTAAGGCACCAAGTTATGGCGCATTTTGTTACACAGCATCATTACAGCAAAAGCTGACTGACATGTTACTGTATAAAGTAGCACCTTTTAGCACCTCATACAAGCTTAGAGTGAAAATATCATGGTACAGTTGGATTTAAGACCTTTTCTTTTTCCTCCAAAAGCCAAATTTTCAAAAATAAAAGGAAGGGCATTGTAAAAACAAATATTCTTTTTAGTGTTTTACTCTAATTTCTCCCCCCAACTATATGATCTGTGAGAACTGGCCTGTCATTCTATTCTTCTTCATTTCTGTGGCTGGCACTAATTAGCAGTCCATTACAATGCCTATCTCCCAGCTGATGCCTTTTGATGTGAACTTTTTCAAGTACCACCTCATTGTAGTTATAACCTTACAACTTCTCACTCTGCCACAGTTTAATTTGTAATCAAAATTATGAACTAATGAAATAACACAAGGCTTGTTTTAATAGGGTGGTTTGCTTGTTTGTTTTCAAAATTATACCAATTTGCCACTTTACAATGTTCACACCTTTTTTTTTTAATGAAAGCTACATCTTCACTATCACAATTTGAAATGAGATGCCTCCTAGACTTGTTGCATACAATTAAACCACAACAAAAGGAAGCCGAAGTCATTTCACTTTTCATAAGGCTGTAATTATTCTTTAACTATTGGAATACGACATCCCTTAGGAGCTAATTATTGAAAAGCTCTCATCACACATAGGAAACACACAAACAAATCCTTCAAGCACAAAGTAAATGTTCAACATTAAAGAGCCACATCCAGGAAGTCATACCAATCAGTTGGTCCAGCTAATTACTAATCTGATTTTTGGAGTAGTTGCATTAGATAATTATGAGGCCTATTCATAACATGAAAAGCACAGCCTTTCATTGACTTTAATAAAGATCTAGCTGCAAGAAAAAATGTACTAAGAACCATAATACAAAATTTGCATTGTGGCAGAACCTGGGAGAAGCGTGGTAGACATTTTTTTAATAGAAAACATTTCCTTTATCACATGATAGATATATTTAATATATCTTTTTATGTATGTCACAGTAAAAGGCAAAGTGAGCTAGTGTGTCAATAGGATTTCATATGAATCATGCAGTACTGTGTAAGGCCCAGTTCAAATTTTTAAATGTCTTATAAAATGCTTCTTTGAGTCCGCTAAGACTTGCATTAGATATATATATAGTGTAGTAAAGATTATACTATGGATCATATTCTAAAGGAATCAAAGTCAAAGTCATATACACAATGTGGTGACTGCTTTACTCATTTTAAGATATATTTCTGTATAAGCATATTCAAATCCTTAATTTTAAGTGGTTTTAAAACCAATAAGCACACTCATACACTGTTGATGGGAATGCATATTAGCACAGATTTTACAGAGGGCAAGTAGTCCATAACTATGAAAATTAAAACTTATCTACCCTTTGACCTAGTCATTTACCTTTTAATATCTTTATCTTGCAGATAGACTTGTATTAGTGCTCAAAAAAATGTATAAGGATGTTCATGACAGCATTGAAGGGTGAGTGGGGGAATAAAGAAACAAATAATCAATCAAATTGTCAATTAATAGAGGACTGCTGATGATAAATCCATAAAAACAGATACTCGGCAGCTACTAAAGACAGAGAGAGAGAGAAGACACCTATATACACTGTCATGAAAAGAAATATTTAAGATATATTAAATGCAAAAAACCTAAGTGATAAAACAATGTATATAGTGCAGCCCTTTTACATAATCTAAAAATGTATGCATCTATATCCCAGATAAATATATACGCAAAAATTTTTCATCCCTATGTATGTTTACGTGCGAATTTGTATGATAGTGGGTAAATAGATATATGGATGACAGATAGATATGGATAAACCTTCTAGAAGGACACACAGGAAACAATTCCCAGCTCTTTCTTCTGGGGACTGGCGCCCTTGCAGCACAAAAACAGCCGAAGACAATACGAGAAGGAGTGAGCACGGGTGTGTTTGGACACAACTTTAATGGATCAAGATACAGGCCATCCCATGACCTGTAGTTTGTGAGCCCCTGCCCTAAGGATGGAATCTGGTCTGTGGCTTTACGTGTCATTCATCATTTACATGCTAATGACTCCTGTAAGTGGATCTGCCTGACTTCAATTTTGCCCCTGACTGTGATACTTGCATCCTACTGGGCACTTAACATTTTCACTTGGATGTTACAGCAGAGATGGGTCCACTACTCCTGTGTCTCCTTCTGTAGCATAGTCGCTGCTAGGAAGCAGCTCCCTGGCCAAGCCAAGGCCTACCTTGAGATATATATATATATATAATAGTCATCTAAAATTTAATATGTCTGAAACAGAAACTTAATGTTTTTCTTCTATGCTCCTTTCCTAATATCCCATTCTCAAAATGGCACCTCCATTTATCTATTTTTCAAGCCAAACACTTTGGTGTCATCGCTGACTCTCCTTTTCCTCACATACCTGACATCTAACCCATTAGTTCCTTAAAAATATATCTCAAATTTGGTCATTTTGTAATGGCTCCACGTCTGACACCCTGACCAAAATCACTGTCATGGGCCACCTGGGCTATTGTAGTGGCTTTCCTGATCAGGCTCCCCATTTCCTCTGGACCCTTCACCTCTCCTTGTCTAATTTTCCACATCAACTCCTGTGTGATCTTTTCAATACATAAGTCAGGTCACATTACTCCCCTAGAAAAAATCCACATAATGGTTTCCATTGTGTCTGAAATGAAATCCAGACTTTGAAATCCCAGTGTCAAGGCCCCACTTGATCTACCCCATGACTCTCTCTCCAAATCCATCTCCCATATCTCTTTCCCTCCAACTCTGCTAAACTATAATGCTCTCATTAACTCTTCCTCAATCATGGTGAGCAAATTTCCCTCTCATGGTCTTTTATGTGCTGTTTCCATGATTTAATTTGCTCTGTTATTCACTCTCTAGTGTTCTCTTCTCCGAGAGGTCCTCTATGGCCACACTATCTAAAATATCAACCTTGTCATTCTTTATCACCTTGCTCCACTTTCTTTATCCTCACAGCATTCTCTACTGGATAGTAGTATATCTTATATCTATTTATTTGTGTATTTCTATTGTTATTGTTAAGTCTTGTGATGGCAGGAACTTCATCTGTTTTGATCATTATTGTAAGCCCAGCACCTTGAAGTATGCCAGGCACATACAAGATGTTCAATAAATATTACTTAAATGTTTATTTCTTTTCCTTGATTTTTTCCAGAGCTCTTACGTATTGGGATCTGTCCTCCCAAAACCTTCATATATGACAAACAACCTGGCTATACATGTATAATATCATTATAAAGCCTTTCCTTGCAAATTCTGCAAACATTGTTCCATTGTGTTCTGACTCTCAGGTTTGTAGAAGAACTTAGAGGTGACCTGATTTTCATTCTATTTCAGATAATCTGATTTTTCTTAAAGGGTGTTTATAATTTTCTAAATTCAGTAGGTGGGCTGATTTGAGTCTGTCTTCTCTATAGTTTCATTTAACATGTGATGAACTATTCAGATCTACAAACTCAGACCTTTTTCAGCCCTAATTATTTTTTGATCATTGCTTTTATTCCAAGTTTGCTTATATCCTCCTCAGAAACATATATAACCATTAAGTTATTATTAAGGACCTGTGTTGTGACACTACCTCATTGTTTCATTCTCTTGGTCTTGGTAGCATGGCTCAAGTTTGTTCTTCATGACACTCAGTTTTTTTTTGTATGTTTTGCTTTCTCTTGCATCTGATGAGGATATTAATTTTGTTTTGGCATTTAACTTGCTCACAATTCTTCACCCTCTCACCATATGAGATTCTGTTGTCAATTTGTATCTGCCTTTTGGCTTTCATCTGCTTCTTCAAAAAATAAGTCTCCTTGAGTATTCCATGGAGAATGCTAAATAGCTTTCTAATTTCCTTTTTTGTTTCTAGCAGAAAATTATTTTCAGAGGCCTACGCATTTTATGGGTCTTCAGGATGAATGCTCTATGGAAGTCTTTCATGTGTTATACTTTTCTTTTCCCCCTGTTTACTCACCCTTAAGTGAGGAGAGCTCTGTCTATGCCTAGCATTTGTCATCAGACAATGTTGCCTCAAAGAGCAGTACTCATGCAGTAGAAGAGCAGATACACATGTGTCAAGACAGGGAGCTTGAATTGTGAGAAAGAGATGAATGAGTACCTGATTCCATTATTATTTTGGGATACAAATGGGGCATGGATTATGTTTCTCAATCCAATTCCATCAATTAGGAAAAAAGCAGCCAATCCTCCTAGATTCCCTACTTTAATTTATAAAGAATGTAACTTTTGTCTTCCACCACTCCCTCTATCAAATATTTCTTCTGCAGTTTCTCATAACCCAATTCATTTCTTAGATGAAGCTGGCCTTTATTTCAGTGATTGACAGCTGACATACATTTACTTTCTATGGTACTGTTGATGATGGACCTTACCAAAGAGTCTCATTATTGTTAATTACCAAATGGTAAACATTACCATAAATTAGAACCCTTGTGGACATCTACTTCAATCAACAGCCCTTTTCACCTATTTCCCAAGGCTTAAAATGCGTGTTGACAATATAGGGAGTTAGGTAGGAATGGGCTACAAGGATGAGGCAGACACAGACTACCCCCAAGGGAGCCTGTAGTCTGACAGGAATGAAAAACAAGTGCCTGGGGCATTTGACAATACAAGGCCCAAGTAAAGAAAAATAACTGTGGCATTGCAAAAAAAAATGACCAGGTAACATATGTCTAGGTTTGCCAAGACAAGGCTTCAGGGAAGAGGTGATATTTGGGTATGATTCAGTCACAGAGATAAGAAAAGGCTCCCAGCACGAGAAAAGGCTCCCAGCATGAGAAAAGGCTCTGATTAAAGTTTTACCAGAGTTAGGAAAACTTTCCTGGGTAAGGATAATAACAAGGAATTGCATGTGGCTTGAGTATAGGGATGTGTTAGTTTCCTACCACTGTATAAAAAATTACCATGAACTTAGCAGCTTGAAATAACAAACATGTATCATCTCACAACTTCTGTGGGTCATAAGTCTGGACTCAGCCTAGCTGGATTCTCCACACAGGGCTAAAATCAAAGTCCTCCTCTCTGGAGCTCCTCTTCCAAGCTCATGTAGTTGTTGGCAGGACTCCATTCCTTGCTGTTGTATGACTGAGGTTCCCGTTTTCTTCTTAGCTATCAGTCAGGGTCCACTCATGGCTTCTAGAGGCCACTCAGGTTCCTGGCCCTGTCGTTTCCTCCTTTGTAGACCCTCTCACAACATGGCAGCTTACTTTTTCAAGGCTAGTAGGAGAATCTCTCTGACTTCTGGAAGGTTCCAATCTCTCTGTTTTAAAGCTCACCTAATTAGGTCAGGCCCACCCAGGTTAATTTTTTGATTTAACTCCAAGTCAACTGATTAATAACCTAAACCTACTCATAGGTTTCTCCCATACGCAAGGGGAGGGATGACATGTGGCATGTATACCATGGGGACAGGAGTCTTAGGAGCCTGATTAGAATTTTGCCTATCACAAGGGGTGATAAAGAGATTGGAAGGACATTAGTCTTGGTGAGTGAAAGTGCCAAATACTGGAGGACCTTGATGGCAAGCTAAGGAGTTTGGAGACTGACGAGTTTTAGTTGAGTAGTAGCATAATAAGAATTAGAACAGAAGATGGCAGTATCTTTATCAGAATTCTGCAAAGATTTGGATAAAGTTATTTTACTGGCATGTTAAAAATTAAAAAGTTTTAGAGCAAGGATGGCAATTAGTTTGCATTAACACTGATCAAGAAGTAGCGGCTGTCTGGAGGACTCTGTTGGGAGGATCTGGGGCCATTTATAGGCTTAGCAGGCGGCAGTGCTGAAATCTCTTCGAAATGTCTGCTGGGGTGAGGGTGATGACAAGTGGTAGCACCAGAGTTGAGGACCGGCCACCCTTGGCACCTGAAATAGTTTCAGACCCGGCACCTCTGGAAAGGAAAAGAACAAGTCTATTTTCCAGGATTCTGTGGCTTAGTCTAGCAACCTCCAAAGCAAATCAAAAATAGCAAACATTAATAAGATCTTCAAGTCTTTTCCAAATGTCAGGAGTTAGAGCAAAATACAAATAAATTAATCCACTGGGAGCTGCTTCTATTCGTTCCTCCCTCCCAGTAAAAACACAGCTCCAAAATTTAGGAATTTCTAACAGTCTTTTTAAACACAAGAAAACAGGTCTGCTGCCAGGCAAAGAATTCAAACGCACTCGCTCTGCACTTTGATGATACATTCCAAGGCTGCACGGAGAGGGAGGAGGGAGTTAAACATCTATGATGGGTCTGAATCCCAGCAGGAAGCACAAAGGCAGGGTCATGTGTGGGCGTGAGGGGTATGTCAGCTGGGCAGAGCACACTCCCACCTGAACCATCCACTGCACAGGCTATCCCACCTCCTCTCACTAGCCTCTGGAGCAGCTTTAGGTTTTCGGACTCAAGGGCAAAAACCGAGAGCCTGCATGGGCATTCTTGCCTATGACCAAAAGATCTTCCCTGGCTACTTGTTACTACTAAAGATGGTGCTTATGAGGCCATGACTCCAGGGCTCCACCTTCTAGTGGGTAGTAGATTAGGCTTACCACTAGACGGATGGTTTCTCTGCACACCGTCTTCCTCATGTCCTCTGAAGGAGTACACTTCCCCCCTCCATAGATACTGGGCGTGGCCATGCTTTGGGCCATTGCCTCATGGCAAGTGAGGTGTGCCTCCTACCCCAGTGTTGGGCTTGGCCATGTGACTTCCATTGGCCAATGGGATGTTAGTGGTTCTGATATGATCAGAGGTTTCCCTTCTTGTGTTTTAGCCATCACTGGGAGAGAAACATGCCCAGACAAATCCCTGGTCCGAAGAGGATGAGAAACATTTGGAGCAGACCTAAACCCAACCACAGCTTGGATTCAGGCCTGCCAGAGCCCAGAAGAGGTCAAGAAAGCCATCCCAGCCAACACAGGTGTAAGCAAGAACACAGGTGTAAGCATGACTTAACTTTAACCACTGAGTTTAGGAGTGATTTGTTACACAGTTACTGTGGCAACAGTTGACAGGTACAGTGGGTGTGTGAGGCCTTAGGCAATTTACCTTCCCTGTCCCTCGGTTTCTTCTTACAGTGAAAGGGTACAATGGTGGTGCCTCCTCATGGGGGCTGTTTTGAGGATCAACAGACTCAAGGCATCTAAGTGACTGATGCAGAATGAGCATTAATAAATAATCCTCCTCTTTGTTAAGAGCATGGTCTCTTTCTCCATTTATGTTTTCATTCTGGCACAGATTAGTGGGGGAAGGGGAGGATAGCCAGGCGTGAGAGTAATTTCAAAACCAAGACTATGTCTACACTAGCGAAGGAGCCTAGATCTGCCCCTCCTTCTTCAATTAAGTATTGTTGCTCCCACACATATTGAAGGCCCTGCCATATGCAGCATCCTGGGTTACTACTCAGGACACAGACTTATGTGGTCTCAAATCTTAGACGGGCTGGGACGCCTGGGTGGTTCAGTGGTTGAGCGTCTGCCTTTGGCTCAGGACATGATCCTGGGTCCTGGGATCCAGTCCCGCATCAGTCTCCCCACCTCCCTGCCTCCCTGCAGGGAGCTTGCTTCTCCTCTGCTATGTCTCTGCCTCTTTCTGTGTCTTTCATGAATAAATAAAATTAAAAAAAAAAAAGATCTTAGAATGGTTAGAATGGCTGTAAGACAGCAGACAGTCATGGGTAAAGCTCTGGCGGGGGGGGGGGGGGGGTGGGGGGAGCCTGGGGAGGGGCTACAGATCCTGGGCCGCTCAACAGCCTCTAGGGCCAGGCTGCAAGAGGCAAGTTACTCTCCTTGAGGCTGTGGTGTGGGGGAGTTACAGATCATTAAAGTCTGCAAGAAACTTCTGGAAGTTCTACCCCAAACCTAGCACCAATGAAGTGGCCCAGGGCAAGACTGTGGCTTGGAGCTCAGAGTTGAGAATTCAGAATCAGAAGGAAAAAGAGTCCCCTGGAAGACACTCAGGAACAAGCCAGAAGATTCATCTGGGCTGGGTGCTTTGAACGACCCCAAGGCAGGCACTGAGAAGCACAGTGAAACAAGAAAAACCTTGAACTCTTCCAGACCGCCTGAGGTTCGAACTCTGGCTCAGCTATTTACTAGTTGTGTGACTTTGGGCAAGTTAGGTAACATCTCTGAACCTTATTTTCCTTAGGGTATTAGATACCAGAATTCTCTTGTCAGGTCCTTATAAGGATTAAAATCATTACATATATAAAGCACTCAGAATGGACTAGAGTAGGTCTATTATTATTGCTGTTGTTACAGGCTCACAACCCCATATCTGAATCTCTTGAGCTAGAGATATACGTTTTATAATTTCGAATTGTTCAGATTTTAGCAAAGAAATGTGCACATGTAAATATTTTAGGAAAGAAACACGGAGCCCTTATAAAATTGTAGCAGGGTCTGGGGCTGCATTCTGTAACCAAATTATGTGAATATTTATGCAGTGAAATGTATGAATATTTAGATCAAATAAAAACTATAAATAGCTTGAAGTCAGTGTGGGTCAGGTTTTGTTACTATGTAAGATTTTTCAAAAAAGAAAGTAAACAAAAACAAAAAAAAACATTTTGAGTTTCTGGAGCTTTGGGGTTTTGGGAAATGCATAGAGGGATGGTGGCTTCTATCACTGGAAGTGATTGGAGGCTGCATAAGTGTGTGAGGCCAAGAGCAAAGAGCAAAGAAAGGTCTGGAAAGACTGTGTGAGGTGGGCTTGGAGCTGAGACTCTCAATGATTGGAAAAGCCTCGAAGGCAGGACTCAGGCAGCAATACAGGTACCAATGTGGACAGGAATATGAGCCCAGGATGGATTGCTAAGAATTTGTCAAGAGGTAAACTAAGATTGGATTACAAGAGCCTTGAATGCCAGAATAAGAAATATGTATATATAAATTCTATATAGTGAATTTTACTAGGATGAAACTGAGCACTCTCTGCTTCTGATATAAAGCCTGGCAGGTCCTTTAGAAAGGATGGTCTGGAGCAATGCCCTCATGCAACTGTGTGCCTTGCTCTAGAATGCTCTTTCTTTGACCTTCCAAGTCTTGCTCAGCCACGCCACCCACTATGGGACAGTGCCTTTCACCACAGTGGCAGATACTGTCAGCTTCCCACCCAGGTCACCTTGGTACTCACCTGTTGACACGGAAGGATGCTCACTGAGAATGCCTGTGCGTTTCTGCCAAGAGATTTTTCTGGTGGACTCTGAGCTCACAAGCAGAGTAAATGGGAAACACAAAGAGTTAATGCCCTCAGAAACAGCCCTTAACAAGTGACGGTCAATAATAGCCCCCCATTCCTTCAGCCTTCAGGTAGCAGTTAAGGATAACACTGAGGCATGTTCCCCACTGTCTTCTAGGCCCCAGATGTCCCCTGGCAGTAACATTCAATGCATCTTATGTTGGCCTCCTGCCTATATTGTTTTGGTTTCATTCCTTAAAGGTAGGGATCCAAGTTTTGGGATCACCTTCAAAATAAACTGGTTGCACTTAAGTCTTTGTCTCCAGGTCTGCTTACGGGGAACCCTACCTAAGTCACCAGTCATAGGAATGGACTTGACACTGCACTGACATATTCATGCCTTGGTTCATGGTTTCTGCCAAGAGAAGCTAAGCATCTTGAGGACAGGAATTTTTAATTCACTTTTGAATCCCTGTGGTCCCTGGCAGAGGGTAAACATCAAAGAACGTGGATTGACCTGGAAAATTGGGTATGTTGCAATTACTTGCAAGTGGCTAAAGGTCATCAATGACTTCAGAGGTCAAAACTTAGCTTCTGGGTTTTATAGTCCTTTGCTGTCACACTGACTGGCTTGATGATCTTAAGCGAGGCTTAGCTAATCTCTCTCTAAGTTTTAGTCCCTATCTATGAAATAGGGATAATAAAACTTGTCCTAGGGAGCTACTATGAGAATTAAATGAAATCATGTATATGAAGCACCAAGCATATTTCCTGCCTCTCTGTGTTAATCATAGCTCTATACCCACCCTGTTCCCAAATAACCCCCTTCTTTACCTTACCTGTCCATAACGAATTCTTTGAGTCATGCTTCTCTTACCTACTTATTGAAATGGGTTCAAGGTCACATGCATATAATTTACTGCATCTTATCTCCCAAGCAGAAAATCTTAATCTTTAAATGAAGGCTTTGTGGCAATTTTTCCATCTTTCATCGCTAGCCCCCAACACAGACATTTTCACACACGCATCCAAATGCATAGACGTAGTCTTTACATTGCCTGGGCCCTAGAATACTTGGAATAATACAAAGAATGGTCTTACCCATGAAGCTTATCATGAAGATCACAAACATGGAGCAGGAAACCCCTAAATGATGTTCCACAGTCAAGAAACGTGTAGCATCCACATGGGATGTATGTGTGAGTGTGTGTGTGTGTGTGTGTGTGTGTGTGTGTGTGTGTGTGAATATGGAGATGCATGCTTATGCAGGCATAGATCTTACCTGTCTTACTTCTTTAGTTCCCCTCCTGCAAGCAAATGTGGAGTCAGAAGACATTTTGATAGCATAGTAAGAGTCAGAGTTCTGGTTTCTAGTCCTAAAAAAGAGAGAGGGTTGGATAACTCTAAACATCTCAGTTTCCTCTCTGGGCCTCAGTTTCTCAACTTGTAGGAAGAAGGAAGAGTAAATGTTTTCTAAGGATCCATTTATAATGGTCTTGGGTTTAGAAAGTTAAATTAGAGAAAAATCTGAATATAAGAAGAATGCACCATGTGGTTTCACATTGTTCCTTTTTAAAACACCAACCGAAAACTGATGTGTTAAAAAAAAAAATGTCCATGCTATTACACCCACTATGCCTTCTTTATGAACTGGGGTAAGGAGGAGAGATTTATTTGAAAGTCAATAGACTACAGTATTTACAGGTCTACTGTATGTGCTAGTTTAAATTCAACATTTTGAATGGGGTAGAAACAAACACATCGGAATTTGACCAAGGATACATTCGTATGTCAGTTTAATGCTCCAGCTGTTTAATCAAAATATGAATAAAAGGTCTAAAGCCCAACAAGCAAAAATATCATAGTTGTGGGATTCAGTGATTGCTTCCCCATTGTCATCCAATTACTGTGTAATTTTTCCCTGTGACTGAATAACTAACTGTGAGCAAATAATGAAAAGGCAATTACAGCCACGCTTTGTTCCTATTACTCCCTTCGTTTTATTCTGGCTGTAATTATTGTCAGCGCTGGAGGTTTACTGTACCATGGAAGCAGCACCAGGAAGGAAAATGGAATGGGCCTGGTGCATGGAAAATTGCAAATGTCACAGCTACCTTCATCGGCACTGTTGGACTTCTGAGATTAAAAAAATCAGAGGAGAAAGCTCTCCATGTGGGTTTTACAAATTCTCTACCTCAAGCTGTTGTGGCAACTGGAGGAGTGGAGACAGGGGTGAGCGTGGGGTGCGAGTGGGGAATCGGTACCATGTTTGTCCTATGTGCCTGTGTGCAATTCCCAAAGGACTGTGCCTTTCGCCGCAGTCTGCCTGAAAGCAACTCTTGAAACTCTTCTTTTAGCCTCTGCTTCTCATTAATGGTCTCCATGCTGCTTCATAATGGGGAGTGGCATATAAATGATGCATTTTATGGGGTTTGATCTTTCTTCAGAGAGGAAATATGCTGCATACGGACAGATGTCAGAAAAGAAAATGATGATTGTGCCCTCTTTGTGTGGTTACTGGCACCTATTTTTAGAAGCTTAAACTGATCATATGTAATATACCTTCCTTTTTGACTTTATTTTTATTAAAAAGAATCTGTTAAAAAATTAAGAATTTTTAAAAGCCAAAGAATAGAGGTACGTTTCTGATATTTTTATCTTTTATTTGCTTAATAAACACATCCCGAGTACCTACAATGTGCAAGGTACTAGGCTAGGTACTAAGGAATCAAAGATGAGTATGACATGAACCCTAACCAAAAATGCTCCATCTTTACACTCAAATAAAAATCTCTCTGCATGAAAAGCAACTGAGCATAGTCAAAAGTCAAAAGAACTGTATGTTTAAAGACCTGGATTCTAATTCAAATTCTACAACTTATTCACTGATTTATTTTTACTGTATCAGTTAGCTACTGCTGTGTAACAAACTATTTCCCAAACTCTGGCTTAAGCCAACAATCATATGTAACTAAAACTTATCGGTCTGCAGGTCAGTGGCAGGCTGTACTCCGGGTTGGGGTTGGCTGTACATCTTAGCTGGGGAGGCTTTGCTCCACATGTCTGTTCTCTTCCTTCTTGGAACAGCTGGCCAGCCTGGATGGTTCTTCTCATGTCTGAAGAGCAAGAAAGCAAGCAGAGAAATGCAAGCACACCCACCAAGCAATTTCAGGTCTCTGCTCTAGTTATGTCTGCTAACATCCTATTGACCAAAACAAATTACATGGTTAAACACAGAACCAAGGGTCAGGAAAATATACCCTACCTCTCAATGGGAAGAACTTCAGAGATAGATGATAAAGGAATTGAATACAGTTCAAAATGAAGAGCCGGAGGAATGAATGGGATCCACTTTACTTGCATATAATTCCATGCCTCAGTTTCCTTGTCTGTAAAAATGGAGGTTTGCTTTACCTGCTTTAAAATACTATTGGAAGTATCAAAAGAGACGAAGAGTATTCATATGTTTGACAACTATAAAGAACAATAACTGTGTAAATAATTACTGCTCTTATTTACTTTTATTTTATTTTTAAAAGATTTAATTTATTTATTCATTCATGAGAGACACGGGGGGGAGGGGTGTGGGAGAGAGAGAGAGAGAGAGAAAGGTAGAGACACAGGCAGAGGGAGAAGCAGGCTCCATGCAGGGAGCCCAATGCGGGACTCGATCCTGAGTCTCCAGGATCACACCCTGGGCTGAAGGTGACGCTAAACCGCTGGGCCACTGGGGCTGCCCTCCACTTTTAATACCATAAAGTGTTATGATTTCTTTTTTTTTTTCCAGAACAAAACAGGAGATTCTCCATAAACTTCAAATTTCTTTTAGTTCAACCATCAAGTATTCTTTCATCAGAGGTATTAAAATGGAAAATGGGAATGTCTTACGTATAGTAATGTCTTACTATTCGTTCTTGTATTTGTAAAATAGGGCACTTCTCCAAGACCCTGATCTGATTTAAGGGCAGAAGAATCTCAAAAGCTATTGTTTTGGTTCCTGTGGCGGCCAGCCCTGAGAGTCCCCTGGGTTTAAGGTGGAAGAAGAAAACATTTATAGGCTAACACAGCTGCTTTGGCAAACTACTGCCCTTGGGTTATTTCCATAGCAAAAGGAAAGAAGGTTATAAGGGGTTGATTGGCCATAAATAAATAAGCAAGGATATATACATTCACAAGGACAGGAGAAAGGCAGATTAGTAACACTAGAGATAAGGGCATAGTTTAAAAAAAAAACAACTCAGAGAATCTGACAGATTTGGATTTGAATCCTTGCTCTACTACTTAATAACTGGTTTATTTAGCTCCTTGGAGCTTCTGTTTCCTTATTTACAAATTTGGGATGTAATATCTTACTCGTTGTACTCTTGTGAGGACTCAGTGAGATATAATACATATAGAAAGTTCCTAGCATTGCACCTGGTACATAGTATATACACAAGAAATTAGTTCCCTTTTCCCATCCAGATATTTTGAAGTTTATTTTCCTGAGAATATGTCAGGTCACAGTTATTCAGTTCTATGACCAAGACCGTGAAATACTTTATTTTCCCCATTTACCATATCTCAGGCTAGCATGGATCGCAGTAATAGCAAAGTCTCCAAGAATAACTTTGATAACACGAGCAGACTGACTAAAATGTGTTTGCCTGAGAACATCTCAATCACTGCAGAAGTCAGAGAACCCAAAGAACTTGTCTTCCTTGCATGTGTTGTACCACATCTGGTGCTATTTTCATTTAGCAAAATCCTATTCATATATAGATTAACTGTATTCATCCTCCAGGCCAGGTCATCTCTGCTTCTGTCTGTCTGTCTGTCTGTCTCTCTCACATACATACATACACAACTTGCCTTAAATATGGTCATCGTCTCTTGGGGGCCCGGATTGTAGCAATTTGAAAGCAAATTGGAAAGCCAGACCCTCTCATCAGGCTCAGAGGGAACCATGTGAGAACAGTATAAAAGAGAAAGAAGAAAGAAGTTGTTTACATGAGAATATTGATGTGAGTATCCTAAGAAACATAGCTAAATTCAACATATGTATTTTTTAAAATAATTTTTTATTTTATTTTTTACTTTTTATTTATTTATTATAGTCACACAGAGAGAGAGAGAGAGAGAGGCAGAGACACAGGCAGAGGGAGAAGCAGGCTCCATGCACTGGGAGCCCGACGTGGGATTCGATCCCGGGTCTCCAGGATCGGGCCCTGGGCCAAAGACAGGCGCTAAACCGCTGCGCCACCCAGGGATCCCCAACATATGTATTTTTAAAAAACACAAGTGAACATACAGGATGTATTGCAGGAATATAATATTTAATACTAGAATAAATTCAATATTATTAACCACATGAAGGAAGTTAAGGACAATAATTATGTGACAATCTCAGTAGAAAGTAGAAAAAATGTTTTCTAGCAGGGACATCTAAAATTTCTTTTTATTTATTTTTTTAAAATATGGAACTAGTAGAGAACAGCCATCATCTGATAAAGAGACTATAGCAAAAGACATACTCGTAGAGAAGCATTAAATGTGCTCCTTTTATTTTTATTTTTTATTTTTTATTTTTTTGCTCCTTTTTTGAAAAAAAAATTTATTCATGAGAATACACAGAGGAGAGAGAGAGAGGGGCAGAGACACAGGCAGAGGGAGAAGCAGGCTCCATGGAGGAAGCCTGACGTGGGACTCGATCCCAGGTCTCCAGGATCACACCCTGGGCCAAAGGCGGCGCTAAACCACTGAGCCACCCGGGGTGCCCAAATGTGCTCCTTTTAAGACAGTATAAGTCAATAAGTCAGTGCCTTTATACTAACAATAACCACCTAGAAAGTTGTAGCAAGATAGGGTATTACCTACAACAAATTAGAAAGTATCAAGTGCACAAAAGTCTTCTAAAAAGAAAAATAAATAAATGAAAACATTTTTCAAGGGCATAAAGGAAGATTTAAATTAAGGAGCAGACATAAGGTGGGGGTTCAGTTGGTTGAGCACCCGACTCTTGATTTTTGGCTCAGGTCATGATCTCGGGGTCATGGGATTGGGCCCCACATTGGGATCTACACTCAGCATGGAGTCAGCTTGTCCTTCCCTCTGCTCCTCCTGCTCATGCTCTAAATAAATAAATACATACATACATACATACTTAAAAAAATAAAACATGCTCCTGGATGGAATGGCTTGGCAATAAAAAGATGTTAGATCTCCACCAATAAAAATTTAAAAAATATAATTCCAATCAGTGCCCTAACCAGATTCTGTACTTTATTGGTATTTAAGAGAGATATCATCACCAGTGAAAGGGGAAGTGCAGATTATTTATTTAGTAAAAGGAGAAATGAACTCACAGCATGGAGAATTTGGATCACAACCTCACACCATAGACAAAACCATAAGCACTAGATGAATGAGATGAATTAAGACTGAAATATGGATAGTAAAACTTAAGAAATATAATCAGCAAATATGATAAATATAACTGTGACCTTGGTGTAGATGTTGATTTTTTGGGTCAAAATCTAAAAGAACAAATGATATAGTAGGGGGAAAAAGGGCAGTGGGGTACCAAAAAGATATGAATATTTATTTCCCAGAAAGGAAAATAGAAATAGGTAACATATATACAAAGCTCATGCCTTGCTGATAGTCAGAAAAATGAAGATGAGAACACAATGTAATGGCATTTTATACCCATCAAATTGGGTAAAGCATCTGGCCATCTGATAATATGCAGTGATGGTGAGGATGTTAGCACACAGGCACTCTCCTGCATGGATTGCTGGTGGGAATAATTAATGAGGTATTTTGGAGAGAAATTTGTCAGTAATTAGTGAAATTAAATATAAATAAATCCTGGGATCCTAGAGACCCTCCTCCCATGAGTGTCTATCCCAGAGACATTCTCCCAAAGGTTCACATCAAGACATGGATAGAGTCTGATTTTTGAAGCATGGTTTGAATTGGCAGAGCTGGAGATGCAGAGGTGTCTATCAGAGGCAGAACAGAGGGGTGAACTATGTTTCTGGTACACAGTCCCTTACCTGCAATTTTGAAAAGGAAAAATCTCTGAAAATATGAGGTTTTTTTTTTCCATAAATTTGAGACAAACTTGTTTGGTGGCAAAACTTGAATCGGCACAAAGCTAGCTAGATTCTCTTTATTTCAGTTAGTGTGACGATTCACACATTTTGATGTGGAAATATATTAATGGGCATGATGACGGGATGCTGCCTAGGGCTTGCAGAATGAGATGTGTAGTCCGGCGTCACCTAATTATAGCCCATAGAGCTATACAAAATATGTTCATGTAAGTGTATGGAGAGGGACGCCTGTGTGGCTCAGTGGTTGGGCGTCTGCCTTCAGCCCAGGGCATGATCCTAGAGTCCCAGGATGGAGTCCCGCATCGGGTTCCCTGCATGGAGCCTGCTTCTCCCTCTGCCTGTGTCTCTGCCTCTCTCTCTGTGTCTCTCATGAATAAACAAATAAAATCTTTAAAATAAATAAATAAGTGTATGGAGAGGTGGATTCGAAGAGCCCCAATTAAATTCTCACCAGCAAGGATGCAACTATGGGAAGTCAGAGATTTGGATTAGGATGGGACACTTGGAATGAAGGGAAAAAACATTTTTTTAAAATAGACTATAAAAAATGAAAAGAAGTACACTGGAAATGAAATGCAATGAAATGAAATTTAAAAAATAAAATAAGACAAGGCCAATAGATGATCATTGACAAGCAGTTCAGCTGTGAAGGGGAACTTCTATAGCAGCTTCCTACATGTATGTTGTTTCATTTTTACAAAAGTCTCATTCTCCCACACAATAACTTAAGACTTTCTTAAGTCTCTATCCTCCTCAAAGATTGAGTACTCAGAATTCAGAGCTCGAAATATACGTGTTGATTAGAAGTCTGTTGGGGCCAAATAAGTTCAGCTGGGGAGAATCATGATACCAGGGTTCAGGGGTGTGTTCTCACCAAGGTCAGCCCAGGTGAACTATCAACCAGCCAGAAGATCATTAGGTTTGTGAGGAGACGTGGCTTCAACTCCCAGCTCTGTCTGTTCTGTGACCTTGGGCAAGTCACTTTGCCTTGCTGGGCTTTGGTAGTTTCTATCTGATCTCTGCCCTGTCTCTCCTGCAGATGACCTCTGTGATGGAGCCATTATGGATTCCTTGCAGGTGAGAACACACACACCTTCTGACATCTCCATGATTTTGCACGTCCAGTCTTCTCTGCTAAGCTACATGCCCATCACACTTCATTGTTCAGGGAAATCCCCAACTTGCCCTTCAAATCAGTACAAACCTCACTTCTACTGTGAAGCCTGTTCCTTCTCTGTTCCACTTACATCTGAGATAGATTTCACTTGGGACATTTGCCAAATATTCTTTGGATGATTTGAATGCATGACTGTTTTGTATAAAGATATAAACAGCTGGAGGACAGGAGCTGCATCTCATTCATCTCTATCATCCTGAGGCCTAGCACAGCTACTACCATGTATTAGATGCTCAAAAACTGTTGGCCTTCACTTGGGGCTTTATTAATTTGCAAGTAGCAAGTAGACTTGCAACTACAGTCAACTGACTTCCTAGGACTTGCTTCCTCAGATGTAAAATGGGGCAAATAATATTTCATAAGGTTGGTGCAAAATAAAAACATGATAACACTGAATCTCAGGGTAAGAAGGAATCCCAAGGGTCGTTTGTCCAACCACCCAATAGAAGCAGACATTTCACAGTGGCACTCAGTACCTCCCAAGGTAGCCCAATTCCATCTTTGGGGCAGCTCTGGCTTTTAGAAATGAGTTGAAATCTATTAATCTGCTGGGTCATCCAGGGATGCAGGAACACGCTGAGGGTGAGCTAGCCTTAATTCTCATCCCCCATCACACTGTATGTGTGTAGTCAAGATATTCACAACGATGTTCCATTCATCTAGCATCTGGGAGAGTAGGCTGATCTATGAAATACTCAGATGCTTTCTCTTGTATTTTGCATTTTATTATTTAATTTGGATGCTTCCTATCAGAAATATTTCAAAGTATGTAATTTTTTTACATGAAGGGTATGGATTATCCTTTAACCAAGCTGTTGATACAAATGACTGCATTGATGACGTAGTCTTTAAAATGGTGATGTTCTCAGGACTGTGGTCAGTGTATGAGGGGGTGGTCCCTGGACTAACTGATCCTAGGCAGCTCACATTCCATGTGCTTTGTGTTTTCTGTTACTTTTTATTTCTCTTCTAACACAAAACTAGAAGCAACCACTTGTTTCTGTAATTGTATCAGCTTCTAATAGCTCTTCCTGCCCCTGCCTCTGAATGGTTTGCTTAGGAAGCACCATCTCCAAGGTTGTTAGTAATGTTGGTAAAGTAAGAGTAAGTAAGATCACTCTCTGTGAAGTCCCTCTATGAACACAAGGGGCTTTGTGCTATCTATTTTGATTTAAGTTCTTTTCTCCCTTCCAGTTGGTTGTATGCTGGATGGAAGGGTTCACCTCATATTTCATTGTACTGATGTGTCCCCTCCAGCTCTGCCTTTGCCCTCCTTCACCTTGTTTGTGTCTCTCAAGGCTGACACCTAACATCAGCCAGCTTCCCCTGCCAGCTGGATTTCAGTTGAGTTTGGTCAATGGGAGGAACCAGGGGAAGATTGCAGGAAAAGACGAGAGAGAAGTTAAAGTTATAATCTCCATTCCTTCCCATTCTGGGTGATGTTCCCCAGTTAGAGGATGCTACCCTCCATGACCACAATTCTTAGCAGGTAGCCTCTCCTCCAAGGCTCTTGGTCTCACTGGCTCTGGTGATACCATTCCTTTCCCCTTATCTTTTCAAGCTTTGGGGTGGTAACAGTTCAGGGTGATTCATCATCCCTTGTTCTTTCCCTTAATGCTACCCACACCTTTGAAGTTGTTCCTCCATTAAATACCCTGGAACCATCTGAGTGGATTATTTCCTGCTAACCTTGATTGAGCCACTCACTCCCTTGACAAGTATTTATTGAGCATCTATGTGTTTGAAACTGAGGATACACTGGTGAACAAGACAGACATGTTCTTTCCTTTGGGCAACCTAAGTCTAACAAGGGAAGACAGACAGTTGTGACTGTGATGAGCATTTCAAAAGGGGAGTGTGGGATGCTTTGGGGGCCTACAACTATGGCAAAGTGGTCCCCAGGTAAGAAAATGTAGCTGTCCCTATACGCAGCTAAAATAAAACGTTCATTCTCTAATTTTCTCCTACCTCAGTTCACAATAAACAATAGTTTCCATCTGCCAGGTCAAAAAGCGACACCAGGACATGATCATCCCAACTTTCTAAGCTACAGAGGTATCTAGAGGTAAGAGGCAGGGAGGGCAAAAGGGAGGCTCAGCACATGCCCTAAAGAGAGGAAGGGAGCCCCAAGTGGTGTTCAAACTGGAAATACCCTTTCTCCACCCCAAATCAGACACCATTAAGTTGTCCCAAATACTTCCTACAATTCCCTCCTGCTTTCAGGAGACTACTCCATGTAACATAAAAGAGTGACACTAAATCTAAAGGTAAAAGGGAAGATGTCATTACCAGATTAATACATCATGAAAAAAATTCACATTTCTGATAGATACTTAACAGTGCATTGGTGATTAAATTAATTGCACGTGGCGAACAGGAAGATAGCTCTTTAATGCATGTTAAATATTAACAATTTGAGATAATAGGAGTCTACACGGCTTCTCTTTACAGCTTCCTTTGTCAACGAAATGTACTTTCGTCGGAAGAAAGAGATGGTCTGGAATGTGATCGTCTTACCCAATGAAGGCCAGCCCTGCGCCCCACAACACCAGGGCCACCAGCAATCAGCTTAATCATAAATGACCGGAACCAAATGGATTCAGGCAGCCAGGCTGACTACTGAGTTTAAAAGTTTTATATATCAAGAGTCTGAATGCCAACTAAATCAAAACCTTTCAAGGCAAATCAAAGGGCCAGCAGATTTCTCCCCTGCTTCTGCCAAAAGCTTTGTTTCACCATTTCCTTCCAGGGCCGTCAGGAGGCAGCGGCTGCTGGGGTGAAGTCTGGCCCCGTCCAGGGGCTTCTGTACCTGCTCCATTGTCCCCAGAAAGCCGACCATCACCTTTACGTTAAGAGCATCAGAGGGCGGGTGGCCGGGGAGGTGGGGGGAGCAAAAAGGAGCAAAACAAACTGATTGATTGCAAGCCCAGCTATGATGTCAGCATGAATTAATGTTTCCCACAGCCATGCTAATCAGCTCCATGACATAATCACGGCTTCTATTACACCGGTGAGACATCAAAGTTATTCCAAAGATAACATAACACAACACTCGAAGCCCCAGGAAACTTCCACCACCGCTTTTAGATGTTTTATAAG
Source organism: Vulpes lagopus (assembly GCF_018345385.1). Classification (NCBI taxonomy): domain Eukaryota; kingdom Metazoa; phylum Chordata; class Mammalia; order Carnivora; family Canidae; genus Vulpes; species Vulpes lagopus. The sequence goes on along the minus strand of NC_054831.1, from coordinate 110,150,716 downwards.
GTTACCGATCTTTTCATTGCTGGGGAAACAAAAAAGCTGAAAGGAAACAGAATATTGAATTTGGGATGAATCAGGGTTGGAAAGTGATTTCATTGCAAATTCCAAATGTTCAAAGAGATAGTAGCAATTAAAAAGCTGCAAGGGGTCTCCATGTAGAAGCAGCTCTGCGCAAACCTTTCTTAGGCGGGCAGATGGGCACAATTCCCAATTTGGAAAAAAATAAAATCTAAGTCTGTATGAAAGGTATTTGTTCAAATGAGCAAATGAGCCCACAAAAAGTGGGCAAGATAGAAGAGTACGGAGCTCAAGATTTGCTTCTCTCCCCTGACCTCTTCCAGATATTTGCCTTCGAGCCAACTATTAATATCTCTGAGACTCATTCTTCCTCTGGAAACTGGAAATCATGATACCGAGCTCACAGCAGCGTTGAAGGGCTAAAGCAGGGAATATATTCACAGCCCTGCGTCAGAGTGGGCACCCGGTCAACGCTCCAGTTATTATTACTACTATCGATGAACATTTGACATTACTCAACCCCAATACGCTATTACTACTAGTCGTAACACTTGTTTACAGCATATGCTGTGCTAATGATCCACACACGCCACCCTCGTAAGTGCTCACAACCCTATGAGCTAGGTGCTGTTAGCCTAATTGACAGATGATGAAATTGGGGGACAGGGAGGTTTAAGTTACCTGTCTGAGACAGAGACAAGACGTGACAGCTGGACTTCAGACCCATGCCATCGGGCTCCAATCTGTGTTCTTCACCACTACTTTCTCTATGCTTTGCAACCGAGTGTACACACATACACACACACGTAGGCACACAGCACACTTATGCACCATCTAGAGTGAATGCTGCCAGTCCCTAACCATTTATCCTGATGATTGCAGACTCGGTTTTTGCAGCTTGACCTACTAGAATGTGAGGTCCAGCAACTCCACTTGCTCAGTATGACCTTGGGTAAGTCACTCAACCTCTCTGAGACTCAGTCCTTGATCTGTACAATGAGAATACTCCAAGAACCTACCCCTCAAAGTCTTGTTGTAGGAGTTAAATGAGATGGAAACTTTCAAGTGCTTAGCACCATGACCAAAGCTTGATAAACACCTTTTAAGTTTAGCTATTGCTATTATTATAAACAAATAAAAATTATGTCTGTCTCAGTCTCTCTCTCTTTCTCTGTCTCTCTTTCTCTCTCACACACTCACAGATCAGTGGCAATTGCGGGCCTATCTGGGATGGAAGCTTCTAGAAGCATATGCATCTGACACAACTATTCGTGCTACAAGGTTTCCCTCAAAGCATCTGAGAGTTACAGAGGAGGGAAGGGAGGTGGCCACTCCACATCCTACAGATGCCCCTTCCTCTCTCAGACCCTCTGCAGGCAGATCCCTATCTCAGCAGCTGCCCACTTCCTAGGTATGTGGGCGGTTCTGAAGGATGCCCACAGGAGGACGGCAAGCTTGCCCGGAGATGAGGCTCCAGGGCCAAGAATTCCACTGAGACGGGAGAACGGGGTATTGCCAAGCCTCCTCTGCAGGCTCACTATGTTCCCTAATGGTTTCCTACTAGATGAGGAAGCCTCAGTTTGCCTACTTGCTGAGTCTCCTCTATGCCCCGTGGCCATATGATCTGTGTGTTGATTTGCAGAGGAGCAGTGGACACCTGGCTCCTTTACTTGATAAAATGAGCAGTCCGAAGTAAAAGGGACACCATGGCTTTTGTGGTGTTTCTGCCACCATGTGGGTCCAGCAGGGAGCAGTGGTGCTGTGAGGAGGGTGGCATGGGGGCCATCTTCGGTCCTTGGGGAGCCACCATCAAAGCTTCACTCTGGGCCCCCAGGAGTCCTTCACTGAGGATCCATCTACAGGCCAGACAGCTGGACCTGAGGAGGACAAGAGGGTTAGTAAGAAAAGGATGGGAGCAGAGGCCAAGAAGAGAGCACAAAGGGAAGAGACAGACAAGAGGGACATGGAAAAGAAGAGTAGCCCCTTGCAGAAAATGTCGTGTCTCTAACTGTGGCCTTGGTTGTTACCCATTTAACTTAGTTTATTTGAGGCTGATGAATAATGAATGAATGAATGAATGAATGAATGAATGAAAGGATGAATGAACGAATGAATAAAACCAAAAATCAGCTACAATTTTGCCTAGAATTGGCTGGCTCCTTCAAGTGAAGAATCCCAACGAACCTGGTTCCTTCTGCTTCTGGGAATTTTATAATGTGTCTGTGAGGTATTTCCTTTGATTTATTTACTTCCTTCCAACTTTTTTAGAATGGACAAAATTGGGGAGGAAGATGTCTAAATGAAGGAAGCCGACTCCTGTGACCTTCCTAAGTTTAGTGGCAATCTACTTTTCTGAAGTTGAAGCTAAACTAAATTTGGTACCTGATGCATTCATTCTACAGATCAGTCTTGAACACGGTGCCTAACTGGGGACCCAGTGGTCACATATCCCCTGCCCTTGGGTTGCTTATGATCTAGAGGAAGAAAGAAATACAATACGGAGTGGTCAGTCAGTGCAGTACTAGACACACCAGGTGACCAACTCACACCTGCTTGGCTTTACTACTGATTTCAGTCAGGCCTGAGTGGACAGCACCAGGCAGGGTGCATCCCATTGTAAGCCAACAACCTGAGTGTCACACAGCTTCATTTGCTGGATGCCCCTTGGCATCCTAGAAGCCGTGGAGAGCTTGCTCAGCTCATGTTCCTGCACAGCTAGAAAGTGTAAGGAAATTAGTAATTCCTGGAGCAACATTTGGCCACTAGGGACCGAACCAGCAGAGAGACGACCGAGATTCGCATCCTTCAGGTGGACACGCTGGCACCACTCCATACACTTCCGAGCCGCAATCTCAATAATGGACCGTAACGCTGCTCTTCTTCCTTCCTGGTTTTACTCTCCCTGCACCCTGAGGTCACCTTCCAAATGAACGACCTCGGCCCAAGTGCTTGGGTTGCTTTTGAGGGACCCAAGTCAAACAAAGTGATCTAGGTCATTCTAGAGGCATCAAACCTCATCTTGGGAGCAACAGAGGCAGGCATCCTGATAATGTGTAAACCAACCACTGAATGTTGAGTGGATGGTGGGCAAATCGAGATGCGCAATGAGGGAGAGGTAGAAAAGAGGCCCATGCAGAAAGCACAAGTTGGAGCTAGAAAAACATGGCATGTTTGCAGGACTGCATTAGTCAGAAAGCCCACTCACATTAGAAAAATGTGTCTCTGGAACCAGACCGAAGACTTCTTTCCTGTCCTTGTAGGTAGACCCAAGAGCTACCTCTTTGCCATTGCAAGTAATCATATGGGCTCTGGCAAATGAGTTGTTTGAGTTTTTTTATTTGTTTATTTGTTTTAGCAAACATATTTGCATTTTGTGAAAGACCCAAAGGAAAGCATCTTGTATGGTAGGTGGAGGCCTTCGGCTTGCTGGACCAGAGAAAGCAAGCAAAGAGTATAGCAGGCCGGGTGGAACCTCTAAGAGCCTCAGTCCCTTCATCTGTAAAATGAGCCCATATGTCTCAGGAAGAACTAAGTCACTGGTACCGATGGTATCAGAACGCAGATTGTCAGTACAACCGATCCAGTCTGGGAAAATAAATGCAGTTGACCAAACTTCTTTGGACCAAAATGACAGACCACATCCATCCAGCCATCTCTTGGAAGAGCATGTGTAAATAGTTTCCAGCAAGTAAGATATTCCAATTGAACACAGCAGGGCCGGGGAAGGGCACGGGGGGTAAAAGGCAGAGGGGGCTGGAAGCGTAATTGTACATTTTGACATTAAATGAATTACATGGAAATTATATGCAAATAATTATGTAAATGCGGCATATGTTGTTTTCGAGTTAACAGCTTGGACACTTTTAATAATTGCAGCATTTTTCAGGGTGAATTAAGAGCCCCAATAAACTATATTTAGGATCTACTTCAGATGAACAGGATTTAATGGCCTTTGTTTTTCATTTTAAGTGGCTCAGGTTAAGACAGAAACTTGAAATTCTCTCCCTTAGCCCTCTGAAGGCCATTATATATTATACCAGATTCTTCCGATGACAATGAGGATATAGGACAATTAATAAGCACATTAATGCCAAAAGCCTTTGAAAATATGAACTTCTCAAGAGAGCACTGCTTTATTTTATTTTATCCTTTTATGCCTTGTGAACTGATGTCAAAGATTAAAATGAAATATCCTTCCTTCTATTGTATTATTCCTCCCTAATTTAAGAAAAAGGAACCCCAACATCACATTTCTGGTTCTTTCTTCTTCACTCTTGCAAAACGTCTTCAAAATGCTTATTTTCTGAGAAAACTCGGCCACTGTCCAAGCACGGTAGGTAGAGCGAGTGAAGAAGAGGCTTTCAATTTCCTTTGCAGACCTTTATTTCGGGAAATATTTTAGGCTAGATAACCCGAAGACTCTCAGATTACAAAACCTCTAGAACTAGTGGATGACATACAATGAACATCCTTTTAAAGGCAGCAAAGCGGAGCTTGAAAAAAAAGAAAAAAAATCAGGGAAATCCCCAAAGGCTTAAAACAGAGAAGCCTTTGAAGTCTGCAGAGTTACACGTGAAACGATACTGCAGCTGCCCCAGGGTGGGGGCTTCGTGGCAGCCAGTCTGGGCAAAATGGGGGCTTAGGTTTTCACCACCACACGGGGATAGGAATTAAGGCTTTACGTAGACATAAAGTCAGGGCACTCAAGGAGCTACATCCCCTGCGACAGGGTGGACCAGGCAATCTTCTCACCAGCAAAGAGAGAGAAAGAACATGGCTTGATGTAGACCTGTACCTGGGGGTCAGCTGGGACCCTAAGTTGAGGGATGTCCGCTGGAAGTATCCCCATGGGCAGCTAGCAGACTTAGACAAGCACCGTGGAAGGACACAGTCCCAAACCTGCTTCTATAGGTTTCCCTCACATAAAGCTCCGCTGACAATGAGGTCACAAAGCACAATTACAAAACACAGGAGAGAAAAGCCAGCTTCCTGGGTACCCCAAAGGCGGGGCCTCCAGGCTTCTCTCCCAGCATCCAGGAATAAACCGTCTGATGGTCTAAATAGGAGATTCATCTCTGCACCATTTCTGATTCCACAAATCCTGCTGATGGTTCTTCTCCATGAATGTGGTTTCTGGCAGAGGACTCTCCACGATCTCCACATGAAGAGTCAGGAAAACATAGAGAAAAGGTGAAATGCTCATGTTTGTGCCGTTGGAGATATGATCATGAACTTCAAATCCCCAAACCCTCCAATCCTGGCCAACTGCCCACATGGAAGCACAACCCCAGGGCAGCATTCAAGAACTAAAAATGCTGCATCTCCTGGAGTGTTCAAACTGAGACATTGCATCCTGAGGGATGGATTTATATTGATGGAATTTTAAGCAGCATGACAGGCATTTTGTTTTTGTTTTTATTTTGGGTTTTTTTTTTTTTTTTAGATTTTATTTATCTATTTATGAGAGATACTGAGAGAGGCAGAGACATAGGCAGAGGGAGAAGCAGGCTCCCCCCAGGGAGCCTGATGTGGGACTCGATCCCAGGACCCCGGGAATATGCCCTAAACCAAAGGCAGAAGCTCAACCACTGAGCCACCCAGGTGCCCCAATGACTGGCATTTTGGATAGGACTTCCAGGCAAGCAAATGAGGCCTCAGAAGTAGCTCATCTCATATATTCAGGGAGAAGACAAATTGGGGGAAATGCAGGTCCCCAGGGACAACTGAGTTCTATCAGTGACTGACCCTAATAATTTCTACTTCTTATTGAGGGGTTTTTGAGTGAATCTCTGCTCTACTCTAAAATAAACCCCATCTCCTTGGCCTATTTTTAAGGATATGACAATTTTGTTCCAATTTACACTTCTGGCCACATCTCCCAGGGCTCCAGGCAAACTGGATAATAGCTGTTTTCCAAACACAGCTTTTGCTTCTCCACTTTCTGGTGGGGGGAAGGGGGGGGTACCTGCCTCCCTGCTCCCTCACCCACCAGCCCCCATTCCCATATCTTTACAGTCGATGGCTACTCACTCCTCGAAGCCTGACTCAAATGCCTCTTCCTCCAGGAAGCCTCCTTGATTTCCATTTCTAGAAGTGACCCCACGTGCCTGGAGATGCTACCATATTCTGTCCACACCTCCTTTCCAGCCCTTATCCCATTACACTTTCCGTTGTAGTTCCTGGTGACCTCCAGCCTAGAGCCCATGAAAGACAAGACTTGGGAAAATGTCTATTGAATAATTTGAAGAGTTGTATGAAGTATTTCTGAGATAGGACCACAACATTACAAAACAGTGCCTGTGCCACAAAAACCTAAGTGCCCATGTGTCCTCATGTCCTCCTGTGTGTAACGTGGGCTTGGCTTCCTGTAGGCCACAGGTAAGTGAAATATTGAGGTCACATTTCCAACATTTTGGTCATTTGAATGCCTGTTGTACATAATTCCTCTATCTGCATATGATCTATACTATTATTTATTTAACAGTTTTCTTTAAATTGACTCACTAGTTTTTAAATTTTTATTTATTTATTTGAGAGAGAGAGAGCATGAGCATGAGTGGTGAGAGGGGCAAAGTGTGGGGAAGAGGGGGAAGCAAGATTCCCTGCTGAACATGGAGCCTGACACAGGCTTGATCCCAGGACCTGGAGATCACAACCCAAGCAGAGGTCAGACACTTAAACTATAGGGCCACCCAGGTGCCTCTAAATTGATTCACTTTAAAAAATCTAGATTGAAAAAAAAACAAAAACAAAACAAAACAAAAAACAAAAAAAATCTAGATTGATATATTTTTTTTATTTATTTATTTATTTATTTATTTATTTATTTATTTATGTGTTTATGTTTTTATTTTTTTATTTTTTTGAGAAAGAGAGAGAACACATGTGTGAGCAGGGGAGGGGGAGAGGCAGAGGGAGAGAAGCAGAGGGAATCCTCCAGTAGACTCCACACTGAGAACAGAGCCCACCGCAGGGCTGACCTCACAACCCTGAGATCAGAACCTGAGCCAAAATCAGGAGTTGGACATTTAACCAACAGAGCCCTCCAGGGACCCCTAGATTGATATTATTTTAAAAGGAAACTTTTCATCACTACCATAACTGGGAAATTAATATCACTTGGAATAAAAAGAAATTGCCATACAAAATAAATACAAGTATAAAGACAACACTACTATGAAATTCTCGTTGGACCTAATTGCTTGCCCAGAGCTCGGTGCTTGAGGCCTCTGTGTCTTTATTAAAAGGGAAGGTTAACAAACATTAGACAGGTGTCAAAGGCTCCATGAGCAAATGAAGAGATCCTGTTTCGGGTAATCAGGCCTCTGAAGGAGCGCGTGAAAGGGAATCTCCTAGTTACCACTGATTCAAGGTGATTCAATGCACTGCCTCGAGAAACCCTAAAATCCTAATATCATCTTGCTTGTTTCTAGCAGTGAGCATTCAACAATGCGGTGGGGGTGGTTGTATAGTGCAAGGGATGCTTGCTACATAATAAGTAAAACCCAAATTTGAACCCCACTGTTGTCACTGGATGGATGAATGATCTTAGAAAGTCAAGATGCCTTTGAGCCCCAGTCAACCATCAGCAAAATAAAGATAATAGACCAGCTTTTAGAGGGCCAACATGAGCTTGGATGTAATATCTACAAAAGGACCAGGGAAGTACCTGGCATGTGGTAGGGTGCTCAGTGTACCCTGGTAGTGCTATTCATTATTGGTGGTGGTGTTATGATTGGATTAACATCAAAGAGCACCTCTGAAGGAAGAAAAACAGATGGAACCAAAGCAGATGTTACTAGGAGCCAAAGGTAGACACAAAGGCTGTGCCCAAGCCTGAGAACCAGCATTGTTCTACTTCTCACTTTGCCCAACGATAGCCAGAACTCAGCCCAAAAGAATTTGATGGGAGACTTGCTTGGCATGGTCTCCAGGTATCTTGGGTACCTGTTATCATGACTGCCAAGTTCCTGTTGGTACCAGGACGATGAGACGTCGAGGGCTGTCATCCATGACCCTCCCCGCTCCCAGTGAGCAGTACAGTCTCTCAGAGAGGGTACAAGGGAGGCATGGGCAAGGAGTGGAAGGGTGCCACTCCAGGGGTGGGGGAGCCACCTATAGAATCAGAGGAATCAGACAGGGAGAGATAGGCAAAAATGGGGTCCTACTGGGATGAACTCTCCCTTACATCATCCCCAACCCCAAAGTCCCAGAAATTACATGGAAAAAAATATTGTGAGTATTCTGTATATACAAGGCACAGAGTCCCTCTCTGTCTGTCTCTCAATATCATCAGTCTTCTCATCTTGAGAAGAAAAGATCGGAAGTGACCAGGCAAAAGGAAGACTTGTAAGCTGTGCCAGGTTCAACCAAAAGAACACAAGATAAATTTTAAAAAGTCCAAGTATTTGGCCAACATGATATGAAAATAATGCGTTGGGATTTCTACTTCCCATCCATATGCATGATACTACATGCTTACTCAGATACTTGCCATGTACAAAGAAAGGGAAGGAGGTTCATGGTTTTCTTTCTTTCTTTCTTTCTTTTTTAGGTTCATTGTTAGGTAAACATTGCTAGAGTCCACTGTTTAGAAAGGGAACAGGAAAAAACAGAGAGGGAAAAAAATAGAGCAGGGTGGGGGTCAGGAATCTGTCAATTCTATGATTATATTGTCTACACAAGACCATACAACTAATTTACATATTTTGTTCCTGAGTTGTCTAAACTGACCAGTTGTTTGAGTATCACACAAGCTCTGGAGCAAAGTATTTTGAAAACAGCCTGTTGTTCTCCCACCTGAGTCTTGAAATGTTAGTGATGAAGTGAGTGGAGTTTAGTCTCCTTACCTTTCAGATGTTGGTACTACTCCCTTAGCACCCCCATTGAAGCTAAAGTTAAGATCCAAGAGACCTGAGTTCAAATCCCTGTCCCACCGCAATTGAATGTCCTTAGACTAGTCTTTTTAAATTCTCTAGGTCACAATATACTCATCTACAATACAGACGAGCAAAACAAAAGTTCACTTTGAGTGAGCATTCTAACGTGCTAGGTATTGTACTTGGAGCTTTAAATCAGTTTATTATTTACAGAGGTTTCACTGTTTTTAGAGGTTATTTCATTCATCCTTACAATCTAGTGAAGAAAGGACTGTCACTCCATTTTACAGATGAAAAATCAGGTTCAACGAGAATAGTGTCCTTGTGCAAATTAATAATGGATATGACCAAAAAGCATACCCAGGTCCATGTGTGTCCTTTTATTATTCATGCACTCATTTCTTCATTCATTAAATGTTTGTTAAAGGTCTTCTGTGTTCAGAGATAAGCATTATTCAGAAATTTACCCTACAGGGCCACTTGAGTGGCTCAGTCTGTTGAGTATCCAACTCTTGATTTTGGCTCAGGTCATGATCTCAGGGTCCTGAGGTCCAGCTCTGCACTCAGCAGGGAGTCTACTTGAGATTTTCTCTCTCCTTTTCCCTCTTCCCACCGCCCCAAAATAAATAAATAAATCTTAAAAATAACCTTACCCTATAGGAATGCTGTGACTATCACTAAGCTAACAGGTGAATGCACTTTGGTAAGCAGTTAGGTGAACAAATGAACATATGCTCTATGTCTTTTACTTCACAGTGGTGGCTAACTTCTGTTGAGAACTTTCTAGGTGCCAGGCTCTGGAAAGGTCCCCTGCAGGGGGCAGAGACAGTACCCCAGCTGCTCAAGTCCCCCTGGAACCACTGCTTCGAGGCCTCTCTGAGATGCCGGCATCCTGGGACCCCACTGCATTCTGAAGCAGCCTTCACCTTCCTCCACTCCTGAGTCAGTCTAAGGAAGAGCCAAAAACTTAGGAAAAACTTCTGCTTGGAGCCAATCTCCTCCAAGAGAAATTCTAAAATACCCTGAAAGCAGCAACTTTCTTATCTAAACAGATGATAGCAAATTCTTTTCTTTCCCTGGCAGTGATCTCTGTTGGGGAGGAAGTCAGGCAGCATGGATGAGCCTGGGTACATGACCAGCTGTCCCACTTGAGAGCTCATTTGGATAGATACTTGGGCCTCTCCACCAATGATGCTGGTAATCCCTGAAAGATCCGTTCCATCCTCATCTGAGCAAGAGGCTCCCACACCATTTGCTCACATCACACAAACACTCTACAAAGCACATGGCCCCAAAGAGGGAAGGAATGCCCCGTATGTGTTAATAGGCTCACCATTGATTTTTCTCTACACTTGAGACTCCTTAGGACAACTTGGCATCTAAAGTTCTAAGGTCGGAAGTTAACCTCTTGACTCTTCCATAAGGAAATATTCATTCCTTTGGAATGGAGATGCACCAAATATTCAGTTTAAGCAAAAGCCTTGAAATGCACAACAACTTGGGTTGCCTGGGTAGCTCAGTTGATTGAGCATCTGACTCTTGATTTGGGATCAGGGCACGATCTCAGGGTCCTGGAATTGAGCCCCTCGATGAGCTCCACGGGAGGAAGAAAATCTGCACTCAGCAGAAAATCCGCCTGAGTATTCTCTCCCTCTGCCCCTCCCCCAGCTCGCATGTTCTCTCTTGCTCTCCCTCTAAAATAAATAAATAAATGTTTTTTAAAAATGCACAATAAATAGCAAGCATGTGTTTGTTAAAAACAAATTCATTCCATGATTTCTGATCCTTATGAGATTTTGATGATCTCATGACATTTGATTCTTTTGTCAGAAATAAGAGAGAAGGACTCAGAACAACAAATGTAATGATGGGTAACAGTGTCTTTTAAGTGGAGAGGGAGAAGTTAAAGAGATTTATTGTTTGAATCATTCTAATTAGTTGTACCAAACAAATAAATAAATATACAGAACAAAGGATTTGTAAGGAAAAGAAAAAGCGCTGTTACACAATAATAGCTAAGGACAGAAAAACACTATTATACAGGAACTAAACAAAAATATAATTGACATTGGATGATACTACCATCCTCTCTGATGTTGGATGATCCTCTTCGACACAAGTCTATTTGGCTTTTATTGTCTGCTTCAGTCAATTCCCTTTGAAAAGAAAAATCAAACTCTCACAGACCCACAAAATCTCAAGGGCCTAGGATCCAGTTTGAGAAATGCTGTTTGGGGAGCATCAGAAGCTATTAAATTAAAATAGGTTTGCTGCTAGTGGTGAAATGAGTAGTCAGAGGCCTTTTCTTAAAGACTGTCTTAAAAGACAGGATTCTATATGCTACAAGTGGAAAAATCACAGGACTGGAACCACCCAGATCCCTGAGCTTGACCTTGACATTGTCCCTTACTTCCTTTGTGACCTTGGACAAATCCTGTAACATTTTGGAGCTTGTTCTTCATCACCTGTGGAAAGAGATTGGACTTCTTCAGGAAGCACCCCTTAGTGTCCCTTTTAATTATAAAATTATGTGGAATTTATTTTGCTTGTATGTTTTTGAGGAGCTCATGATATGTTAAGATGTTTAGACTTGCTCATATATTTATAAAACCACAGATGTGAAACATTGGTGTGTTTAGGTGGTCCTGGCTCCAGAGCAAGCATAGTTGAAGAATCACTCTTAAGAAGCCAAAGTAGAATATGAAAGAGTGATGAAGGATGAGCCACATTATCTGGTTGGACTTGACTCTGAGTTTCTTTACTTTTGGTCAAATATCTGATAATGTTTTACTTAAACATCTCTGCCTGGTCCTAGCTGCTAGAATGAAGAGAAGAGGACAGTGTTCACACATGTCTAGGATGTGGGGAGGGGCAGCTTTGTGATACCAGTGTGGTGGTGGTCACTTGTCATCAAATGGTACCCAGGACAGGCGTCTCCAAAGATCAGAATGGATGGCCCAAACAGATCACCCTCTGTGCCATTGGTGGCCAGCTCCGTTGAGCAGGATTTAGTCTTAGTTACAGTTGGTAGATTGCTTTATCTAAGCTCCTTTGTATAGGATGGTGGTACTTTTAATGTTTATATTTGCAGTGGTGTTGATGGTAGGCACTATGGCTTACATATTGAGCACCTATGGTTGGCCAAACCTTATACCCATTGAAAAAGTGAAGCAGAGGAGGAAACTCGAACACTCCCACTAACATCTGTCCATTAAACAAAGAACAAGCACCCAACTAGTCACCAAGTGAAGAGCAAATTTTCAACATAACCAATAGAACTTAGTTTGGCAAGTCACCAACTATGATTTTCCGCAAATGGAGTATAGAAAAGCAAAACTCATATTCCAGTAAATATGCGCCAGGACCATGTGTGGCCCCTGGCAGATTCCCAGGGTGAGCAAGAAGACAAATGGTAGACCGAGAAGTTCACAGGACTCAGATTGCAAATTCCTGGAACAGTCTTATGAAAGTGTCAGAATAACATCTTTTTGCAAGAGAGTGTTTTGACAAATAAGAGCATTCTATTTAGGATTCAACTATTCACTGGGAGAGTTTAAGGAAGAGTGGAAAGTGCTCTCTTCATATTTCTGTGTATTTAAATTATGTTTCATCATAATTTCACATCCAAGGCCCAACCAATCTTGACAGCAGTCCATGTAATATCTAGAAGTACAGCAGCTATTTTGTAACCAAGAGGACAAAACTATGTATTAATATTAGAAGAGTGAAAAAATAGAAAGAACCGGAGTCATGATGGCCCTGCAAAGCAGCTTTTTAACTTGGACCACCTGTCTCTGGAGTTTGTTTTGTAGGAAAATAAATACCTATGTTTTTAAGTCCCTATTATTTAGGTCTCCTGTCATTTGCCTGCCAGATTACCAGTTTATTATCAAAGGATCTAACTCAGGAACATCCAGATAGATGAGATGCACAGGGTAAGCAAGGTATGGGGAAAGGGCAAGGAGCTTCCATACTCATTGAATACCCCACTCTTCCCAACCCAGAAGCTCTCCTAACTGATCCTTTGGGTCCTTATGGAGACTTCATTACATAGGCATGATTGATTGATTAAATCACCATCTCCCTTCCCCTCTCCCCTCTCAGGAAGATAACACTAAGAGTTTTTAACCCTCCAATCACATGGTTGGTTACCCTGGCACCCAGATCCCACCTTTTAGTGCTTTCCCAAAGTCACATCACTGACATAAACTCAGGTGTGGTTGAAAGGGACTGGTTATTAATACCAAGATACCTTGGTTGCTCTTATGACATAGGAAAGGATTTTAGGAGCTTTGTGCCAAGAGAGGGGACTAAGACCAAATATTTATTTTTTTTGTTATAAATTACAGTATCCCAACTGCTGATGACACTAGGTCTGTGCAAGAAATAGAGGGAAGCAACAGAGCATCTGATGAATCTGGAAATGGAAGAGTCTTAAAATAGCCAACAAGTATTCACCAGAAAGCAAGGAAGACCAATATGAGAAGAGTGGCTGCAATTAGAAGGGGCTTTGCCCAGTCTACTAGAAGGTGGTGGGTAGGAGGGTCTGTAGCAAGAATTGAAGAGACTACAAGAATCTGGTTCCTCTCAACATCCAAAACTGGTATGATGGGACCCCCTTTGAGGAGAAGACCACACACTGAAGAACAGCTGGTAGAAACAGAATCAAAATCAAATAGGAGAGAGTCAGGGCACCCCAAGGAAGGAGAAGGTATAAATAAATATGGGGAAGAGAGATACAGTCAAAAAAGATCAGAAAATAAGCCACATACCATTTAACACTACACAAACACACCATAAGAGAGAATTCTCTGAAGTTATAAAAGCCACCCTGAGCTACACTTCTTTCTAAAAGTTCTAGAAAACTATTTTTATATAAATATGAGCACTCCACATGTACTAAGGATAAATCTCATACAAAGTTATTTTAAAAAAAGAGGAAAAATGCTACAGAACAGTATTCCTGTGGACAAGGAAAGTCTGCCAGGAAAATAGGTCCACAAAATGGATTAGAATTATAAACTTCAATTTTTAAATGAGCTGAGGGGTGCCTGGGTGGCTCAGTTGGTTAAAGGACTGACTGGCTCAGGTCATGATCTCAGGGTCCTGGGATCAAGCCCTGAGCTGGACTGCATGCTTAGCAGGGAGTCTTTTGAGGTTCTCTCCCCTTCTGCCTCTCTCCCTCCCCCTGCTCCTGTTCTTTCTCTCTCTCTCTCTCTTTTCCTTGCTCAAATAAATAAAATCTTTAATAGAAAAATAAAGAAATAAAATGAGCTAAAAGACAATGAGAAAATATGCAGGATACAAAAAATAATATGAATCAGAATTAGAAAAACCTGGAGAGGAAGCAATAGAAACTTTAAAAAGTAGAAATTTCAAAAACATTTTTAGGAAATGAAAAATTATACTAGAAGGAATAAAGGTACAAATAAGTAAGACAGCTTATGCCTTAAGATAAACAGAAGATCAAAACAAAAATATAGAAAAATAAAAGAAAAAGCAAGAAGGGTTTGAAATAAAAGGGAAATATTTAAGACAGGCAAAGACTGTCCAACATATGAATAATAGGAATGGTTTTAAAAATTTAAACCAGGACAAGGAAAGAGAATGAATACTAAACATTATAATTCAGGAAACTTCACTGGAGGAAACAAAGATTTGAAAGTAGACATTGAGAGAATACAATGCATGCCCAAGAATATTGACCCAAAGCTACCAACATCAAGCTGTACAGTAGAAAAATTAGTGAGTTTAGAAAGAAATAAGAAAAAGAGGAAGAGAGGTTGCCTGGCTTGCTTAGTTGATAGAGCATGGGATTTTTCATCTCAGTCATGAGTTCAAGCTCCATGTTGGGCATAGAGCTTACTTTAAAAAGGCAGGGGAAGAAAGTGAGGGAAAGGAGGAAAATGGGGTAAAATATTTAAGAAATTCAAGGAAAGAAAATGTGAGTCAATAATTTTATATTTAATAAACATCACTTTAAAGTACAAAGGACACAGACAAATTTTATCACATCAAAGAACTCAAGTAGTATTGTTCTCATGAGCCCTTCTTGAGGAATTTTCTAAAACATAAGCTTCAGACAACCAAGTAACTTGAAAGGCATCAACACAAGCACTGGTGGTAATCTCTAAATACAGTTACTTATGGAGTAAGACCCAAATAGAGTTAATGGCAAAGGAGTAGAATTTGTAAGAGTGACTAGGTTTGGGCATTGTAGTTATGGTCCAACTACAGAACAGAGGAAGAATGAGAAGAGCACATGGAAAATTTTAAAGACTTTTCTCAATGGTTATGTTCATGGTGTAGTATCAGTATCTTTCTGAAACTCTTGTTTACTTTGGGGTCAAGGAAATGAGCGCTGTGAGATATTCTGATTTTTTTAATCAATTCTTGTGTCCTTAGAAACCATGGTTCTCAGTGTAGGAAAAAGAGATGCAGATGCATTGCAGAAGAAGCTAAGTTAATGCTTTTCTTTTCTTTCTTTCTTTCTTTTTTTTTTTAAGCAGTAACTATGGTCTGAAGTTGGAATTAGAATCATCAGTATAAATCCATGGGGTCCAATGAAGAGTTCTAAAAATAGCTGTCCAAAGTACAAGGACTGTGATCTTGAAATACTATTCCCTATTCACGGAAGAAACCAGGACATCTTAGAAAAATGGCTGATGTTTATGTCTGGGGCAGGAGTGTAAAAGATGAGCCTAAAATATCTTGTCATATCAGACATCCAGAGACCTTTCAAAAGTTGGGGTCATGTGAAAAGGTCTCAAGAGCCAACTTTGAACAGGCCAAAAATGGAGCCACTGAAGCTTCAAAAACAAAACATTACATTTGATTGCATCCCATCAAACATGTTTAAGTTCATGAGTTTATAGTGACATTTTGTAAATAAACATTTTATTTTAGAATAGTTTTAGTTTACAGAAAAATTTGGAGATAGTCCAGAGAGTTCCCATATGCCCCATACCCACTCTCCCCTATGGTTCCCATCTTACATTAGTATGATACATTTGTTATAATTAATGGACTGATTTTGATATGTTATTTTTAACTAAAGCCCAATAATCTGACACATCTCTCCATTTATTTAGATCTGCTCTGATTTCTTTCATTAGGGTCTTGTAATTTTTCACATATAGATCCTATACATATTTTGTTAGATTTATACCATAGTATTTTTTTCTTTCTTTTCAGCTTACCTTTTGTTTTTCCCCTCCCTTCCTCCCTCTTCCCTTCTTTCCTCCCGTCCTTTCCATCCCTTCCTTTCTTACTTCATTATTTCTTTCTGGTGCTCAATTGGTTTCATTTTTTTTTTCTTTTTTTAATGACCATTCATAATGATATTTTTAAAGATACTGATTGGTCACCTTTGGGCTGATAGGGAGACCATTCATTATCTTGAAAAGTAATAAATATGGGGGAGGATTAAGGCTCTATTCACTGGGCATTCAAATATAAATGAAAGCAAGCCTCTCTTTATATAGGAAAGGAAGTAGGCATCGACATCTATGGCTGCTAATATCACAAAAGAGCCCCATTTGTGCTTCTCAGAAAAGAACATACTGCCAATTATATTCTTCCCAAACAGATCAGATGCGAGGGCCATCCAGCCTCTGGATCCCATTGCAGGAAAGAATGCCAAACGATATCCTGAATTTGCAACCAGAAAAACCCAGACTGTGAGAAACTCTTAAGACCAAATGACCTAAATTCTTCAACAGAGGTAGTTAGGGAGTAGAGAGAAAGTGTATAGATGAAGAGAAACTTGAAGAACATAAAATGCCTTTAAAAATGGGCAAGTGTCTAGGGGATCCCACTTGACCACAAAGAAAGGCAAAAAGGTGACTTAAAAGTCAGGATCGTGGGGAGAAAGAGTGCTGTCCTTGGAATGGAGCACATAAAAGGTTTACTGGGATGACTGGCAAAGTCCTATTTCTTGATCTGAGTAGTGACTGCAAGGATATTTGCCTTAGAATAACTCCAAGTTACACATCTGGCGGTGTGTTTTTTTCTGTATTATTTTACTTTAAAACGTTAACCAAAAATATAGGAAGAAGAAAGAAAATGGAGTATTCTTGTCTTCAAGTAAGGTCAAGTAAGTGATAAGCAAGTTACATACACTTATGAGCCATGAGTAATAAGTTAAACATTTTCACTTTACCTAGGAGCCAACACTGTTGGATTAGGCTTATATAGCACTCTGCAAAATACACATCTTTCATTGCTGTTCTGAAATCCTGAATGGATCCTTTGTTACACTTCATTGTAACAATTATTCAAAGAAATTAGCAAGTGGGGGGAAAAAGAGAGAGAAATAAATTAATGCAGAAAAAGACCCCAAATTCAACAGCCTATCCTTCTGTTTTTGCAAAGATCACTCTGAGAGATTTTTCAAAAATCCCAGGAAATTGAAAACATCTCCAGTGCAGATGATCAAAGCCCTTCCTATGGGATACTACTTCATAATTGAATCATGCAAACTGCTGAGAAGTTTATACCCAACCTACATTTTCTGTGATGTTAACCTATTATTCCTGGCCCCCTTGTGTACTTATATTATTCTCAAAGATATCGGTAAATAGTCCCTTACCTTCCATCTTACCAGTCAAACAAACATGTACAGGAGAAGTTGAATGCATAAATAGTCTCTGCTCATATATTTGCAGTTCAAAAGATTGGCCCACAAAGGGAGAAACTAGAGTCGAAATTTTCTCTTTAGAAGTGTTTAGATATTCACGGGAGCAGAGGCAAAGCATTCGTTGCAGAGGGAAGACACAACCGCTTTAGATATGCTATGGGCAATGACTACATGGCTGTTTTTCCAGACTGGCCTTAATTTTGCTACATCTTACAGACAAGTGACAATGGGGATCTTCCCAAAGGTGGGAAAACCCATTTTTAAATTTAGGCGTATGATTATCTTCTCTTAAAATGGATTAATCTTTCAGGTTTGGACTTAACCTAGACCTTAGCCAATGGGGAGAACCGAGGTGTAGAGAAATGAATGCCCTCTGCCAAGGTCAAACAGCAAGACAGAATCAGGATTTGAATGCAGAGTTCTTGCATTGACCGGCAACGTCCATAGCTTCTAAGTTAAGGCAACTCAGAGATATTTGTCAAGTATCCTGGAACTGGGGTTGGGGTGGATGAGCTGGTAGGATTTTTGCTAGTCAAGACAACTTTTAGGACATGTAACCCCCTGGGTATCAGGGAATGCAGAGAGGCAGACTCGTTGGGCTCTCAGATAAAGGAGTAAGCCTAGAAATTATACGTTTAGAAAGAATGCAAGAGTCTACCTTTGGGCAGTTGAGTCCCCTGGATGTCAGGGACCAGGATAGCACTGGGAACAAAGATTTGGTGCATCCATGAAACGGAGAAGATACTAGGTCAAAGGCCAAGGAAGGAGAAGCTCTCCCCCAGGTAAAAGTACGGCACTGGTGAAGGAATGATGTCCTCGCCAGTTCTATCCTAGGACTGACCCCGGTAGAACTCCTAATCCCCAAAGATCTTAGGTGGCTGTTGACAGAGCTTGGGGTCAGCCTGCTGCCAGCTGGAATTATCTGGATGACTAGAGGAGAATATTTCACCAGTGTCCTCTGGTTGCTGAAGTCGTTTCTGGAAATATGTACTACATAATTATGACAGATTTTTGAGACCACGAAGTAAAAAAGAAAACAATAATTTCACCTCTGTCAATATAGTATAATCTTCCTTCCACTCCAGGGTGTCCAGAAAGTAAAATGTTATCGGTGGGAAAATTGCACGTATTAAAATCTTTCCAACTTTAATGTTGTTCCAAAGGAAACGACATCATTTATTTCCCTGTACTTTGGAAGCAGCCAAAATCCCTCTAGGTCAGAACCGAAAAGCTGCAATTAGCCAACTAATTTAGACAAATGAGGGAGGGTCTATTTGCCCAAATTACCCAAATAATTGGAATTTTGTAGATCTGGCCCCCCAAATAACAGCAGCCTGAGTCTGAATCCTTGTGGTTACCTCACTAAAGAAAGCAAACAATATATTACACGACATGATTTGGGGAGTTGGTCTTTTTTCTAATTTTTTGACATTAGATCTATTGGAAACCCATGGCAGGAGAATCCCATATGGGTAAGAGAGAAAAAGATCCAATTAAGTAGGAAATGCTAACAAGCTGCTTGAGTGAGCTCTGAGGCATGCCGGGATATTACATGTCCACAAAGAAAATATTAATTTTAAGCTCAAAGAAAAAATTTTTAAAAAGGGAATTTAAGGGAGGAGGGGGAATAAGAAAAAAGTGTCAGGATATTTATATAAACTGTCATTCCTCTGTTTTCATGAAGGCTCATGCCCTCTAAACAGTCAATCAACACTCTCTCTGATCACAGACTTCGCTCTGATTGAGTGGGGAGATGTCAGCCAAGGAGAAAAACATGTGGAAAATCTGTTAACCATGTGTGTCATTCCTGATGTCAACATGTAAGGAAATATGGGAGCGGCCTCACATTTGTGCATTTCCACTCCAGCTCTGAGAATGGAAAAGGGCATCGCTGGCTTTTGGAAATATGTATTTATGATCACCATTGTTGTTGTGGTAGCGGTAATGACGATGATGAAAACACACAGGATTCAGTGTGAGCCCAACAGAAATACGACAAGACCACCTGGCGCCTGGGGACACCAGCAACGTGTCAATAACGGTTTGAGAGCTTAACATCGCATTTCTTGCCAACAGAGGGCTGGATGTGCTCTTTTTTGGAAACACTGGGATTTTTTTTTTTTCTGGTCTTACCTTAAAACCTCTTTCTTGACATGGGATTGAATTCATTTTTTTTTTTAAGATTTTATTTATTTGTTCATGAGAGTTGCAGAGAAAGAGGCAGAGGGAGAGGCAGGCTCCCCACTGAGCAGGGAGCCTGATGCAGGACTTGATCCCAGGACCCCAGGGATCACACCCTGAGCCCAAGGCAGATGCTCAACCACTGAGCCAGCCGGGTGCCCCAGGGTGTAGAATTTAAATTGGCTTCAGTGGAAGGAGTCGGTGAGAAGCGAGAGCTCCCGTAGCACTTTTGCGCAGGGCCTCGCGTGTTGGGCAGGAGTTCTGGGGCGCCAGGGAGAACAGCGGCTGGTGAGAACTCAATTCTAGAGTGGTCATATTAGGGGTTAACCTGTTGACATTGGAATAGTCATGGAACCTTCTGAGCCTTGGTTTCGTGCAGTGACAAGTTTGGCCCAGGGCAGCATTTCTAATGCCGAAACAGGCATGCAGATCACCTGGGGATCTTGTGAAAATACGGATTCTGGTTCAGGAGGTCTGGAAAGGGACCCGAAGCTCTGTATTTCTAATAAGTTCCCAGGTGATGCTGGCCCATGGACCACCCTTTGAGGGCTTACATGATGTTTACAGTGGACATCTGCTCCTCCTGCTCGCCCAGCATCCAAGGATTAGAGCATCTTCATCCTCCAATAAGTCGCCTAGTTTTCTTTAGGAACCACACCGTCTCATTTAGGGCATTCGGGTAAGCTGATGCTGATCCTAACCCCCAGCTCCAAGAATGGGCCCAGATCCTAGGCCTAGCCAATCAGGGCACCTTATGTCTGTACTTGGTTCAGACATGGGCCTATGACCCATGGCAAGTTAACACAACACAGGGCTTTGGCTGTCTCAACTATGGTGAAAGTGATGTCCTCTTACCTGGAATTATAAACTATAGCTAGGACATTAGCGACACGGAGAAGCCATTTTATCACATCTTGGTAAGTGCTGCCTGAAAATAAAGTTGATAGAGAAGAAAGCAAAGTTAGGAGATCAAATGACATTCTAATTACATCATTCGAACTCCTAGATACAGCCATGCCTGAAGCTGAAGATCCATGGCTTCTATAGTGACAAAAGCTAGTCAAAAAATGTAGTGGTTACAGACATGATACACTTATAAATTGCAGCTGCATTATCAATATTTTCTCCATCACTGTCTTACTATAGACCAGAGGTCAGCAACTTTTCTGTAAAATGCCAGATAATAAATATTTTAGGCTTGCGGAACATAGGTCTCTGTAAGAACTCCGTGTTAGCACATAAGCAGCCATAGATAATATGCAAAAAAGTGGGTGAGGCTGTGTTCCAATCAACTTTATTCACTAAAATATGCATCCAGGGGCACCTGTGTGGCTCAGTCATTTCAGCATTTGCCTTCGACTCAGGTCATGTTCTCAGGGTCCTGGGATTGAGCCCGCAGCTTGCTGAGCAGGGAGCCTGCTTCTCCCTCTCCCTCTGCCCCTCCCCCTACTCTCTCTCTCTCTCTGTCTCAAATAAATACACAAAATCTCTAAAATAAGCATCCAGCCCTCGAATTATAGTTTGCCAGACCTGGTCTAGACAACCAGCAAAGCCTTGACTTCTAGTATTTACCATTTTCTACAGTGTAAACACCCCCACTGTGGCTGATGTCAGGCTATGCATGTAACGTCACCGAGTGTAGAGCTGGGGAAAGATGAATGAATACCAGTCACCTTTATAAGGCCTTTCCATCATACAGATATAATAATCTCAATAACTTCGATCATAGTAAAATGTAGTAAGATAATTAGGAAGGTCTGAGTTTTAAGTATTTATCGACTTTGTCTTGATATCATTTCTTTAATTGTAAGTTTATAAAGTTTACTTTTTAATAATATCTTTAACCCAAGAGTTCAAACGTGAAACAGAGAAACCAGGATCCAAAGATATCACAACAGTAGATCAAAGTTTGGAAAGGGATTAATGGCATCTTCAGGAATTGTAGTTTAAAATTCCAATGTATTAGACAAGTCCTTTTTGAAATGGTAATGCCTTGTACCTGAGTAGAAAAGACAATTAAGATAATGTGTTAATTTTCCCCTTGAATCTGACAGTAATATTTTGATCCTGTTAATTATCCGGAGAACAGAAAATGTATATAATGTGAGAGCTCTGTGCAGAGCTGACATGCTCGCTGCCTGGTTAAGTAGGCACACTTATCCTATAATTAGCTGCTTGGAATGCAATTTCCATCCTTTCCTAAATACACCCACTAAAAAATAAACCAATGTGGCGTTTCAGAGCGGCTCCAATCCGGTTTTACCCCCTGGGAAAGCAGCCAATGATTATTTACTAAAAGTTATCCTCCTTTCAAAACTATCAGAAAATAGCAATCGTTCGCTAATGATTTCTGGCAGGTGAGGGTAAATCAATGCCTCAAGAACAGCGAAAGACCATGTCATTAGGGCTCCAGCACGCTTGCCTTCTCTGAGGGATAAACTTATCGATGTCGCTAACTGAGCATTTTAATGAGAGTTCATTACAAAAGGGCAACCTTTTAAGTGGGCAAGTCAATCCATAAGGGGGAGAAATGTGGACCCCAAATCATTCTCATACACTGGCAAAGAGGACTTTCTAGAGAATTTTATTTATGAGTTTCAGGACAATACTCTCTTCTGAGTAGAAAGTGTGGCCCATGTAGTCATATATTTCAAAAGATACATGTTTTTTAAGATTTTAAAATTTGTTTTGAGAGAGAGAGAGACAGAGCACATGAGTGATAGGGGCAGAGGGAGAAGGAGAGAGAATATGAAGCAGACTCTGTGCTGAGCCCAACCTGGGGCTCGATCTCATGACCGTGGGATCACGACTGGAGCCGAAACCAGGAATTGGAAGCTTAACCAACTGAGCCACCCAGGTCTCGTAGAAAGATATTTTATATTTACTCTTTTAAAACAACCTGCGCCAACACCTCTCTGGGAAAGCTAGTGAAGGAGGTGAGTACTTCCATTAGGATGGTGGCATTTGGTCCATGACACTGTGACACTCTGTATCTACCCATGGTATTTAATATGTCCTTATAAATCACAAACACTGCTGCTCAGTCAGTTTTATTCCTATCACACGTCTGCAGGTCTGATCTCCTCTGGTATTTTTTTTAAAAGATTTTATTTATTTATTTATTCATAGAGACACAGAGAGAGAGAGAGAGAGAGAGGCAGAGACACAGGCAGAGGGAGAAGCAGGCTCCATGCAGGGAGCTCGATGTGAGACTCGATCCCAGGTCTCCAGGATCACACCCTGGGCTGCAGGCGGCACTAAACCGCTGGACCACCCGGGCTGCCCTCCTCTGGTATTTTAAATAAGCATGTTAGGGTAGAAACAACACCAGGTCTGGAGTTAAAACATCCAGGTTCGGGTTCTAAGTCATTCTGTTTCTAATCATAGGACCTCGAAAAAGACATGTAAGTGTTCTGGCTCTCAGGCATCCACAGCTGTGAAAAGGACCACGAGACGATCAAGGACATTTATCTTCTAAACCACCGTGCAAGGGTAAGGGCTCGCTACTTTTGCCTTTGGCTCCCCACACAGAGGGCCTCGTTCATAACAGGGGCTTGCAGATCTGCAGAATGAATGCATGCATGCTTCATTTAATAATCTTCCATGTAGAATATAGAGCTTGAGATAAATGTACCCAGGGAGCCTGGCAGCGTGGGTTCAGATATCAACTTTGCTATTCACTCAGTGGCTAGGTGATCCTGGGGGAAGTTTCTTAATCTCTCACTGCCTCAGTTCCTTATCTGTGAAATGGGAACGTGATCATGGTTCTCCGTTGGATTGTTGGGAAGGTAAAATGAGTTAATATGAGTAAGTTTCTCAGCACAGTTAGTGCTACACAAGTGTTAACTATCATGGCTTCCATCACTAGGACACAGAATTTGCCAAACAATATACCATGTTCCATGTCCCACATTCAGCGCTTATTATTTTATGGATCTGTTTCTGCTAGGAATTATATTAATAAGAGAATGTAGGAGTGCCCAGGTGGCTCAGTCAGTTGGGCATCCAACTCTTGATTTCAACTCTGGTTATGATCTCAGGGTCCTGAGATCAAGCTCTGTGTCAGGCCCCGTGCTCAGTGGGGAGTCTGCTTTAACCCTCTCCCTCTGCTCCTCCCCACTGCTCATGCTCTCTCTCTCTCTCTCACAAATAAATAAATGAATAAGAGCTTTTTGAAAATGTAGTTTTTCCTTTACATTTTGCCTGGGTATGCAAGTCTTGATTCAGATGCGTCACTGCATCATTTGCCCTCCTTCTTCCTCTTTCTGTGACTTGCATGTGCTCATGAAATTCTTGTAATGAATTACATGAGCACTGGTGGGGGTCTCATTACCAGGTTCCCATGAGCACTGATGAGGATCCCATTACAAGGATCCAGTGAGCACTGGTGAGGATCTCATTACAAGGATCCAGTGAGCACTGGTGAGGATCTCATTACAAGGATCCCATGAGCATTTGTGAGCCTGGGGCTTGGCTTAGACCAAGGGGTTGGGGTTATGTTGCCTTGATTAATAATGATCACAGTGGAGGATTAAGTAAAGCAAGTTTTGTTCAGATTGGAGGCAATAGGAACAGTTTCATAGAGCAAACAGGTTTTTTGTTTTTCATTTTTCAATGTCCAAACATGGCATGTGGCCCCATGTCCCTGACAAGGTGAGGCCAAGAAGGAGGGAGGAAGTCCAGCTGCTATCTGGGGGTTTTTTCTTCAATCAAAGCCAAAGCTCCACCTTTCAGGCCAAGTGCACAATTGCCCACCTTCTCTTCACCCCCTCTCTCAGGGCTGTGTGCCCAAAGGGAAACAATCCATCACCTGCACACCTGTGATGCCACGCTCTCATGTTCCTTCCTTCAGCCTTCACTCCATCTCCAACATTCCCTCAGTCCGATGTCCCTTGAATCCAGCATTTATGTTTTCCATCACTCATTCATTCAAACATTTATCGAACACATGCTGTGCACCTGCCTCCATTCTGGGCCAATGCAATAGTAAACTAGACAAAACTTCTGTCCACATGAAGTTGACAGCCAACCAGCTCCTAGGTCATGTCGAGGCTGCTGGACCGCAGACCACACTTTGGGCGGCAAAGTATCTGGATCCCTTCCAGATGCTGCATCCTCAAAATGAAAATGCATTGGGGCACCTGGGTGGCTCAGCGGTCGAACGTCTGCCTTCAGCTCAGGTTGTGATCCCAGGATCCCGGGATCGAGTCCTGCATCAGGCTCCCTCCAGGGAGCCTGCTTCTCCCTCTGCCTATTTCTCTGCCTCTTTCTGTGTCTCTTATGAATAAAAAAATAAATAAAATCTAAAACAAAAAATGAAAATGCATTTTTTTCATATATGTCACATCTCTCCTGGTGGTACTTGGTGCAGTGGTGGTGGATTCAAAGTCATCAAGGCACAGAACACGCTCCTGGTGCCCACAAGTTCACCCTGGTACTATTCAACTGCACTTTCAGGGAAAGGACATGGAAGGATGCTTTTTCTTTAGCCATATTTCCTACTATAAAATTAAAGACCTTATCTCCTGATAGAGGTGATAGATGAAAACTTAATTTTAGGACAGAGGGACCTCACAGGTAGTCCTGAAATCACACCATGGCAACATCTCTTATTTTTCTGCCTACCTTCATGCACTGAGCATTTGATTTGTGCCTACATTGTGCCAGGCATAGTGCAACCAGCTAGGAATTTAGTGGCAAAGAACCTAAACAAAACCTCTGTTCTCATGGAGCTGGGAATCCCGTGGATCATGGGGAAGCCTGACCTGGTCTAGGGGCTCAGGAAAGCTTTCCTCACCGAAACAATGCTGGTGTTGAGATCTGAAACCTTCTGAGGATGGTTTAACCAGGGAAAGGGCAGGGTCTAAACAGGGAGTAGTATGTGCAAAGGCCCAGTGGTAGGGGGAAAATGTAAAGGGTTTGAGAACTAAATGGCAAGAAGTGGAAAAGATAAGGAGGGTGTGGGAGATGGGGCTGGAGAGGGTGCAAACCAGGCAGGTCTCCTTAGGTCCTGGGGGCTTCATCTAAAGAGCAGTAAGAAGCTTTAAAAGGATGTAAGTAGGAACATAACCAGGTCACTCTGGCTGCAGTGATTTTTAAAAGTCAGTCAGGGCCTTCTGTGATGGTTTAGGCAAGGAATGAGGAAGCTGAGTCCAGAGGTTATGACTGGAATAATCAATGGGTCTGAGAAGCAGATGTTCTGGCCCTCAGGCCATCACTGGGCTGTACCTCCCCTGGTACAGGCAGGTATGTACCTTCCTGTCTTCTTTCTTTGAAGGCAGGGGCCTCCCTAGAGTCTAGTCCATTGTCTGACTTGATCCTAAGTAGCTCTGATCCAGATAGTGAGACAAACACAGAAATTAAACCGCTGGAGAAACTGCAAAGCATTGAATGAAAATGATTGCAAGGTTAGTAGAAATTAGGTATGTGAGTGCTGAAAATCTATGGGGTGGTGACATGATTAAGAAGGGCCAGATTTTTAACTGGAAACACATAGGGACTCTCATAAGAGGCCATGCCATCCCCAGCAAGAAAACTGGTTGGTGTCCCATTAGCCTGTTATAGCCCTTGGGTATCTTTTGTTAGGCCTGCACTGGACTCAGTAATGTAGCATTAAAAAAAAAATTGAGTTAAATTAGATGCCAGTATGTATGTATGTATGTATGTATGTATGTATGTATGTGTTTGGATTTTATTTATTTATTCATGGGAGACACACAGAGAGAGGCAGAGACGCAGGCAGAGGGAGAAGCAGGCTCCCTGTGGGGAGCCTGATGTAGGACTCGATTCCAGGACCCCAGGATCACACCCTGAGCCAAAGATAGACGCTCAACCACTGAGCCACCCAGGTGTCTCAGTTTTGCCAGTTTTTAAATAATATAAAACATTGGGAGGCTTAGTATTAAAAAAAAATCTAAATTTCCAAATCCCATGGGGGATGGGGACAGCCATGAGGTGCCATCCCCGGGGCTGCACATTAGCATCTTTCCTTGGCTGGGCTGCATATCCTGCTCCCCAGTCAGCATGGGATTTCCCCTGGTTCTCTGCTGTCCCCCAACACAGAGGCTGGTGTCTGTTGCTCTGTGTTGTCATACCTGTGACATGGTTCTCTGGGCAAAGAGGAACGTGACCTCATCATCTCCCCACAGCTTCTGCCTTTTGCCTCTTTGGGGGTCGGCACTGTTCATCCTTGGACTCAGGTTGAGGAGGGCAGAGAAACTGCCCAGAATGCTGGAATCTGAATTATGATTTCTCTTTCTTCTGTCTTGGTTAAGCAGACTTCTATAGGTATATTTAAAAGATTGAAGGGCACCCGGGTGGCTCAGTTCGTTAAGCATCTGACTCTTGATTTTGGCACAGGTCATGATCTCAGGGTTGTGGGATAAAGTCCATCTCAATGGACTCTGTGCTGAGCATGAAGCCTACTTAAGATTCTCTCTCTCTGGGGCAGCCTGGGTGGCTCAGTGGTTTAGCGCCACCTTTGGCCCAGGGCATGATCCTGGAGTCCCAGGATCGAGCCCCACATCAAGCTCCCTGCATGGAGCCTGCTTCTCTCTCTGTCTCTGTCTCTGTCTCTGTCTCTGTCTCTGTCTCTCTCTCATGAATAAATAAAATCTTAAAAAAAAAAAGATTCTCTCTCCCTCTGCCCCAACCCTCCCCATGCTTTTGCGTGCATGTTCCTGCACTCTCACTCTCTTTCTCTCTCAGAAATAAAGCAAAAATTAAAAAAAAAATCTAAACACCAGTAGTCCTTTTTTAAGCAGCAAGATGGTTGGAACAGGCTCCATTGCCAGGCAAAATGTAACTTCTTTCTCTATGTCATTGATTTTTCAATCAAGAGATGATCATAAGTAATTGCCTCATGGAAATAGGTGAACATTTGAGTTATTACATTTAAAATTTCGGTTTGACAGAAGACTAAAACACACTAGCTAAGAGGCACAAAGGAGAAGACTAATAAGTTGAAATCAGGATCCAGAAGAGGTACCTGCCTCCCCATGTTTACTGTAGCATTCATATAGCCAAGACATGGAAGCCACCTAGATGTCCATTGATGGACAAATAGATAAAGCAGATGTGATGTGTACATATAATGGAATACTATTCAGCCTTTAGAAAGAAGAAAATCCTGCTACTTGCAACAACATGGATAAATCTAGAGGGCATTATGCCAAGGGAAATAAGCCAGACACAGGAGGACAAATACTGCGTGATCTCACTTATATGAGGAATCTAAAATAGTCATACTTTATAGACTCAGAGACTGGGATGGCAGTTGTCAGAAGCTGGGGTAGAGAGGGGATGGGGAAGCATTCGTCAAGGGGTACAAAGTTTCAGTAATAAAGAAGGGTTAGTCCTAGAGATCTGCCATATAGCATGGTGCCTAGAATTACAATACTGTATTATACACTTAAAAAATTGCTAAAAAATATATTAAGTGTTCCTATCCATAATAACAATCATGAGAACAATACAGAAGGCAGGAGGAAACTTTTGGAGGTAATGGATATGGTTATGGCCTAGATTGCAGTGATGGGTTCACAGATCTATACTTCTCTTCAAACACTTCAAGTTGTTTTACATTAAATATGTATAGCTTTTCATTCATCAATCATACCTCAATAAAGTGATTTTTTAAAAAGTATTTCTATCAGTACTATAATAACTTTTTTTTTTAATTCGAGAAGACCAGGTGTTGTTGAGAATAGTAGGGAATGGGTACCCCTTCTTATATAGTGCAGAAGAGAATGTAAATTGGTGTCATCAGTTTGGAGAGCAACTCAGTGGTCCCGGGGAAAGTTGACAATGCCTAGAGTTTAGGTCTAGGTCCCTGTCCCAGAGATACCCTCAGTTTATGTGCACAAGGAGACATCCCCCCTCTTATGTTCCTTGCGGCCCTGTTTTTAATAGTGAAAAAGTAGAAACCACCTAAATGTCTTTGAGTAGAAAGATGCTAATGTCCTGGCTTCCAGAGAGTCCCAGAGTCTCAGCCTAGTCTATTCAGATGCGTCTGAATTCAGGGTGCGGACAATGGTCCCACAGAGGTTGCAGCAGAGCTAATGGCAGTAGCACAGGCCAGCTGACATGTCTTGCCCCATTAGGGACTATCTACAGGAAATAGTCATGCCTCTTAGAGACAGCATGGGCCAGATCGCCCACAATTCATCAACTCATAGCTTGTGTTCATATTCCTAACAACCAATCACATTATCAAAATGCAAGCAGGCATCTGAATTCCAACTATGGCATTGCCATCAAGTGGTGTCTTTCTGTTTATATATTAGGATCTAAGGGTTTCAAGTGATTTAGAGGACGTTATTATTAAGTAGCATGTGTTAGGGAATCCTAGATCCCAAAAGAATGTTTTCCCAGAGACTCACTGGGGCACATAGTATATTAGTAATAATTGCAATCATAGCTTGGGTTTATCACAAAATTGTTAAACCAGACCAAAAAAGGAAAAAAAAAAAAAAAGATGTGTGGCTACCAAAAACTAGTGGGAAAAAAACAAAACAAAACATTTTCAGCTCTTAGAGTTCTAAGGTTTAGTTTCCTAAGATTTTACTTATGTGAAACATCTTATTCCCATTGATACCAGATTAAGGAGGCCTCTATGCATTTTCTCAAATGAATCAAGCATTGTTTCATTGTTTCTCAAAGCATTTTTAAGAGCGTGGTGACAGAGGAAATGTCTGAATTTGAAAGGAAGTCTTAAGGGGTTGTGAAGTCTCAGGAAAGTTCTTAAATGACCTAACCAGATGTTTTGAAGTCTGATACACCCTTAACCCAAACTGAAATTCACAACAAAGTCAAAAGTAATAGAGTCAAATTGATTCCAAAATGTCTTTTCTAACAAATCTGTTTACACCCATTGACTTTAATGGGGCCTGATTCCTACTTGGGAGAGATTATATGGCCATGGAAACAATGAGATGCATAATAAAGTTTGAAGATGGAATAAAACCTAAAACTCGGGTAAATTCTTAGTGTTGGCGAAATTGGGAATCCACATTTCTGAGGCTACACAGATTGCTTATGTTGGAATCCCAGCTCTGCCACTTGCTTGTGATGACCCTTTTGTCCTTCAGCCTTCTTATCTGTAAAATGGGGATAAGAATGATACCCAGCTCTCTGGGATGTTGTATGGATTAAATAAGAGTGCAGGGAAGAGCCTAGTAAACGTAGTAGATGATCAGTAAATCTTACCTATTGGAATCCTTTTATTTCATGTATTTCTTAATGTTACTTATATTATTGAGACAGTGAAGTCATGGACAAACTGGGACTTGTCTTTTTATATTGACATGGAAGACATTTAAAATTTTAACAATATTATTGAAGGAAAAAGAGGTTCTCTAGATATCTTCACCTAAGAAACAAAATTCCTGGGGGAAACTGAGTGCCTTTCATTGCTTTGTTCACTTTGTGCACAGGACATACTTCAATTTGAAAGGGCTTGGTTTGGTATAAAGCATTTGAGACATGAAGCGAAATGTAGAGACAGAGTCAAAACAAAATGGTGCTGAGTTGCTCTGGATGAATAGGACCTTTAAGGACTCAAAAGAACACCAGGCTGGGCTCCGGAGACCTGACTGCATGGTGGCTTTCCCGCTAACTTGACAGGTGACCCTGGGCGAGCAAGGCATTTGGGTTCTCTGGACCTCCACTTTGCTCACCCCCCAAGAGAGTGGAACTAAATGGCCAATGGGCTGTAACTGCTTGTAGGAAGCTGTGATATGTGGCTGTTCCCAGGGAGATCTGACTCTGAACTTGACCGGGAGCAGCCCCCTGCTCCAGTCCAGAGTCAGCCAGGCACCCCCTCCACCCCAGCTACCTTCTCACTTCCTGCCATTGGGCTCAGGGGCCCCCGGGTGTGAGGATGCCCACAGGTCAGCCCAAACCCCTGGCCACCCTGGGAGGAACAGTGCTGCTGACTCCAATTCAGTCCGTGTGCCTGTCTCACACAAAGCCCTGTTTATCCCACTGGAGAGGAGGGTGGAAACCACTTTCCTTACAGCAGAGCTGAGGAAATAAATATTCGAGAAGCAATATAGCTCATTATTTTTGAGGACTCTGGAATGAAAGTCCAGGCTAGAAAAACAGCACAACAACCGCTAGCATTTCCATTCTGAATATATGCCAGAAGCTCTGAAATAAAGATAGTGCGATTTGTTTATTATTCCTTCTCTTTAAAACCTGCATTAATTCTGATTTCTATTTAAATAAGAATGATTAAATTTTATCAGCTGAGATGGAAATATTGTGATAAACACTGGCTCGTGGCCAAACTAATCTCCCAAGCCCACAGCTTACGGCCATTGTCTTGTATAGATATTTGAATGGCAATGGGCTTTTATCAGTATTTCTAAAGGCACTCATTTAATTATGTGGTTGTAAGGATTTTCAAAACCCAAAAGAATACCATCAATACATATTCATTTCTTGGATTAATTCGACATTAACATCAGAAAATATTGTTATTTAAAGGATGCTCATACTTGTTTTTGCTCTTGCAAAAAAAGAAGGTATCCAATTCTGGTCGCCACGACGTCTTTGAAATGTTCTGTTTAAGTCAAACTAGGAAGGAAAATGCAATGCAAGGAGGTAAGGCTGGAATTTAGAATTACAGGGATTACAAGAAGGACTCAGAAACTTCATAAGTGTTTAATAAAGAGGTATACTTCACAGAGGTTAGACCATGACAAGGAAACAGAATCTCTGATCTAGGAATTTTGGACATGTGCGTGGATCTCGTCAATCAAATATAATGTATCTGAAAGCCTCAGGAAAAAAGGTTCAAGGGCAGGAGCAGTCTACCTACACAGAATGTTCATACTTAGAAACCCGAGTGATCTAGATTTCATTCCTACGGGGGATACTACATTTCTTCAAGAACTGATTAAAGATACAAAAATACATCTGACACCTTTAGCACTAATCATGCTTCCTCCAAAGCAGATCTTTATATTTCAATTGTGATGAATCTGCTTTTGTGAAGCAAAGACTCACAGTCTACCTTAAGCTTGGGATTTCTTCTTGTGTCAGGGTGGCGGACTGGGACAAATGCATTCATTGGAACTGAAACCCATATGATCCGTGTCTACAAAGTCAACTACTGGTCACTTGGTCTCTCTCTCTCTCTCTCTTTTTTTTTTTTTTTGCTTTGCTTTCAATCTGACCAAACTACCAGGCAATTCTTCCTGTGTTGATTATTTGAGGGAAGGAGTGGGGATGGGAATTGGCTAGAGAGAGAAAAGAAATAGAAGGTGGGCAGTTTGCCTGTCTTGTGAAGACTGCTCTGTTTTTATGTTGCTCAGCTGCCCTGGTTGGTGCGGGACTGACAAGTTTCCTGGGACAAGGCATTTTCAGTACTAAAACCAGGAAAGTCCTGGGCAAAAACAGGATGGTTGGCCATTCTATACTAGTCTTCTTTTGATCTAGGCTTCCAGGTCAAGCCTTTTAAAGGCTCAAACAAGCTGAGAAGAGTGACATTTAGATCTGATAGAGGCTTATTGAAAGGTACAATCTGTCACAACACAAATACTAACGAACGTGCATGGAGGAAATTTGTTTTATAGGATGAGAGAAGTAAAAGCGACTTTAGAAACTATTTCCTGCAGAGTATGCTCAGTGCAACACAAATTCCTTGGGGTGATACTCAGTTTTATGTGAAAAATGGTTCGGAGACAGCATAAATTTATGCCACTTAAAAAGGTCCTTTTATTGCAGGACTTCTCTGAGCCTTTAATAAACTAGTATGCATTGTTAAGTAACAGTATGTTGTTAAACATGTTTGGCTACAGAATCCTTTCTACCAGGGATCATCTTATGATATGAGTGTCTGGGAGATCCTACTTTAGAAAGCAACTGCTCTAGGCTAAATTCCTCATTTTTTTTTTTTAAGATTTTATTTTTTTAAGTAATCTCTACACCCGGTGCAGAGCTTGAACTCAAAACCTCAAGATCAAGAGTCACATGTTCTACTGACTGAGCCGGCTGAGTGCCCCAAATTCCTCATTTTAAATATGGGAAGTACTCAGATCAGTGTGGTAGGTTCCAGACAAGACTGGCACTACACTGATTTCTCAGAATTAATATGCAGAAGAAGCACCCAGGGCCTCCTGTTCAGGGGCATTCTGATTCCATAGGTCTAGGGGGAGGCCCGAGATTCTGTCTTTCGAACCAGCTGATGTTGATGCTGCCAGGGACCACACTTTGAAAAAAGAAGCAAGAAAGTGGGATGCCAGTCTTTATGCTTGTCCCACGCCAGCGCATTGTAGCCTCTTTGAAAGTGGAACTGGCTGGCACTTCTGTCAAAGCAGTACCCTTGCCTCATCCTGGTTTCAGTTGCTGAGTTTATATCTCTAGTTCTTCAAAGCTACTTGCTAGATTGATAGAAGCACATCAAGATTAAGGAAGTATTTCCTGGCCCCTAAAATAAATTTCCTCTTTGCTGTATTAGAAATTAGAAACAGATAAAGCTTTTGACTAGAGGTCCTGTATAGAAATTCAAATAAAAAAAAATCACTCAAAATAACTGTTTCATTGAGTCCAGCCAATAAAAAAAAAAAATGCCTTCCGTGGTCATTTGCATGTATTTTTCAATTTTGCTGGGAAAACATGGCATGCGTCTAACCAAAATTGGTTCGATAATTGTGCAACTATCTGGCGATTGCCAAAATATGCATACAGTGTAACCACCAGATGCTCACTCAGCATGAAGATTCTATACTACAAGGAAAACATGCTCGTCCTGATGCTTTAAGAGCTTTTGGACCTGCGTGTATATAATCCCTGCAGCTTTTTGTTTGTGGATGATGCTGGGAAAAATCAGTTTATTGAAACTGTTTCAGTAGAATAGCCATATAGCTGGCTGATTTAGGGGCAGGGTAGGGGATGGTTAAGGAAAAATGATTCCAAATGAAGAACACTAACTGGCTTCTTGATTAAGCTTTTGGCTCTTCAACAAATGGTTGTGGCATATTTCAAGGGGTAGACTCTGTCCTTATCTCTATGACATTGAACCACAGGTAAGCAGAGTGGCACCTGAGCAAGATAGGTCATCGATGGTTAACGTATTATTCTCACTGGTGGGCCAGCCTCTCCCCCAGAAAAGGCTGAACTCAGACACCTGGCCCACCTGGCCACATCAGGTATTTGACCATCACCTCATAGATCTCAGCAGAAGGGGAGGAACTTCCCAGCCTCTGAATGGCCTGGAGATTCGGCCCCTGGACACTAGAAGCGTAATCTAACTGTAGATCGAAGTCCCAGGGAGCCTTCGCTTGATGTCATGATCTCACACAGAGCAGATCTGCCAAGTCCCAACAATCAAGGCCTGCAATGAAGGCTTCACTCTGCTGCCCACTAAGCAATGCTTCATTTTTGGTCTGCTCACTATAAAACGGGAAATAGTTTTGTCTTATAGGGTACAAGGGTTAAATTAGAAAAATTTGCATATATTACATGCATATATTAAATGAGAAAATTGGGTATTTTACTTTGCCTATATTACAAGGCAGATGTTGACAAGGGTGAGCTATAGTTTAGGTTTGTATTTTTTTTTAATCATTGTAAATACACTTGAGACCCGCCGCCCCACCTCCTTGGTAAGGGTTGAACTACACAATACAGCGGTTGTTAGCTGACTTTCTGGTTTCGCAATCAAACTTGCATCCTATTTTTCCAGTTTCATACGTTCTCATCATAACGTGTGTCCTAAGATTAAATGGGCTTCTTCTAAACATCAGCCTTGCGAAGCACTGGGGAGGTCAACAGTGAGTAAGATGCTAGCCCTGTGTTCGAGGGTTCCTCATGGGCTCCTAGGGAGGTAGACACAGCAAGCAGTGATCATAAAACAGGCTGTAAGTCTGCAGGACAAGGAAAGAGGGGTAGCTCACCCAGCCTCTGTGGAGAGGCAGAAGAGGAGCCAGGGAAGTATGAAGGAAGCTGTCTGGGGGAGGAAGCTCTCAGATCCCCTCCTCAATCTCCTCAACTGGCTCTTCTTCCAGCACCTAAAGTGACACACACATCCCACCCTTGATCCCTTCTCTTCTCACCTCATGTTCAGGAAATCTCATACCTCCTGTTCTGCATCTGCACTCCCAGCTTGACTTTTCTTGAAAGCCTCAGATTTGACGGCCTATGGGTCCATTGGGTCTTCCAGAACGCAGAGGCTAGAACGGAGTCCAGAGTTAGGAATCTGCCTGTAGGAGTCATGCCTGTAAAAGATAAAAGAGGATTTATCATTCAGACATTGCTGTGTAACCAATTACCCCATAGTCTCTATGGGTTGAGAACAAGGGTAGAAGGGAACTGGGCACATCTGACTTGTGGTCTCTCACAAGGCTGCAAAGTGTCAGTGAAGTTCTGGTCTTGTGTAAAGGATCAGATGAGGAAGGATCTTCTTCCAGGTTCACTTGTATGGTAGTTGGCAGGACCCAGACTATTGCACTGAGGGCCACAGATGGTTGTAGGCTGCAGCCTACCTGAAATTTTTTGCCTCCCCATAGGGCAGCTCACAATATGGCAGCCTGCCTTGTGGAAGTGAGCAAATGGGGGAGAAAGCAAGAGAGTGGTAGTAAAGTCACGGTCTTTAGTAACCTACTCTCTAAAGTGACTGCCCATCACTTTTGCTGATTTCTGTTTGTTGAAAATGAGTCACTAAGTCCAGCCAATATTCTAGAGAGGAGATGACACAAGGGCATGGATACCGGGAGGCAGGGATCATTGAGTGCCATCTTAGAAGGTGGCCTGGGACAAAGGAGGAAGCCGGACAGATTGGGGGGAAGCCACTGGGCCACAGTGCAGACCTGACAGTGATGAAGAGAGGAGTGGGGAGGAAGCAGAATAAGGAAGACAGAACCTCAGAACATGAGGTTCATCAGATAAAGTCATCTCAACAGGAAGCTTCAGAGCAAAGCTTGTACATTGATAAAGCTCTACACTGGGCAAAATTGGCCAAGATCTGGGGGCTCCCAAGAAAGAGCATGGGTGGTTGGCTGAAAGCTGAGAGGGTTCGGAAGGCCAGCAGCTGGAGGCTGTCAGGTAACTGCCTGGCTTGCTGCTGAATGGTGGGTTCTTCCTTGAAGGAGGACATGAGAGACACACTTTCATGGTCACCACCTCCACAGTAGGCAGGTCAGTGTTTTGTACAATCTAGAAGCTCATCAAATGCTTCCACCAAATGCCTATCAAATGTATAAATTGTTAATGATGCTTACAAAAATATCAGTTATGTATTATTTATATGAGATGAATATTCATCATCATATTGAGACAGTTGCCAGACACACAGTCAACCAACAGGGGCGTCTGATCACTTGACACATCTCACAAGTTGAGTTCTTTCCTACTTCCTCTAAATGATCCTGGCTTTGTGCACACAACCTCAGAAAAGGAGCAGTGTGGACCAACGTAGATCTCGATCTGATGGGTCTCTCTGGCTTTTGGCCTTCTAAGCTCTTTAGTGAGAAGAGAAGCTCCCCAAAGTGCTGGAGGTTGGAGTCAGGTCATGCCTCCTACCTGTGGGAAACATACCATTAAACCTCAGGAAGAACATGTTTCAATTTATACGTGATTAAATCTGACTTCCCCATCAGCTCTTTCACACTAAAGTGTGCCGCTCACATTCCAGGAAGAACCCACCATTCAGATTGTCTGTTCAATGCCTATTACTCCTCTATACAATGAGCTCCATGAGAGCAGGAACAAGGCTGTGGGTCCCCATCATTTAGTACTGGACTGGCAGAAGTGTAGCGACTCAATGAGCAAATGAGTAGGGAGATGAGTTTGATCTGTTTTGAAAATCTAGATTTTCATGGATCAGACTTACTCTGGCAAGAAGGTGCCTGCATATTCCCAGATCCCTCTTGAGGACAGACACCAAAAATTTATCTCACTCAAGGGCTCTGTAATAATGTGTCCAGTTTAGTCAACTTGATAGCAAGGTGACATTTTTGTGGCAA
The DNA here is from genome assembly GCF_018345385.1 of Vulpes lagopus. Taxonomy (NCBI): domain Eukaryota; kingdom Metazoa; phylum Chordata; class Mammalia; order Carnivora; family Canidae; genus Vulpes; species Vulpes lagopus. Next base: position 110,114,036 of record NC_054831.1, on the reverse strand, counting down.
CTTCACCTGCTCAAAAGCTTTCTAAAATATATTAATCTAGCTATCCTGTCAACCTATATTCATTAAGCACCTAGGGTGTGCCAGTCTGAAAGAGATTAATGGTTGGTTGATTGACTCTCTTTCACCCAACTTACCATTTATTCTCCTTTTGGTTTTTTATTTACTTTTTTATCCATCCACATATTTATTCATTCACTTATGTGCACCATACCTTACTCCGATATGGTTTGAAGGTGGTTTATAGAGACTCATAAACTACACTGCTATAATATAAATAATGAGTAGGTGAAAAATGAAAAGGAAAAGGCATAAACTCAGTACCTATGGGCTGAAGCAGGAATAATTCTTGGCAAAAGAATGACGGACTGGACTCTCATGATCATGACAGATGCTCGGGTATAAGACAGTGCGATAGATCTACTATAAAAAAATTCATTGTGGACAGTTTTCTTCATTTAACCATTGGAATAGTCCTTTCTTTCTCATGTTTGTGTGTGTTTTGGGGTGCTTAGAAGAGCTCAAGGAGCTCATTCATTCTTTTTTTTTTTTGCTACTTTTCTTGTTCTTGTATTTACTGTACTGAGTACTCGCTGCATGCTAGGCCCTGAGCTCAGTATCATGGCACTAAGGAGAAGGGTGCTGAGTGCGTGTTTCTTCCTGTGAAAGGAGCTCCAGGTCAGAGAGTGAAAAGACTTGAATCTTGCTCATGGCCCTGAGGTTGCATTACTATCAGGTCTTGGCCAAGTTCATCCTGGTCTCACTGGGCCTCCACGTCCTCATGTAAAAATGATGATCTTGAACATCCTTAGCTAGATGTAAAGTTATGTTCTATAGGACAAAGTGAGCAGAAGTAAAACAATTCAGCCATTCTCTCAGTCTCGTCCAACAGTTTGGATTAGCATAGCTTGGGGCAAATAATCAAGGTCTCCTGGAAAGTGCATTTTTTGGTGTTTTATCCTCAGCTGGCATGCACACCACATGGGCGTGTTCTGCTAACAAAACCCCAAAGCACGATTACCTGATGGACCCTCTAAAGATATGTTGACCAGAAAGATAGCTGCTTCTACAACAAAAGTTATCTCTCAGCATTCTCAAGGACTCAAATGAAAACATCCTATCTAAAAAAGAATAATAATTGCTAGCACTAATTGAGCTTTGCAAAGGCCAAGCCTTCTTCTCAACATTAGATAATGCATCATCTCATTTCATTCCAGCAATAAACCTATGAGGCAAGTTTTCACTATTGCCCCTATTTTATGCCTAAGGTCAACATGGCACAGAGAAGCTTTAAGGACAACATCCCACGTGGCAGACTGGAGGTGTGAATCTCGCAAGTCGGACCTGGAGGAGGGATCTCCCCTTCTCACTCAACCACATCTCCTTCCAGAGTGTCATACCTGTGGGCCCCTGGGTGCTCTGCTAGGTTGTGGCTTCATTTTTTAAAAAAAACCAACAGGCCTTACCTCTCATGTTTCTGGTGCTTCTAGCTAAGAAAACAGTCTAAATTCAAACAGATACGGGAGATGCTTTCTAGAGAAAAAGAGCCCAACTTCTCAACCTCCACTCTCATTCTTTCCAACTCCAACTAAATACTTTTAATTCTCAACACTAAAGTACATGAAGATACTTGTACTCCACATCCGGGGCTGGTGAACATTTTCTACGAAAGGCAGATGGTAAACGTTTTACATCCTGGGGACCAAAGGGTCACTGTTATAACTACTCAAATCTGCTTTTGTAGTGAGAAAGCACCCAACAGTTAAACAAATAGGCATGGCTGGATTCCAATAAAACTTTATTTATGGACGCTAAATTTTGAATTTTATATGATTTTTATGTGTCATGAAATATTATTCTTCTTCTGATTTTTTTTTACAACCATTGAAAAATGTGAAAACCATTCCTACCTTTGAGGATGAACAAAAATGGGCAGTGGGCTGAATCAGGCCCACGGGCTATTGTTTGCAAAATGGCCCCAAACCACTCACTCATACTCTGTTATCTAATTTCTTCGCAATATTTATCTATGTTTTCTTGGTCGAACTTTTTCTTTCTTTCTTTTCTTTTTTTTTTTTTTTTTAGAGATTTAAAATTTTATGTCAATAAATATTTAAGCATCAAGAAGATTAAATCCCACATCTGCGCTGGCTGCCAATAAGCAGGAGTCAGAGCCATTTGTCTATACTTGTTTTGAAATGCAAGCCCAAGACAAAGTAAAATGCATTCCCAAATATCTACAAATGCACACATGAAATATAGGTGTATTTTAAAGAATAACCTAACAGAAAGTACTTTAAATTTCACAGCCTTTGCTAATGCAGGCAGCTAATCCTATTTACATTCATATTAGCCTTGGTATCTTTTTCCCTAAGATTTACCTATTTGTATGCTTGCATGAGTTAAACTGCCTTTTGCATGATATCAGTACTTTTGTAATTTAAATCTATAAAAGGCAATTTCTTTTAAATATACTTCCTAACAGTGGGTGAAAGAAGCACCAAAGTTATTTGAGAGCTGTACACCTCAGTAAACATGTGCGCTGAACTCCAGGCAATGTGCAGAATGCAGGAATTAATCTTCTACTGTAGAAGTGGAACAGAAAATAAAATCAAGGCTGAGAAAGAAATAGCCTTTGAAGAGGGCCAGTTTGGGCTGTTATCGAAGGAAATGGTGTGTTTTAGAATTGGTATTTAGACAAGGAAAACTTTCTCACCTCCCAAAAGACTGTTGAGTAGGCTTTCCTCCTGGGGACTCTTTACATCCAAAATCACGTTAGCCACACGATAAGCAAGCTTTACAATTTAATGTTGGTGTTGGCTGCTAAAGAGAACATGGTGGGCCAGTTGGTGGCCAGGGAGAATTTTCAGATGTCAATTGTGACCCCCCCCTGCCATGGGACACAGGAAGTAAGCTGTATGTATTGGAGGGGGCAGGGGGTAAGGGGGTGAGGTTCCAAAGCTATAGAACACATTGTATCCAGTGGGAGTTACCTTCATCCCTGGCACGATTCCTGTGAAGTGCTCACCTTCACCACTTCCAGTTGACATAAATGAGATGCAAATAGGTTAATATATAATCTTGCCCCAAAGAAGTAGTGTTTTCCCGCTATGTAGGACATAACACATCAACACACTTCTTTTCTAAGCAGGGCTGGGATTTTCCTAGCAAAAAGTAACAGTGCGTGAAATCAGAGGGGGGCGGGGGGACTTCCAGATGCATGCCCTCACTTCTGGCTACATTGAGCATGTGGTCCCAAGAGAACTGGCCCTTGGGTTCACTTCCTCTGACTCAGGCCAGGGCACACTTTCCAGAGCTTACCAGGTCACTGGCTTGGGCTTGAGGGAACCCGTTTCAAACCTCAGTCTCCCACTGATAGTAACCCCTCTATGAAACCAGGAAAATACAATGTTTTAAACTTTGCATCTGGAGCAGTGGATTGGTCAGACTTGGGGCCTGAGGCTCACACAGAACTACCCCTCTACCCAGTTGCAGGCAGACCTAGGGAAGGGAATGTCCCTCCAACTGATCTCTAAACTTTGCCATTCCCCCTTCCTGTGGCTGTAAGTTCTATACAACCTGAGTGTCTGGATGGAGAGGGGGCATTCTGCTTACTACCCAGTTAATTACACAAAGCTCATGACTACTGAAGTCCACAGGCACACACACACACACACACACACACACACACACACAAACCCACCACCCTGAAAGGAGCCATTATAAATGTTTCATGTGGAACTTTCACAACCCATCAGACTCACCAGAGTTTTCAAATTAACTCCCTTTCTGCCCAAGGGGATCGCTCTGAAAGAGATTTCTCCAGCCTGGAACCTCTGCAAGAAAATGCTGAATTTGAAACAGAATGCAAATAATGCATTTTGACTCCCTAATCAACAAATGGGATCAACTTGAATTGATTAAGAACCTTTGAAATTAGCTGTCTTTAATTCCCTCCATGGCCTGCTGCTGGTACTCTGAAGACAGGAGGTGTGTGTGTCTGTGTGTGTGTGTGTGTGTGTGTGTGCACGTGCGTCTCTGTGTACTTAGAGTGGAGGTTGAGGAGTTGGGTCTCATTTTCTTCCAAAGCTCGTAAGATGGTCTTTTCTTTTTTTTTTAAATTATTTTAATGGTGACACAACTCTAAGAAAGACGGCATTCACCTGGTGCAATTATATGGCTTTTCGTGAAGTGCATTTCCAATAGTTACTTGGCTGCATGAAACCTGCACAACTTCAGTGAAAAAAAACATAAAATCTGAAATGAATGTATAAATAATATGCAACTGTCTAGACAGTATAGGGCACTTGCAAAGAGAGCAGGTCGGGAAAAAATTGTCCATCAGTCAGACAACCATAACTGATTCTGATGCTAACTAATGGTGCAGATATTCAGCATTCTCTCTATGCGAAAGGCTTCGCTGAGCATTCGTTCTTCCCAAGCCAGTGGTCTTCTACTTATCTAGTGCTTTATGCAGCCTTTGGAAAATGCACTTGCTATTTAAACATTAAAATTAATGCCCAAAGAATAGCGGTTGAGCAAGGGGGTGCCACTGACCTGTGTGATTGGCTTTTGGTAAAGCAAAAATAGCCCTCCTCGGTCAACAGTATGTGCTTTCCGTATACCCACAGAATCTTAAACAGATGTAGTTATGGAAACTTTAGGATAGCAAAAGACCCAAACACACGCATGCACCCCCTTCATGGAACGTTTCTGTTCTCGAGTTGTAACGTGCGATGACGGGTTCAGGTATTTAAATTTTGTACTGCTGGCATTTTCAAATTATAATAATCTGTATATGTAACAAAAGAAGGAGGGGTTTGGAAATGAAATCAAATGTGTTCAATAATTACCTTTTAGGGATTGCCCTGCTCTGTGGCAGCCGAGAGGACCCCCCTATGCAATGGGGACGCCACACTGAAATCGCTCTGCTCACAAACCGTGAGCATGAACCAGGCTCATGGGCTTGTGCCTAAGGCTGGGGAGGGCCACCAGCTGGCTCCCCATCCTGAGAGTCCCACCTGCTCTTTGAGAGAGAACCCAAAGCCATGCTACCATCAGTTAGGCTCCATGCCTGCTGGGGGAAAGAGCCTTGCTCACGTTGGAGGGAGGAAATTCGGGGCAGGCAGGTGGCTGCCCTGCACTGAGCCAAGCAACCACATTCTCCAAACTGGTTAGACCTTTAGGGAAAGCAATGACAACAATAAAATAATAATAATAATAATAATAATAATAATAATAATAATAACAGTGTCCATGTATTGAGAGCTTACTAAATGTCCGGCCTGAATTTGGAGGCACTGTCCCATTTAACCCCCACAAAAATCCTGCACAGTCATTACGATTTATTATCATCATTCAACTTTTGAGAAACTTGATGATCAGAAAGGTTAAGTAATCTGTCTAAACCAAACAGCCAGGAAGTGGCTGAGTGCAAGTTTGATTCCAGGCTAAGCTGGAGGCTCTGACCTCTCCTGGCTGCCCAGATCTGCTCCCTATCCCACTCAGGGCTCCCTTCCGCAAGAGGAGCAGGGGGTTACCGCATGTAGGGCCCACTGGCGCCAGAATGCTTTGCTTCTTGCAAAAAGCAAGATACATACTTCAGCTGTTGGCATGAAGACAAATTCAGTCTGGACTTGATCATATTTTTATTCTACCAAAGCCCTAGTAAACTATAGTTTTAATTTTTTTATTTTAATTTTTTTAGTTTTTTACTGGAGGAAAGGACCATGAAGACAAAAATGCTTCAGACCCATGAATTTCATAAGGCAGACCTGCCCCCACTAGATCCTGGAGCTCTCTCAGAGTCTATCTTCTCTCTCTACCTGGAGGGACATGAGGCCTGGAAAGTGTAAGGGATATATCCTACGTTGCCCAGCAAGTGGATGATTAAGCCTGGACCCTTGATCTTCCCATCTCGCTTCTGAGCCATTGCCATGAGTCAGAAACCTAAAGCTTCTTTTTGTTCCTTCTTGTCATAGGTGGAGGCATACATCTGAAATGGCCTTTGATGGACTTTTGCTCTTTGTCATTTAACATCTCACAGGTTAACATCTCCATGACTTTTTAAAATAACTCAAATAGGAAAAGCACAAGGGAGGAATATGGTGACTCCAGCTGGTTCTTCCTTCAAGTTGCCACTGTTTCTATTAAATCCAAAACCATACATGAAGGGGCTCTGGGAAGGTTCAAAAGGCCTTATAGGGTTGAAAGATCATTATAAGAAAGCATTTATTAGGCTGGATGGTTAGAACCAAAAAATGAAAACAATTTCCTTTCAAAACTGCCGGTGGACATTCTGGAACATCTATCTGGGTGGTCTACCTTTTGGGTTTAAATTTGTCAGAAGCACCCTTACGCAGACCCTCCCACTGGGAGTGGTGGTGGCCACCCCATCCCAGTCCCCATTCCTCCAAGGCCTCCCTCTGCTTCCTCTCCTTCTCGACAGCCAGGGACCCCACCATGACCAGGATCATTTCATCCTCCATCCATTCCTTCTGGACTGCCCCTGTTGTTTCTTTTTAATGCCATTGATTCATTTCCTTCTTGTTTTGACCAGGCAAACAGCACACATCTGCTGCCACCAGGAGGTGTCAATAGTTCATACTGCTCAATTTGTGTGCCCCAAGCCCACGGTAGGGCTGATGGTGCAAAGCTTGATTCTCAAGTTTCCATTTCAAAGTATTATGCTGCATTCTTGGCATTAAAGATTCATAGGTTGAATTAAAGATTTATTTTAGGGGGTGCATTATTATAAGGCAAATCACGTTCTTTTCATTTTAAACATACTGGCTATTACGATTTCATCTTTTTTGCTAAAAGCTCAATTACATCAATATCACTCGAGACCCTCCAAACACTAAGCTAAAAGCCGGGCTTCTCAGCGGCCAAATGCCTATTGCCCTTTAAGGATTAACTTTGCTGAGAATGAATCCCATCCCTCCAATGCAGAGTTATCTCCCTAATAAAAAACGGAGCCAGTTACACCTTTGCTTAACACCTCTGCTCGCTTCCTGTGGCTTACCAAATGAAGCTTGAACTTTTTCCTCTGTCTTACAAAGCCTTCCACAGTCTGAGCCCAGCCTGCCCCCACATTTCCTGCTGTGTCCCCCACTTCCCTTCACACTAGAGGAGAGCAGGCCCTGCCAGAGCGGCCTCTCTTACATAGGAGGGTCACTCTTTCTGCACCTTTCATTCGAGACCTAGGTTAAGTGACACCCAAATGTCCCACACCTTCAGGCAGAGTGCTCACACAAGTCTGTGTGCCTCTATGATCTGGTTTACCTGGCCATATCACAAAATATCTCTATGTGCATCCGCTACCCCCGCCACTCAACCAAGTTTCCAAGGATAGGAGTTGGAATTATTTCTATTTGTAACCCCAGGGTCCAGCACAGTGTCAAAAGCACACTCCATAAAGATTAGTAAGCGTATCAATAAATGAATGAGCAACTGAATGAATCCACCTGCCCAAGGACTAACAGGCATGTGGTCAAGAGAACAAAACAATAAAATCACCAACAGCATTAACATTTCCATTTTTATATTTGGTAAGTATAGAAAACATGGAGTAGATAAAATTCTCCAGGGAGGCTTCTAACACCAGGAGGTGATTACATTAAGTGCAAGAAATCATCCACATGATCCTAGCCTTGGGCTGGGACCTGAGCTTCTGAGCTTCATTTCTGTTGATCTGGTCTGATGAGGTTTTAGATGGGAGACAGTGGTCCCATTTGCAGTTGACCAAAGAAGTGTCTGCTTTACAAAGGGGCCATCCTGACATCACATCTTGGAGGAGGGTGTGAGAGGCAAGAGGTGGAAGCCCAAAATGGTGCCACAGATAACAGCCATATATCCTAGTTGAATGATGATAACAGCAATAAAAATGTTTTGACTTTCATCTATCTGATTCTTGTAGCTATTTCTTGATTAATTCTGACCTCAGAGGCATGATGGGTGGCTCAGTGGTTGAGCATCTGTCTTAAGCTCAGGGTGTGATCTTAGAGTCCTGGGATCGAGTCCCACATCGGGCTCCCTGCATGGAGCCCGCTTCTTCTCTGCCTATCTCTCTTTGTATCTCTCATGAATAAATAGATAAAATTAAAAAAAAAATTCTGACCTCAGAGGGGAAGAGTTTAAATTAACCACTTCCAAAAGCCCAATGGGTTGCCTGCATTCTTTTAGCTTTGAATTGAATGACGAACCTCTGGACCACAGCAGGACCCCATAGAAAGATCTCTTTCCTCAACAGACATTTCTGGTTTAAGGAGTCTACCCCATTTGATTTCATTCTGAGTCTCCATTTCCTGTTTCAGAAGAGAACCCTGAGTCTCACATCAATGCTGGAGGTATGAGCTATACACCAAAATGTGGGTGACAACTACCACAGCAACAACCACGCCAGAATGAGACCTAGCATCTTGGTGAACTACCAGCCAAACTGGACCCAAACTGTTCATCCTACACAACATGAAATAAGCCAAGTTTCACTGAAGAAAAATAGAGCGATACCTAAGACCTTACCTATGACCCTAAAGCAAAACCAAATCTTCAAGACACTTTCTGAACTGATGTTTCATTCTGTTCCTGTATTGAATTCATATCAGGGGACATTTTTTTTTTCCAGGCAGAGAAAAATATTCAGCAAATGTGACCATGTTTATTGCTTCCTTCTCTGCCTTCTGCTTCCCTCAAATTAAATTGCATTCCCTCTTGGTCACCACCTTTCCATTCTGTTTCATCTTTGACAATATATATGTATGAATGACCAAAAAAAAAGTAGCCAAAAGATTTTTATCTAAGTTGGTATAATATTTCATGTTTTCTCAAAGAAAAATTTTGAAATTCATAGCTGCCGCACATATGATGACAGAATTTCCTCTTTTTAAGAAGCTTGAAAGAATTTGTGAAGGATGATCTTTTAATAGATTTCAAGTAGATGAAACATGTCCGTTTGCCATCCAGGTAGTTAGCCTGTGGGGCTTCTAGTTCTGACTTGCACACTGTTCAAACCTGACAGTGGAGTGCTAGTTAAATAAGAGAGTTGGAGGGCCATATGCCCGTTTGATTGTTTGTTCATTTGCTCACTCATTCATTCATTCATTCATTCACTTATTCAACAAATATTCAGTGAGCCCTGTGATCAGTGATCAGCCCTCAGCAGATCCAGGGGAATTAGTAGTGAATAAATCATAGCCCTCTTTGGAGTTCACAGATTGGTAGAGGAATGAAACAGCAGTGGATAAATCGCCCTGGAATCAGGGCCACAGAGAGGTAGCGAGGAACTCTGAGGACACCTTGCACCTCTGATTAATGGTAGTGACCATTTATTTACTCATTAATGAAACACCTATTTCCAGGGAATTTGACTTCAAGGACCTAAGTTTATTCAACTCTATTTAACTGCATTTTGTCAAGTAGGAAGTACTTGTAATCCCCAGAAGGGCCCCTGCACAGCGTCAGCAACATAGCATCAGCAGGCTGGGCTGAGATTAGAAATGACCTGGGGGCACCTGGGTGGTTCAGTCCTTTGAACATTTGACTCTTGATCTCACTCAGGTCTTGATCTCAGGGTTGTGAGTTCAAGCCCCATGTTGGGCTTCATGCTGGGCATAGAGTCTGCTAAAAAAAGGAAAGAAGAAGAAGAAGAAAAGAAAAGAAAGAAATGACCCAAAATAACAGTGGTAGCCAACTGACTGTGCGTTTACTTTGAGCTACACACACTTCAAAGCACTTAAATTCATTGTACCCTCAAAACCACCCTCTAAGGTTGGTACCATCGTAATCCTCATTCATAAATGGTGAGCCTGAAGCACAGGAAAGATGAATGACTTGCCCAGGCACACAGTTTGTAAATAGAGCATATATCTTTATTTACTCAATGAAATACAATCTACAGGCGTTCTCTGGAGCTATCTCCTTGCTGTTAGTTTTCTCTCTTTCTCCCTGTCTTTTATAAAAATTATGTGTACCATTCACAAAGGCAAACAAATGAAAAATCGAAATAAGTGCTTCGTGAGTTTGAGGATTCACAGGAATCCTCTGTTTTCTCAAAATTTAAACTTTTTAAATCTTCTATGAATGTTTTCATATAGGTCTAAAACATACAGCTTATATTTTTAAAAAGCACTAATGTGAAATCTAACAGGTAAAACTTATAATCTGAGCAAATGGGTAAAACATATAAAAGTAATAATTTAGTTTTACTTTCAGTAAGACAAACTAAATTTAAAATGAAATCAGTAAGTCAGGCTCCCTAAATTCATTTTAGAAACATGCACATGAAATCACCACAAAATTATAGGTTATTATTATTTTTTTAAATAAGAAGAACAAGCCCCTCCCTTACTTTTCAAAGATGAAAGAAGAAAGATTTATTGAACTCTAGTGAAATAAAGATTTGAGCATTCATTCTGCCTGAGGGACTGTACTTAATCATCATGCCTCAAATTCTCACTACTTAGAGATATTCCTTTGAATTCAAACATTGTCATCAGAAGGTTTCTATACTCTGTGTATTAACCTAAGAGGCAAAGAAGCTTATTATAACATATTAGTATCTTGTGATAAAATATTATCACTTAATCTGTAAAATTAACTAACTACAATCTTGGAAAGCATTTAGCAGAACTATAAAAGAATAAGACTCAGGGAAAGTAAATTTAATTAATGGTGAATCTTCATGGCTTTTCATGTCATTTTGAGAATTCTATTTCTTATTGATTTGTAAGAACTCATTATATATGTTAGTGAAAACCTGCTGGGTTTGATCCTTTGCATTTCTTCTCCTTTCTTCCGGTAACAGAATCACCCTGTATTATGAAAAATGTATTCCAGGTATTTTGTATGGCACTGACTTACCCCTCTCCCTGCCATAAGGGTAGCACATGATCCATGCCTGGCCAGAAACATTGGTGGATAAACTACTAGAACCTAAGAACATAAGAAAAGTGACCCTCTTCCAGCCACAGGCTTATTCAGTGATGGACCTGTGACCCTACCTGGACTAAAATCCTTCCAAAACCTTTCCTGCCAGAGCTTCAGAGAAATGGCAGTCTTTCCTGGGGGACTGTTAAGCTGGTAGGGTAGGAGGCGCTAGACTATAGACAACCAACATGGCTTCCTTATGAACAGAGCTTAGATCACTCCATCCCTGGACTTGCCAGTTACGGAAGCTAGCAAGTCCTCCTGTATGCTTCAGCAGTATTTGAACTGGATTATTTTCACTTCAGGAGAAAGCAGCCTTACAAAACCACATATTGAAGATATTAACGTTTTGTCAGCCACATATGTGGCAAGTGCTTTCCCCAACGTTTGTCTTTTAATTTTAAGGTTTCTGTCCCATAGAAGTGTTTCATTTTTAAGGAGTTAACTCCTTTCCCACTTTAATGTCTAGTTTTGTTGATACACTTCAAAACTACTCCTCAAAAGCCTTCTTGAACCAAAGTTAACAAATAGTTATCTTTTTTTTTTCTAGTACGGTTTTATTTTTACGTTTAACCTTTAATCCGTCTTAAATTTGTTGTATTGTCAGGTGTGTAATAAATCGGGAGCCAATTTTGTTCACAGATGATCAGTTGTCCCAATGTATTTAAGTTTCATAAAAAGCTTCCTGAGATTTCCTTGGCACTGAATATGTGTATGAATTTGGAGAGAAGTGATATCTTCATAATATCAAGTCCACCCATGCAAAAATGAGATGCACTCTTGAATTATTAAAGTTATTTTTATGTTCCTCAGTAGACTTTAATAACTTTCCTTATACTGGTCCTGAGCAGTTTGTGTGTGTGTGTGTGTGTGTGTGTGTTTAATTTTTAAATGAGGCTGTTTAAACCATCATGTTTTCTAAATCACATTTACTGTTTATGATGCCTCTTGGTCTTACAATTAGGATAGTAAAGCCCCAGTCTCTCAGTATTCCCTGGGTTTTTCAGATGGTCAATTTCAGTAACTGTAGATAATAGTACCCTCGTCACCTCCTTTCTAATACATGAAACTCATTTCTTATTTTCACTAATTAATTGGCAAGCACTTCCAAAAACTTGTTAAAACATATCCATGACTAGATGTGTTTATCTTCTTTCCAACTGTAATGATATGATTCCAGTGAGTTTCAGAGGTAAGCAAAATGAGATTATATATGATGAAATTATCAAACGTAGATTAAGATTCTATTCCAATTTTTATTGAGTTTGTTTTTCTTTTTCTTTCATGTGTGTTGTTGTTGTGGCAAAAAACTTACCTGTGAAATGCACAGTCTTACTTGTTATAGTTTGATTAGTTTTGAAAAATGCATATAGCCATATAACTCAGGGTCATAACATAATATAGAATATTTCCATCATTTCATAAAGTTCCATCCTATCTTTTCCCTGTTGATCCCCATCCACATCCTGACTGAGTCAAGTATTGATCAAATTTCTGTCACTGTAAATAAGTTTTTTATTGAGATATAATTCACATACCATAAAATTCATCCTTTAAAAGTATATGAGTCACTAGTGCCTGTGATACTCAAAAAATTTTACAATTATCCCCACTATCCAATTCCAGAGTATTTTGGAATATTCTGGATAAAAAGAAACCTGTACCCATCAGCAGTCACTTGCCATCCCCCTTTCCTGGCAAATGGTAATCTATGTCCTGTCTCTACAGGTTGGCCTATTCTGGTCATTTCCTATAAATGGAATCATGCAATACGTGGCATTTTGTGTCTGGCTTTCAGTTACCATAATGTTTTTAAGGTTTGTCCATATTGTTGCATGTATTGTTACTTTCTTTTTATGGCTACATAATACTTCATTGTATGGTTATACCACATTTTGTTTGCCCATTCATCGGTTGATGGAATATTTGGGTTGGTTTTTGCTCTTATAAATAATTTTGCTATGAACACTGCATACAAGTTTTTGGGTCAGCATGTTTTCCATTGTCCTGCATATATACCTTGGTCCATAGGTTAACTTTGCCTGATTTAAATTTGGTATAAATGCAATTATACTCCTGGTGTCTGACTTCTTTTGATCAGCATAGGTTTTTGAGCTTTGTTCATGTAAGTTGTTTTTGCTTTAGTTCTGGGTAATATTTCATTCTTTTTATTTATTTATTTTTATTTTTTAAAGGTTTTATTTATTTATTCATGAGACACACACAGAGAGAGAGAGAGAGGAGAGAGAGAGAGAGAGAGAGAGAGAGGCAGAGACACAGGCAGAGGGAGAAGCAGGCTCCATGCAGGGAGCCTGATGTGGGACTCAATCCCAGATCCCGGGATCACGCCCTGAGCCCAAGGCAGACGCTCAACCTCTGAGCCACCCAGGCGTCCCTCACTCTTTTTTTAAAAAAAATTTTGTTTTAAGTAATCTCTGCACCCAACATGGGGCTCATCCTCATGATCCCAAAATCAAGAGTCATGTGCATCTCTGAGCAAGCCAGGTGCCTCTGGGTCGTATTTCATTCTATGAATATATCCATTTGTTTACCCAGTCTCCAATGGGTGGACATGTTCTTAATTAGGGGCTATTATGAATAAAGCTGGTATGAACTCGCCTCTCTACATCTTTTTATGAACCCATGTTGTCATGTCCTTTAGGTATATAGCTAGGAGCCGAATTGCTGGACCAAAGAATAAGTGTAGGGTTAGCTCTACAAGAAAATGTCAGAGTTTTCCATATGACCGTACTACATCAAATTCTTACCAGAGATACATTCAAGTTCTAGTCACTCCACATTCTCATTAGTTTTTGATATTTTCAGTCTTTTACAATTATAGTTACTCTTTTGGGTGTGTAGTGGTATCTCATTATGATTTTAATTACTATTTTTCTGATAACTAATGATGTAGAGTGTTTTTTTATGTGCTTACTGGCCATTTGTACCTCTTTTACTGTGAATCATCTGTTCAAGTCTTTTGCACATTTTAAGAGTTGTGTTGTTTTTTCAGTAATCAGTTATGAAAGTTCTTTATATGTTCCAGATACAAATTTTATGACTCATATATTTTTTGTGAATATTTTCTCCCAGTGTGTACTTTGTCTATTCATATTCTTGATGGTGGGATTTGATGAGCAGAAGTTTTTAATTTTGATGAAATTTTATGGTTATTTCTTACAGTATCTTTTCTAAGAAGTCTTTATCCCAAGATCATGAAATATTTCTCCTATATTCTCTTCTAGGAACTTTTTAGTTTCAGCTTTTACAATTGGGTCTATGATCCATCTCAAATTAATTCTTGTACATGGTGTGAGGTAAGGGTCAAGGTTCATCCCCCCCCACTCCCCCCCCCAGATATCCACTTCTTCCAGTGGCAATTGTTAAATGTTTTCTTTTATTAATTATTTTGGAACTGTTGTCAAAAAATCAGTTGCATGTAAATATGGATTTATTTCTGAAATCTCTATGTGTTTCATTAATCCATCTATTCTTACATTAATCCCATACTAGTTACTGTTACTGTACCTTCCTAATAAGTCTTGAAGTTAAGTAGTATGAGTTTTCCAAATTTGTTCTTATTTTTGAGGTTGTTTTGACCACTTTCATTTCTACTTGAGTTTTATAATCTGTTTGTCCATGTAGACCAAAAGCCTGTTGAGATCTTTATTGTGGTTGCATTTAATTTAGAGATCAATCTGGGGGGAATTGACATCTGAATTGTATTGAATGCTCAGATCCATGGATAACATATCTCTCCACTTATTTAAGTCATTCAGTTCCTCTCAGGAATATTTCATAGTTTTCAGTATGGTAGTCTTACACATTTTATTAAACTTATTTTTAAGGGTATATTTTTATGATATTAAAAACATTTAAATTTATTTTCCAATTTTTTGCTACTAGCATGTAGCAATACAATTAATTTTTATACATTTACCTTGCATCCTGGCACCCTGCCAAATTTATGTATTTTGGCACTTTTTGTTTTTGTAGTTACCTTAGGATTTTCTGTGTATGTAATCAGGATATCTGTGAATAAGGACAGATTTACTATTTACTTCCTCCTTTCCAATCTATATGTTTTTATTCCTGTTTCCTGCCTGAATTTTACTGGCTATAATCTTCAACCCAATGTTGAACAGAAGAAGTAGAATAGTATATTTTTATCTTGTGCCCAATCCTAAGGGGAAAATATTTAGTTGTTCACTATTAAAGCTATAGGACTCTCAAAGATGCTTTTATTAGATTGAAAAAGACTTCTTTTATTCCTGGTTTCTAGGAATGTTTTTGTTTTTCTCCAAATCAAAGCACTCCACTGAAAAAGCACAGGTCTTTCCTCACAAGAGAAGAAATGTCCCTCATCGACTAGGCTGAAGC
Source organism: Vulpes lagopus (assembly GCF_018345385.1). NCBI lineage: Eukaryota > Metazoa > Chordata > Mammalia > Carnivora > Canidae > Vulpes > Vulpes lagopus. The sequence goes on along the minus strand of NC_054831.1, from coordinate 110,098,733 downwards.
AGGAAAGAAGGCTAGTCTTAAACTAGAGGAGAGATGTCTCTCTTTCTGAGACCAAGAAAGGTTGGGTCTAAGAATCAGAGGAAAGAGCATGCTTAGCAGGATTACAGGGATGGAGACGAAGCAGCATAGACAAGCTGCAGTAGGCTAATGGTGAAGGTGAGGCTCTAAGTGAGGTCAAGTTAGGGCTTTGGGTTCAAGGCACACCTGTAGTTTAATGGGGTGAACAATTCATCCAGGCTTGCCTGGCACTGTCTCAGTTTTAAAATTGAACGTTCCTGGGAACTCCCTTAGTTCTGGGGAAATTGGGATAGTTGGTCAACCCAGGTATTAGTCATATCTTACTCTTTGTGTTGTATTGCTGATCCCCCAAGAATTCAGAAAAACCTGGTTGGAAGCCCCAACCCCGTCTTAGCTGTACTTTGAAGAATAGGGCAGGGACATGCATCCACGAGCTAGAAGAACCTGCCCCAAAACTGAATTATCTGGTAAGAGGCAGTGGGCTGAGGCTATGCATATTAATCGGGACTGCAACACAGAAGTGGTCTTCTGGAACCCCAAGAGCAAGATAAGGGAGGCAATAGGGATGGGATGGAGCCTGGACTTCCTGTGGGGGCTTATACAAACAGGTCCTGACCTTGAACAGGTGAACTTGGGGACATCTGGGATACAAATTGTTCAATACATCTTCTTATATTGTGTAGAAAAACACATGCCACCCTCAGAGTTGATTTGCCATTCCTTTATTTGTTCACAAATATACAAGTGACATTTTTCATTCCTAACACCAGGTGTTCAGATGTAGAACTGCTTGTGCATCACAGTCTTCTTCAATGGAAAGAGTTAGACAATTGTCTTAGGACCTGGCTCTACCGCTTCCTAGTGTGAGGACCTTAGAAAGATTTCTTAAGGGACACCTGGGTGGCTCAGTGGTCGAGCACCTGCCTTGGGCCCAGGGCATCATCCCGGGATCCTGGGATCGAGTTCCGCATCAGACTCCCCACAGGGAGCCTGCTCTTCTGCCTATGTCTCTGTATCTCTCTCTGTGTCTTTCACCCATAAATAAATAAAATCTTTTAAAAAAAGAGAAAGATTTCTTAAATCTTGGAAGCATCACTTTCCCCACGTCTTCCATTCTTTAAGAATAATTCAGGAAAACTAAATGAGATAAGTGATAAAAACAGGGCCACATTATGAAATCCGCAGGCCCTTGGCACTCTGCCTTCATGGGTCCCTTCCTCCAAAACAAAGGGATAAAAAGACAAATATCATCCAGGTGGGATTCATTATTATATTCATTATTATTATATTAATTCTTAATCTTATTATACAAATTGATTAATATGTTCTTATATTATATTATTATTAAATTTCTTATTTTCTTCTGGTTTTAAAACAAATGAAAATGAACACATTCCTGTGGGCTCCGAGGCTCCTACGCCAGCCCTGGTGTCAAGTGCTGGCACGGAATGAGCGCACAGTAGGTGCTCCCTGATTCTTATGCTCTTTCCCTTCCATCATACATCGAAAAGAGGTTTTTTTAAAAACTTCGAGTGGCAAATTAAAATTCAAGAAATAAAGTAAAGAGCAAATGCTCCTCAAGCCAGTGGATGTCTGTAACAGCAGGTTTCACTTATAGTGAATATCACTTTACTGCTTTTAACAAACTTCAAAGAAAATGTTGTAAGGCCATTCATTCTCCATGTCTGTTTCACATCAGTCACAATTATATCCCGGCTTCACTTCTCCCCCCTTGTTATACCTCATAAATTGTGTAACCAGAATGTATGTGTAGTATATGGATTACATTAGGAATTGTCAGAAGCAGCCTGATAGTAAGCATCTGCACTCCCCCCACCCCTTTCTGGAGTATCTGAATTGCTCTGAAGGTACGTTAAGGCACAGCACCAGCGATAATGGGGGTCAGAAACACAGCTCGGGGAAAAGGACCTGACGTTCTTAAGGGTCCCTCTGGAGAAAACTGAAATTGCCACGGTCACGTTTAAACAACGGTGCAACACTCCTCTGATGAATATGCTCGCTTACTTGTTGCATGGTGGTGCAAAAATGAAGACAAAAATCAAATGTCCAATGAAAGTGAAACCTCGCTGTGGATCATGGAGGAAAATGTGGGTTTCCAGGGCAGGAGAGTGTGAAACCCCCAGAGATATCATTCCGGCAGAATTTTCTGTAGCAATGAAATGTCTCTGAGATGCCCAACTTGGTTCTTCTCTGCTCCTTTCATTCCAAGTAGAGACCCCTGGGTGTTAGCAGCCATCCTTCCCATAAGGAAGCAACTAGGGAGATGGAATGACAACCAGAGGCCTCTCTGGAAACCTTGTGGACTCCACAGAGTGCTCGATCCTCCCTCCAGCCCTCCCTGCCCCCACCCTAGTCCCCTCTCCCCACATTGTGAAGAACCAAGGAAATGACTCAGCAGGGGCCAGCAAATTTTTCTGAGAGATGCAATTAAAAAAAAAAAAAGTTATATGGCCAAAGAATACAGATTACTTGTTCTAAATGTAAGAGCTTTAATAGATTTATATTTATCACTCTTGTTGCATTTATAAGATCATTGAAATTCAACACTGTCTCATTGATCCAGCAATGGGAGAGAGAGCTGCTTCCCACATGTGGCTTTTCCTGATAACCCGAGCTTTAGACCCTTTGAAGCACCAGTACCTGTGATAGTTGAATCTCTTTTTTTTTTTTGGATAAAAATTTCCAAAATGTCACACGTGTTTTGCAGCCTTTCAAACAGACTTTCTTGAAACATAATTTAGTCTTTGTTGAGGGTCAGCCTGTGGCATTCTGCTAAATGCGTGGAGAGGGTGGATGCTGCAAGGACTCTGGCACGATGTGGGCTGGCTTCCCACGACACTCTGCTGTTGCTGCCGCTGCTCAAATTTGGGAACAGTTACATATCTCATCACAGTCCCATTCCCATCTGCAGCGACAGACCAGAGCCTGCTGCCTCTGAGGGATGCTGGGAGTGTTAACACCTGCTACTACTATTTCAAGTGTTCCCCATGATGCTTGGGAGATAATAAGCATTTTTTTATATATAGTATTCAAAAATGTGGAGAATAATATAAATAAAATGAATAAACAAAATGAAAATGTAATAAAAACTGTAATAAGCTGGGGCGCCTAGGTGTCTCAGTCAGTTAAGCATCTGTCTTCAACTCAGATCGTGATCTTGGGGTCCTGGGATCCACCCGCATTGGATTCCCTGCTCAGCGGGGAGCCTGCTTCTCCTTCTCCCTCTGCCTGCTGCTCTCCTGATTGTGCTCTCTCTCTTTCAAATAAATAAAATTTTAAAAAGAAAAACAACCTATAACAAACTGAGAGAGCATCTTGATACTACAGACATGACATTGAAGGCTTCTTAGTAGGCCGAATTAATTCCACCTACCCTAGACGGCCTCAGAGCTCCTTAGCTTCTGTTCATGGTTTCCCTAACAGTTCTCTGTACAGTCTTACAGTTCTCTCCTCTCCATGGGCTCGGGGCTGACTTCAGCTCATTTCTCCTCTAGTGTTTTGCTTCTAATATCCTGTGAGAATGGAAGCCTCATCAGGTTGGAAGGAAGTATTTTTTTAGCCAGAGCAGGTGAGGTCCAAGGCATGGCTTTAGATAGTTTTTTTCTGAGCTTGGGGTGGAAATGTACGACCATTAGTGCATTGTATTAGTCAGGATGGGCTAGGCTTTGCTGCAGGAACAGACAACCACAAAATTTCTAGGGGCTTGACACATCAAAAGTTTGTTTCTCATGCATTTGGTGTGTTCCCTTGGGCTGCAGAAGGGCTCTACTCAGCGTGGTCGTGCAGGGACCAGGCTGACAGAGGCCCCATGTTCATCCATGCTTCCACAGTCCCATGTAGAGAAAGGGGAAGTGGCAAATTGCTCAGGAGGTCTCATACATTCTGTAGAAAATCACATATGTCTTTATGCTTACATTTCATTGATGAACATATTTGACTTCTAGAAGGCAGATAAATGCGATTCCTTTATGGGATGGCAATGAGGGTGAAGGAGAACTAGGTTATCTCACGCATGGCTTTGGGTTTATATATTTTAGCTAATAAAAATCCTATCTTATATTTACTGTGTGCCAGTGCTGTGCTAAGTGCTTTACGTGTAATACCTATTTTCCCCTCTATACATATGACAAAATTAAGACTCAGACTACTTAAGTCACTTGTTCACAGTCATAAAGATAGTAATAACATGGCTAAACTGATATTCAGAGCCAGCCTGTCTGACACCAAAGCCCCATGGTCTTAGCCAACTTTTTTTAAATCTCAAATACATTCTCGATCACTGAGGTCAATAAAAGCCTTGAAGTAAGGAGATCCCTGGCTGGCTCAGCCAGTAGAGCATGTGGCCCTTGCTCTCAGGGTCCTGAGTTCAGGCCTCACACTGGGCATGGAGCCTACTTAAAATAAGAAACTAAACTAAAATAAAAAAGAACCTTTAAATGAGTGACTTATATTATTGTTTCATCTGTGCAATTTATCCACCAAAGAATGCTCAAAATTTCCTTTGTTCCTTGTCTGTTCTACACTGTCTTTCCACCAGAGGGACTGCTTTCTTTTTTTAGATTTTTTTTTTAGATTTATTCATGAGAGACACAGAGAAAGAGGGTGGGACTTGATCCCAGGACCCCAGGATCACGACCTGAGACAAAGGCAGGTGCTCAACCACTGAGTCACCCAGGTGCCCCAGAGGGACTGCTTTCAATTGAACACATACATTATGAGCATTTACCATGCGCTTAGCTGTGAACATGCCATGAGGGATTCCAGGGCAAGGTCTAATAAACACCACTGTTCTTGAGCTCTGATTTTCTATAATCTTTTAAGAGAGATCTCCTGAATAAAACAATTAAAGAAGAGATATAAAATATAAGATATATGTATCAGAGTTAACAGAATATAGTTTGCATCATGTGCCACAGACCATTCTATTTGTTGTTGTCATCATCAGGTGCTAGGAAGAAAAGTCTATGGATTGGCAAAACCTGGATAACAAAGGCGTTAATGCTAAAGAAGAGGATGTATGAAAGGGGAGGAAGTTGGCCTGATGGGAATGGGAAACGCAGGTTAGGGGGGAAAAAAGGCAAATTAGGAGGGACCTTGAATATCAGGGAAAAATCAAGATCCTATTCCATTGGTAAAGGGATAAAGAAAGATACAAGGCATGTGCTAATTATTTCTTTTTTTTTTTCAAAATCCTTTAAAAAATATTTTATTTATTCATTTGAGAGAGATAGTGAGAGAGAGCACAAGTGAGGGGGCAGAGGGAGACAGAAAAGCAGACTCCCGCTGAGCAGCAAGCCCAATGCAGGACTTGATCTCAGGACCCTGGGATCATGACCTGAGCTGAAGGCAGACACATAACTGACTGAGCCACCCAGGTGCCCCATCTTTTTCTAAATGTTTTAAAAATATAGAACACCGCAGATAACATGGAGTTTGTTTTGCCTTCCCACCCCAACCTCTCCTGGTTGCCATCACCACTTGTCTCTCCCAAGGAAAATCTACTCTCCTGATTTGGTGGGTAACTTTCCAGTTTGCATTTTTACATTTTTCTTCTACTGGTATGGAAGTTATGTATTCAATTTCTATACTTTAGGGCTACCCTTGTCTTAATATTTGCACCTAAATTAAAGTCTAGAATTACCCAATATCACTTACCTCTTTTGAAATAATGTGTGATTTAACTCTGATCTTCTATATCATTCATGGTTTTATGACTTAGAAATTTATTTCTACCTTAGCTTTAAACATTCATAGAGGTAGACTTCAAAAAAAATTTTGTGTTTAAGTAATCTCTATAGCCAATGTGAGACTCAAACTTACAGCCTGGAGATCAAGAGTCACATGCTCTACCAACCGAGTCAGCCAGGAGCCTCATAAAGGAGACATTTTAAATTATACTACTGAGGGTTTATTTAGCTCTACCCTACATTTATCCATTTCTTCAATGCTGCATTTTACTTCTTTTCCTTTTTTGCCAAAGTAAATATTCACATACTACTCAACACAAAGTGTTATTTGCCAAAATAGTTTCTTGATGTCTAAAGTTGACTTTATTTTACTTCCACTCTGGGACGATAGTGTGTGTCAGCATTTAAGTGCATTTTTCCTGTGGACCTATCCTTGCCTTTACAACACAATAGCTGTATTGTGCCAACTATGGCTGCTTTTGAGAAGTACGCTCTTGATAGAAGGTAATGTGTTCTTCTTCTTTCTGTTAGTTTTTAAGGCTAATACTCTGCAACTCAACTACTGTGTTTAAAAGTGGGTTTATTTCTAATTATACTGCATGGCACCTGGTGTGCTGCTTTAATTTGAAGACTTATGTCTTAGATAATGGTAATTTTTTACTATGATATTTTTGCCTTTTACTCTATTTTTTTTTCCATTTGGAACTCTTAAGAAACCTATGTAAGACCTCATTTAATCAACTTTTGTATTTTCCATCCCTTTGCCTTTTGTGTTATATCCTAGGTGATTTCCTCTGATCTGTCTTCCAGTTCACTTATTCTCTCATCAGCCACATCTACTTATAGTCCAACTGGCCTATTAGGTTTTCATTCCTTTTTTTTTTTCCTTCATTTTTAGAACTTCCCCCAGCAAAATCTGCCCATTTTCAAATAATTTTATTCTTGGATTGTGTTACCATTCCTTTTTTCATGTCTTGAAATGTTTTAAAATATTCATTTGAAATTGAATCTTTTTTGATTGTTATTCTATTATTTCTAGTTCTTGAAATGCAGGTTTTCTCATTTGTCCCCTCTATTGTGTTTGGCTTCCTTCTGTGGTTTCTTTTCTTTTCTCTTCTTTTCATTTTCTTTCTTTTTCATTTTTTCTTTCTGTAAACTCTTCTTTATGGAGATGACAGAGAAAGGGGAGTCTATGGAAGTTTCATGTGCTCTAGAGCATCCTTCTGAGTATTTTTACATTTAACAATTCTGGACAAGATTTTAAGAAAATTCTTATTTTGAGATACCTGAGTAATAGTACCAGGCCTTACACCATTGTGGCACGAATCTCTATTTTGGGGGGATGATTTCTACTACTCACATGGCCTAGGAAGCTTACAAGCTTCCCTACTATTCCCTGAGACTTGTGGATGGTTTGATTAATCCCTGACTCAGAAGATACTAGAATAGCTCTTCAGGACCCCTGGCTTCATGCATGTAGCCTGGTTCCTGTTCCTGGCACTCATGGGGCCTACTCAGGCCTACAAGATCCTGCTCATAGTGCTTCAAGCTTCAGCTGCTGAGGCTTCTCTGTCCTATTGATTCACATGGGAGCATTTTCATTTCACCTCTCTCTTATGGCAGCTCAGTATGTTGTCTGTTTCTGACACTTGTAGGTTTTCTTTTTTGTTTTTAAGTTTGAAATCGTGTTAAAAATTGGGGAGGGGGCATATGTTCACCCACATATCTATATATGTGTGAAGTGGAAGGAATTTTTTTGTTGCTGTTTGCTTAATTAATTAATTAATTAATTATCCATTCATTCATTAAAAAAATTTTTTTTAAGATTCCCTTATTTATTTTATAAAGAGAGACTGCACAAAAATCCAAGTGGGGAGAGGGGCAGAGGTTGAGGGAAAGAAGCAGATTTCTTGCTGAGCACAGCTGGATGAGGCTTGATCCTACAACCCAGAGATCATGACTTGAATTAAAATCAAGAATCAGATGCTTAACCAACTGAGCCACCCAGGCACTCCTGTTCATTCATGTATCCTGTGCATCAGCTCAGGTTGGTTCTATTGAACTGCAGCCATGGAAAAAGAATTTTAAAGGAAAATGCATGGGACTTGGCAACTTGTTATGTGGAATTGCCCTAGTTTGCATTCCTACTTTCTCCAAAAGAGGCAATTCTGAGCTAAGAACTTGAGAGCAGGTATTTAACACGGAAAATGAGGGAAACACCAGTAGGGAAGTGAGGAAGTTAGAAAGAGAAGGGAAAATGGCCAATAATGGGTATTATCAAGTCAGTTATTATTCTGGGCAACTGGGACTTAATCCTGGGGAAACTCTGGGAGTTCAGTTATCCTACCCAAAGGGGTGAGGAAGCTGAGGTATTTATACAACCTACTGTTGTCACTGATTGAGGAATGCTGTCAAGAGGTAATCTGCCACCATCTCCAGCCTGCCACATGGATGGGTTTATTTCTGTATTGAGCAATACATTATCCCAAAACTTAGTGGCTTAATATAATGGTACATGTTTATGATCTCATATCCTCTGTGGGGGTTAAGGATTTTGGAATAGCTTAGCTGGTTGATTCTTCCCCTTGAGGTTGCAGTGAAAATTGGCAGGACTTTAGTTATCTGAAGACTTCACTAAGGGTGGAGGATCTAAGATAACCCACTCACACAGCTGTCTAGCCAGTGCTGGCTTTTGGCTGGAAGCCTCAATTCCTCTCCCTGTAGACTCTCCCATTGGACAACTCTAGGGTCCTCATGACAAAACATATGGCTTATGCCAAAGTGAGTGATCTAAGACAGAGCATGGCCACAGTGCCTTTTATGACCCAGTTTTCAAAATCACATTGTCATTTCCACCACATTTCATTTGACAGAAGCGAGTCAAGTCATGAAGTCTGGCCCACATTCAAGAGGAGAGGAGGGAGGAGTGTCAAAGAAACTGTGAACATATTTTTAAACCATCACAGCAGGCAAAGAGAGCTTTGGCAGCCAGAGACGGCCTCAGGCAAGGAAATGCAGGTGCTTCTGGAAATCAGGCAGGCTGAAGTGGGTAAGAGCAAAGAGGAATAGGTAGGGCACCATAGCGCCCTCTACAGAAATAAGTAAAGATGAGACCAATCCGTTTTCAAGGCGTAAGGAAATTGACCTGTTACAAAGCGACATTGCAAAGGCCAAGGAGATGAAGAGGGGGGTGAAGATTGGGACATTTTAGGGATCAGACTGCTGTGACCACTAAGGAAGAAAAAGAATTGCCAATTAGATTATGATTCCCTATTGGCTGTAGGGTGTATCCCAGGTTCAGAGGCACAAATATGAGGGGGAAAAAATGACGTCTTAGGATCAAAAAATATAGTAGTTGCCCAAATAATTTCAGAGTTTTACATATACAATTTTTGCAAAACAAAAACAAAAACAAAAACAACAACAACAACAACAAAAAACTCCTAAAGTTCATCTTCCATCTTGTATATAAACCGTTAAATATTAGGCATAGTCAGTAGCATGATAGGGAGTTGTAGGTTTGGGTCCTTACGGGGCCATATCTCAAAATTTGAATGAGTCACATTTTAATCTGCCCAAGCCTCAATCTTCACAGCTGCAAAATGAGGCTAAAGTACTGCTTTGCCTCTCTTACAGGTGAATTAAAAACGAATTCAACGTCATTTTATTTTTTAAAAGATTTTACTTATTTATTTGAGAGAGAACGAGAGAGAGAGAGAGAGAGAGCGCGCACATGAGCAGGGGGGAGAGGAAGGGGGAAGGGGAGAGGGAGAGACAGAGACAGACTCCCCACTGAGCAGGGAGCCTGACTCGGGTCTCCACTGCAGGATCCTGGGATCATGACCTGAGCAGAAGGCAGATGCCCAGCCGACTGACCCACCCGGGTGCCCTCAACATCATTTTAAAATTAAAGTTTTATCAAGATGTGGGGTGCAGGTACCTGTGATGAATGTTCAGAAGCAGCCAGAAAACTCACAGGTAGTACGGAAGAAAAATGAACATTTTCTCCTTGGAGCTCAAGAAAAAAAGAAGATACTGATACCTTATCGTGCTAGTCAAAGTGGAATGATTCCTGCATTTTAAAGAAATTTCTCTGCTTAAAGACAAAATGGGAAAAAATGAGAGCTGGTGGTTGGGGACTTGGGGGTAGTCCTCTGCAAGCAGTTGCTGCTCAGAAATGAATTGGAGGAGGAAAAAAACCCCAGTGGGTCATTTTCTAGCTGGTGCAATAAACCCAGGCTCAAGAGAGCCACATCCCTCATTGGCTGGAGCTAGCAAACCTGGTTATTGTTCACACATGGTCGTTTCCTAACGGTGCCTGCGCGAGCCGAAACGGAGACAGAACTTGGGGCTTTCAGCCAGAAAAACCCGGGCTGCCACTTGGGGAGCAGAAAGCTCTCGATATAAAGAAATGACACACACCTGAGCAGGTCTGATATATATTCCTTTCTGCAGAGGGCAGTGGAGTACATTCCTGGGCCATTCATCATGTTGCTAAAATTAGATCCTGCTTAGAAGGAATGATATATTACTGATTACATAATAAAGATAGCTATATTTCTCATGAGAAACAGAAGGGAGAGATATATTTAGGCGTAGGGCAAATATATCCTTGATATGAAAAATGGATTCATTAAGTATTTAATCTTTATACCATTCCTGTGAAATAAATGCACACATACATCACACGTGTTTTAAAGTGACTTGATAATTAATATTGTTACACTTGAGAAAAATCCTGGCTCTCCATCGAGAAGTCATGTCAGGAGTCAGAGAAGACAGGCCGAGTCTTGCCCTCTGCCGACGTCTGAACGAAGCAGCTTGGCTGCACTTTCAAAGCCAAGTGAACCATCCCATGTGCACGGAGGGGGGGAGTTGCGGGTCTGCACCGTGATTTCATCTGACTTTTTTGGTGAGGCCCAGCGGGAAGTAAATGCCTCATAACATTTCTAAGGGTCACAGATTGGCAGCTGAGAAGATCCCACGTACCAAAAGGTCTCTGTTAATTGAGTAAACCTTCATTTTCCCTCTTTGCACAAATAAACCTGTTCCTCCTCTGTCTCATCCCACTCTCTCCTCCTAGAGCCTCGCCACAAAGAGCAACCCTCACATTTCTTAAAACCTGAAGCTGCTGAGGAGGCGTTTCCTGATATGCTGGCGGTGATATTCCAACTTAAAACAAACACGAGTGTGTTTGATTGGAGTTTAAACAAACACATAGATTTGTAGCACCTCAGGTGTCAAAGATCAGTAAAAACAAATCTGGGTGGAATGAAAGAAGAACATAATTCTAAGAATAATAGCTTTGAATAGTAGATTGACCTAACTAAAGATTATTTTAAAGAGATTATGGGTAGGAGAAAAATACGAACAGGCTAGAAGGAGTTAAAAGCTCACTCCTTGTATGTTTATGCTGTGGGAAAAGAACACAGATTTTGAAGTCAGATGGGCTTGGGTTCTGGTCCCAGCTATGGGATTTTTAGGCAAATGACTTAACCTCTCTTGAGCTCTCCTTCATCTGTAATATAAAAATGAAAATCCTCTAGCCAGGCTGTTCTACAGGTTGACTGCATGCACGGCAGTGAATAAGATGCCAGCAGCAGTCCTCTTGCTTGGGTTCTGGTCCCAGCTATGGGATTTTTAGGCAAATGACTTAACCTCTCTTGAGCTCTCCTTCATCTGTAATATAAAAATGAAAATCCTCTAGCCAGGCTGTTCTACAGGTTGACTGCATGCACGGCAGTGAATAAGATGCCAGCAGCAGTCCTCTTTCATTCTTCTTCCCTTTGCCTCCACCTACTTACACGAGCACAGGAAGGTGAGGCCAGAAACTCTTTCCCTCTCTCGGTGATGAAAAAAGAAAAGAAAAAAAGAAAGAAAAGAAAAGAAAAGAGAAGAAAAGAAAAGAAAAGAAAAGAAAAGAGAAGAAAAGAAAAGGAAAGAAAAGAAAAGAAAAGAAAAGAAAAGAAAAGAAAGAAAAGAAAAGAAAAGAAAAGGAAAGAAAAGAAAAGAAAAGAAAAGAAAGAAAAGAAAAGAAAGAAAAGAAAAGAAAAGAAAAGAAAAGAAAAGAAAAGAAAAGAAAAAAGAAAAAACCTGCTTCCACTACTTTACCAGGCTAGAGGTAAACATTGAAGTTCTAGAGAATTTACAAGGACACATTCATGCAGCAAGTCCTCAAATTGGTCGGGATAAGCTAGGCTCTGCTGCAACCATAAACACCCTCTGCCGCTCTGTGGCTTAGCACAAGAAAGGTTCATATCTTTTTCATGCCATCTGTCCAGTGTGGGCCAGCAGGTGGCTGAGCTGTATATAGTCACTCAGAGACCCAAGGCTCCACCATCTTTTGATGACACCATCTGAACATGAGGCTGATGGTTCATTGTCTGGTGGGGGCGGGCTGCAGGGGCCAATGGTGACAACAAAATAGAGTGGTAGCTCTTGATTGCTTCCACAAGGAAGTGATATATGACACTTCCTCTCACATTTCAAAGGGTCAGGGAAATGCAGTGCACCCAGGCGCCTGGAGAAGAGGAGGTTGGGAGCTGAAGCCCCTGTGCGGGAAGCCAGGTGATGAACCCAGGGTGCCTGGAACAACTGGGTGTATAGGCTTCCCACAACCCTGGCTGTGGTTGCAGTAGCCCGGGCTTCCCTGCTTCCCCGGGAGAAGGCTGCTTTGCAGCGTGGACCTACCGGTCCTGGACAGAATCTAACCCAAGCCCACCGTCTCCTCAGGTTCATGCCTTTGAGGGGCACTCTGTGGTTTTCACTAGTGACCTATCTAAGTGGTTTGCACACCTTTCTCATGCCCCACTGAGTTGCCAAATTTTGGACACTTCACAGCTATGTGATCACCACTGTCACTGTGTCACACCTTATTTTCACTCCAGGTGAAAGTAAACTCCCTGTGTAGCTGATGTCTGTATGATGTTCACTTCTTTCCAGAAATGCTCCATCAGTACCTCCTGTTTGCCTACCGTGGTGGACTGATCTCACTAATGGTCCCCATCCTTCACACCTCCCCTTGCCGTGAGACTGCTAACGAGGTGAACGCATTTCTTTGTGAATCCAAAGGTCTTGTTCAGGGGTCCATGTTCAAGGTGATGGACCTGTCAGAGGATTTGGTGGTGGCAAGAGGTGCCAAGCTGTGATGAGTCGGGAGGGACTCCACTGTGATTTGGGTCACCCAACCCATTTGAAGCAGGACCCCAGTTGGTGGCTTGGGGCGCGGGGAACAGGGCCTGACTCCAAGAGGAAGAGGTTGGCAGGTCTGTGCCTGACTACGTACCAGCAGGCTGAGAAACCAGGAAGGTAGTCGAAGAGCAATCAGGAAATTGAAGACCAGGCCCAAGGGGAGGGTGAACTGACAGCACCACTAGGCTCATGGGAACAGGGTGTGAAAGACTAGTTCTAGAAACCATGGCGATGTGGACACAGGGATTCTGAGCTGAATGGGAATCGGGCACCTCTACCTGATGGCCTGGGGAAAGCAGAGGCCAACAACTGTTGCTCACTTTCCTCAAGAACAGCTGCTGGCTGCCTGTTGACCCGCAGTGGTTCTCACCCTTCCCTGTGATTCGGGAAAACATACTAGCGCCTGAGCTCACCCCCTGAGGTCAGAATTTGATTGGTCCTCGTTGGTAGGATATAACATTATCAATAATGTGCAGCCTGAGTTGAGAACCATTTAAACAGTCTGCCTGTCCCCCCTGCAGTCCCTTGCCCCAGTACAGGACTGCTCTGACTTTTTTTTTTTTTTTAAGATTTATAGGTTGATTTGATGAGGGGGCAGGAGCAGAGGAAGAGGGAGAAAGAAACTCAAGCCGACTCTGTGCTGAATGCAGAGTGTGATGTGGGGCTCAATCTCACGATCCTGACATCATGGCTTGAGCCTTGAAACCAAGAGTCAGACACTTAACTGACTGAGCCACCCTGGTGCCCTTGCCCTGATCTAACCACACTTGACTGAAGCACTTCTGCCTCCAAGTTTTTTTTTTTTTTAAAGATTTTATTTGATTCATGAAAGACGAGAGAGAGAGAGAGAGAGAGAGAGAGAGAGAGAGAGAGGGAGAGAGAGAGAGAGAGAGAGAGAGAGAAAGAGAGGCAGAGTGAGAAGCAGGCTCCATGCCGGGAGCCTGATGTGGGACTTGATCCTGAGACTCCCGGATCACGCCCTGAGCCTAAGGCAGGCACTAAACCGCTGAGCCACCCAGGGATCCCCTGCCTCCAAGTTTTAAAGAAAAAAATTAATATTCGCACACATGCATACAGGGATGAGACAATCTTTTTTTTTTGAGAATAACTTTTAATCTGCTGATTACACATACAAGTTATTTAGAACCTGTAAGTTGACCACATATAGGCATTTGACCCAGCCTCATATTTGTATGTCATCCTCAGTAATGACCTGGGTCCTTAAAAAGACAGGGAATGTATCGTAAGCCCTCAGAATACTTTACGCTACGGAGATTCCTTAAAAGATTCATCTTAAAGCAGATGGTGGCAATTTAAAAATGACATAATATTGGCCTATCGACATATTTTTAAAATCTGTTCTCACCAAACCCTGGAACTCTAGGGTTCTTAACACAAAGTACTGTGTGCTAAAGAGAAAATAAAAGAGATGTCAGAATACACCTCAGATAAGGGGTTCTTTGGGATCTGGGGTTGGGGCAGGCCTCTTGGAGAAGGTGCCTCTTGATTTCAGGCCAGAGGAAACTGAACACAGTAGTTATGTGACCATCTGGGAAAAGATTTCCAGGCAGAGGGAACTGTCAGGAAGAAAGCTCTGCTGAGGATTCTTGCTTGATGATCAATGAAAGAAGGGCATACCATGGCTACTTGAGATTGATGCTCACCAAAGTTATTTCCTCATCCAAACTGGTGAGATCCTCAACCACCTGAAGGGCAGAAAGTGAATACCACAGAATAAATGAGGAATAGGAGCTCAATATATTTTTAAAGCACCATGAATAAGCACAGCTGGTGTTATAGACAGTATTCTGGGGATGGCATTATACTCTTTTGCATACCATTTATAAAGAACGGAGACAGGCATGGCCCTAGTCAGTTTTCCCTATGAGTGATACAAAATAATCTTTTATTTATCTTATTTCAAATTTGTTACCATTGTACATGATCTCAGAAGGCCAAGTGGAGAACATATTATACAAATCAAAGGAATAATTGAATATGAAAGAAAACACAATTATATGCCCAAAAAAAATTTCTGCCCATTCTGTTACACTATAAAGCATTTTGTAAATGTAAAGATTGCACATAAATATTAAGTAAATATATTAATATAATCTTCCTCTGGGTTTTTAAAAATAAGAATCTCAGTGGGCAAAGAGTTATAATTTCATATTTAAAAGTTCTCTCAGGCCCATGTTTTCCAGCATCTAGCAGTTACCACAGGAAAGTCGCTATCTTGGTGGAGATGATGAAGGTGATGGTTGAAAGCATTGAGTTGGGAGTAGATAGAACTAGGTTCAGGTCCTTACTTTGCCATTTAATAGCTGTGTGACCTTGGACAAAGCAGATCAGTTATCTGAGCCCTCATTTTGAAATGTGCAAAGTGTTAACATTTCTTCCTGATTCAAATTATTGTTGTTGGAATAAAATGAGATTATTTAGAGAATGAATGTAGCACAGTGCATGTGACATCCTTACGCTCATGATCACCATGTCATCTCATCAGAGGGCAGGGGTGTATGTAAGGATCACATACTGAAGTAATTGGAAATACACAAGACAGGCTCAGGATAGACTGTGGCACGGCAGTTGCCCTCACACCAGCAGACTTGGCATGGTCAACAGCTCTTCATAACTTTATCAGTCAGTCCTCTCTGAAGAATCCAGAAAGGAGAGGATCAGCTTGTTGCCAACTGGTTGTTCATACAGCGTACCCACTTTGGCTTCTAATTCTTCATTAAGGAGTTTGACAATAGTCTTAAGAATGACTTCTGGAGAGAATTCCTGTCACCTGGAAACTCAAAGGATGCTGCCAATCTATATAAATAGGAAGCCAACTATACAATAATAATTTACTCTGGAGAACTGTAAAGACTAATGTTATTCATGATGGTGAAAGATATTCCGTTTTAGGCATATTTCCTGTGCTGCTACAGGGGGATCAACATATTTTCCCTTTTCCATTCAAAACAAAGACAGTGCATTAATTAGAAACATTGGGATTTATTCTAGGTAACAACTTGGAATATAAATTGAGGATGAAAAGGACACCATAATCAGGAAGCATCCACCAAGACCTCATCTGCTGGTAAGGTTACATACACCTTCTCGAGCTCTACTGCTCTCTGTCGTGAGATTCATTCTGCTTAGCAGCTTTCAACCTTCCATGGAGTAACTGATTAAAATAACCACAGCCTCATGCTTCATCTTTTAACCAAAGGGTGTGGATGTTTCTTTACTGGCATCATCAAAGATCTGGTGTATCCAGAAGAAAAACTTCATTTCCTGTTAGATCAAAAAGAAAATAAGATTTTAAAAACAGGCTGATACTACCAATTACTAAGTGATTTTATAAACACAAATTCTTAAGGGCCTAGTACATTTGCAAGCACACTTCATAATCAAAATAGATGGATCCTGTAAGGCAAACAGCCTACTAAAGTTTCATGGAAAAAAAGTAATGAACCCACAGTGAGGACTTGGGTTCAAGTCTTAGGTCAATTATTGAGCAGCTGAGTGGCCTGAGGCTTGGTCACTTCACTTCTTAGAATGTATTTACTCATCCATAAAATGGGAGTGGTGGTATTTATTTCAGGTTCCTTGTAGCGTTGTCGTGGAAATTAAAACAGATAGTGTGTGTGGAAGTGCTTTCAAAACTGCAAGAAGAACTGCTGCGTAAATGGTATTGTTATTACCAATTTCTAAGAATTATTGAACACCATATCCTTAGACCATATCAGCAAGCTGACACCTGACAAATGAGAACTCATTACTGTGTCATATCCCATTGTCTGTAGCTGTTTTCATTCTCAGCTGATAGGGTGGGCCTCTGTTGCCCTGTCAGCATAAATCCTTGGTAGAGGGCATTTCTCTAGAAGTGGAAAGGATTTCTAGCTCCTGTCCCATCCTGTACCTTTCCACATACCCATACAGCCAAATGAAGGTCACTCAAAATTCCTCAAGCAAGAAAAGAGGAACATAGGAAGGATGTAGACACCTCCGTTTTAGGTTTCCCCATTTTTGTCAAGATTCTCTAGAGATCCGAATGGCCATAGTCTCCACTTCTGAAATTTCTGCGTAACAATAACTAGTTATTTACCATGTGTTGAGCACTTAAGGCAGTTGGTCATGACATAAGCTCCTGATGTAGAATATTTGACTTAATCATTACAACAAATATGAAATACTGGTATGGCCCTCCATGGACAAATTGGGAGATGAAGACTTGCAGAGGCTAGGCAGCTTTCCTGAGGTCAATGGCTAGCTCATAAGTGGCAGAGTCAGTCCTACATCCCAGATCTGCATGGTCCCAAAGTGGATGGTCTGACCACTACCTTGTCAGATTTTTCCTAAAAAATTATTCTGTTGTTACTCTTAGTTTTGTCTGAAATTTTCCCTTGGATAGGTTGTTATGTGGCACATTGGCTTCCTCCAGCATCCAAGTAGGTACTGTCAAATGATTCATTTTTGCATCCAACAAGTATTTATTGAGTATCTGCTATCTGCCAGATACTGCACTGCAGTGGAAGGGTGTGGGGCATGACTATGAATGAATACAGTCCCTTGATCCTACAGAGCATCCTTCCTCCCTGAGACATGCTGATGCATGAGGCTTGAGGAAAATCTCTTCAAATCAAAATACAGACTCATGATCACTATTGTTTATGAGAAGGTTCACCTTCGGTTTCCTTTCATTTCATTCCTTCAATCAGTGAAACCATGAATATTAGTCAGGTGCCTCTGAAGACTCAGATACTGTGCTAGCCAATCTAAAGATAATATTGTATCAGCTACACCTTTTATTTACTCACAGTTACTAAAGAAATACTAGGGAATACCACTAAGATGTGGTAATTCTCCATTAACCATCCTGATGGGGGAAGGAAAATAGTTGGGATAAAGTGTGTGTACATGTGTGTATGTGTGTGTATCTCTTCCAGGTGATACATGTGTAGACCAAGAATTTGAGTGTGACCAAGAATTTGAGACTCTTTCCACTTTAAGCTTTTATAAAGAACTTTTGAGTTTGTAAACAATACTCTTATTTTGTTCTGTAGAAGAAGTACTTATACATAGTACAACAGCAAAGAATTTAGGGAAAATAGGGACACTTGGATCGGTCAGTGATTGAGCATCTGCCTTCAGCTCAGGGTGTGATCCCAGGCTGGGATCAAGTCCCACATCAGGCTACCCGCAGGGAGCCTGCTTCTCCATTCTGCCTATGTCTCTCCCTCTCTTTCTCTGTGTCTTTCATAAATAAATAAATTAAATTTAAAAAAAAGAATTTGGGGGCAAAAAGAGGTAAAAGGAAAGGTGAAAACCTCCCTGGATAATCTAGAGGCTGAGCAAACTTTTGAATGATTGTCATTGTTTGTAATGTGTTCCCATAGTTTCTGAGCACCCAGATCAAATCGAGGTTTCTTTTTTCCCTGAATGGTGATACCCCTCTGGACTATAAAACTTATTTTCATATTTTGGGGACCCTTTTCTTTGGAGAAATGTAAACTCCCTGAAGGAAATAGCCCTGCTATGTTCTTTACACCCCCAGTGGACAAGATAAGTTGGGTCACATAATAGGCACTGCATATGTACTTGCTGATTAATAGATTATGACTCTTAGAGAAGTAACAGTAGTACATGAAGAATTCCAGAGACCAAAAGCAAAGATATATTACCTAAAAGCCTTTATCTTCCCATCTTCTAAAGGCACTCAGTGTAGAGTGGTTAAGAAACCAAATTCTATCATTTTCTATTTCTGAATGTTTGGACAAATTACTTAATCTAATTGCACCTCAGTTTATTCTCAACTATAAAACTGAGGATAATAAGATTGTCTAGACTGGAATGTCACTGTGAGGATTAGGTTAGTACAAGAGTGGCATTTACAACACTGGCATGTAGAATGTATGATAAATGTTAGCTATTATTATTTGTGATTTTTTCTCTTATTTCTGAGGATGCAAAAGTCTTTCAAAATGAGAAAATAAAACATAATATATTATTTCATTCCAGAGATGATAGAAAATTTCATCCTTATCACTGCTTAAGTTTAATTTAAATAATGAAATTCAAAGCTGACCTCCTGGTAAAGATGGCAGACTGCACACATGCATCTACTTTCACTCAGCTTCCTAAAATGGCAGAAAACGAACTTTTAAAAGGATGAACCTTCAGGGATTTGGAGAAGAAGAGAGGAGATGACAGCAACAAAATTTTCTCTTTTTAAAAAGATTTTATTTGTTTATTCACACAGAGAGAGGTAGAGACACAGGCAGAGGGAGAAGCAGGCTCTCCAGGGGAAGCCCCATGTTGGACACAATCCTGAGCCTCTGGGATCATGCCCTGAGCCAAAGACAGACTCTCAGCAACAGGTGTCCCAGCAACAAAATTTTCTTTAGTCAGCTTCACACATATGGAAAGTAAATTCATAACAGCCCCAGCACTGATTTGAAGAACAGTGGGGAAGGATGGAGTTTGAAGGGCAAAACACAGCAGAGCATCCAAGAGATACGTATATATAAAAGATCTAAGTGTGATTAGCATGCCAGGAAGAAATGATAAGAAGAATTAATATGTAAGAATCTTCAAAAATGAATGACAGATATCAAACAACTATTCCAAGACACTGAAAGAATACCAAGGAGAATAAATGCAACCCTTCCATAAGAACCTCCACACCAAAGGCATATTATATTCAAACTGCTGAAAACTAGGGACAAAGGGAAAATTATGAAGGCAGGCAGGACAGAAAGAACATTCGATATAGCAGAATAAAAATGAAAGATAAGAATACCACAGATCTCTTATCAGAAACTATGCAACCCAGAAGATAATGGATTATATCTCTGTAATTGAACAATAAAAATCTGTCAAATCTGAATCCTATACCCAGCAAAAATGTCTTTCAAAGAAAAAACAAAGGAGAAATAAAGACTGCTGAACACAAACTCAAAACACACCTGAGTGAATTCATTGCCTGCAGACCCATGCTGTAAATAAGGTTAGAGGAAGTGCTTCAGGCAGAAGGACTCTAATAGCAGACAGAAACTGGAATCTACCACCCAAAGAAACTGAGCACCCTGGAAATGAAATAACTAAAGATAAAGTTCAACATCCAGTTTTTATTGTTTTCAACTGTTCTGGAAGATAACTCTCTATAGCAAACATAGTAGTCTTGTGTTTTTATGGCATATGTAAAAGTATGTGGCAGCAATAAAACAGGAATGTGAGCAAGACATTCAGGACTGTATTGGGGTCCTAACACTCATCATGAAACAGAATATTATTTGAATGTAGATTTTAATTATATAAGACATATATGGTAACCTCAAAGGTAGCTACCAAATTTTTTTTCAGAGGTGTCCATGAGAATCCAATGGTGGAAATAACATTGAATCATAAACAGGGCTCAATTAATCAAAAAGGAGGCAAGCAGGATGGAGAAAAGACACAAAGAACAAATGGAACAAATAGAAAACAGTTGGTTAGATGATAGGTTTTAATTCAATAGTCACATGTGATATAAACTACACTAATCAAAATTTAGATTGTTAGATTAGATAAAGAAATAAGAGCCTACTATCTGCTGCCTCTAGAACCACCAACTTAAATATAAAGACTCAGGTTGGGAGAAAAAAAAGAGATGTCTTGTAGACACTACTCAAGAGAAAGCTGAAGTAGCTTTATTAATATCAAAGCTGGCTTCAGGGGTGCCTGGGTGGCTCAGTCAGTTAAGCATCTGCCTTTGGCTTGGGTCATGATCCCAGGGTCTTGGGATCGAGCCTCATGCTGGGATCCCTGCTTCCTCCTCTCCCTCTCTCCCTCTCCTTGTTCATGCTCTTTCTCTTTCTCTCAAATTAATAAATAAAATCTTGAAAAAAAGTTGGATTCAGACAAGAAATTTCACCAGTAATAAAGGGGCTTATTACATAATGAAAAGAGTTTCAATTCTCAAAAAAAGGACAAAAGCATTGATAATTGGATGCCTATAAATTCAAAGCTTAGGGGTACCTAGGTGACTCAGTCAGTTAGGCATCTGCCTTCTGCTCGGGTTATGGTCTTAGGGTGCTGGGATCAAGCCCCACATCAGGCTCCCTGCTGAGCAGAGAGCCTGCTTCTCCCTCTGCTCCTGCCTACCACTCCCTCTGTTTGTGCTCTTCCCTGTCAAAAAAATAGATGAAATCTTTTAAAATATTCAAAGCTTAGGACAAGTGGTTAAATGCCTTGCAAAGCACATCTTACCAACATCAGCACAAAAGAAACAGAAAAATGCAAACAGAATTCATTTTGTATTTTCAAATTGAATTCATAATTAAAAACCTTTTGACAAGGCAAAGCCCAGGCCCAGATGGCTTTTACTCACAAATTCTATCAAAATTGTAAGAGAAACACAAATATCAGCTTTACCCCAAACTCTGAGAATATAGAAGGAGATGCTATTTGAGTTGGTTTAGGAGGCCAGCATGATCCTGTTCCCGAAACCTGACAAAAACATTACAAGAAAAACAGAGATAAAGATGGTGCATGAGTAAATATATACAAAATCCTCAATAAAATATTTTAAATTGATTTTAAAAATCAAATTCAGCATCTTATGATGGGGATAAATATTACTAAGAAGTGGAACTTAGGCCAGGATTGCAAGGTTAGTTTTGCATTTTAAAATCAATAGTTGTAATTCACCACATTAATAGAATCAAGAGAAAAAATATGTCGATGCAAAAATTTTGACAAAATTCCACACCTATTCATGAAAAAAACCCTCAAAAAACTAGGAAATGAAAGGAATGTCATCAGCCTGATAATGAGCATATACAAAAGGAGGATAGTTAATGTCATACTCAGTGGGGAAATATTGAATGCTTCTTACTTCAGGAGCTATGATAGTCACTGTCTCCACTTCTGTTTAGTAATACACTGAAGGTGCTAGCTAGTAAAAAAAAAAAATGTGAGAAAAATTGAAAAAGTTTACAAATTAAAAAAAAGCAAAACTGGAAAAGATGATATACATGATCATATATATAGAAAACATTATAAGAAATCTACCAAATTTCAATGTCCAAAGTTCCAGAACTGAAAGCAAATTTGGTGAAGTCTTAGAAATCAAGGTCAATATGTAAAATGTTAATTATATTTCAATTTTCTTTACCAGCGAACAATTAGAAGATAAAATCAGAAAGCAGTTTATTTACAATCACAGGAAAAACATAAACTACCCAAAAATAAATTTAAGAAAGTATATGCAAGACTCATATCCCAAAACCTACTCCATAAGCCATGTGACATGCTTAGGGATTGGAAAAGTTAATATTGCTGAAGTGTCAGTTCTGCCCATATCGATCAATAGAGTCAGTGTGATCCCAATGAAAATTTCATGAATCTTTTAGTAGAAATTAACAAACTGATTGCAAATGTCTATGAAAATGCAAAAGAGGAAGAATAGGAAAAAGAACCTTACATAAAGCACACATTTAGAAGACTTACACTGTGAGCTTTCCAGACTTACAATGAAACCACAATAATTAAGACACTATACTATTTGCATAAAGACAGATAAACAAGTCAATGAAGCAGAATAAATTCCTGAATGAGATCGACACATATGGTCAGTTGATTTTCATAAAAGGCACATGTACAAACACACACACACACACACACGTGCACACATCCACACACATCCACTGGGGAAAGGAAAGTTTTTGCCACAAATCACATTAGAATAATTGTATATCCATTAAAAAAATACAAAAAAAAAGAAAGAAAGAAAGAAAAAAGATCCTCCTTTCTACCTCACACCATACACAAAACTTAGGTTGTGACAGGCCTTAATGTAAAATCTGAAACCATAAGGTTCAATGTTTTCTCAAAGAAAACATAGGAGAATATCCGTATGATCTAATGGTTGGCAAAGATTTTTTTGACAGGACACAAAAAGCCCTTGTAAAAAAGTCACGAAAAGGACATAATCAAAATTTTAAATTTGTGCTCACTGAGCAACACCACAGGAGAAAAGACGAAATACAGGTGGGGAGAAATTTTTGCAAAGCCTGTTTCTGACAAAGGACAGGTTGTCTAGAAATACAAGAACTTTTCCGACTGGGTAATAAAAGAGAAGCCGATAGCAAAAGACTGGAAACAATGGGAATGGTCATCAGCAAGTACATCTGTAAACCAATGGTAGTATACTCTGCAGTGGAAATGTCATTCGGTCATTAAAAGGAATAGATTTCTGCATGAGTCTTAAAAACATCATTTTGAGCAAAAGCAGACAGATGCAAAAAAGTACCTACTGTATGATGGCATCAAGGACGTTCTAGAGATGGGAAATGGAGTCTGTGATGGTAGAAAAAAAGCGATTGCTTCATGGAGGGGGATCAACTGCAAAGGTGTACCAGGGAAGTCTCTGGGGGTGATGGAAATACCCCACAGTTGGATGGGTGTACAGTTAGGTGGGTGCATTCATTTAAAACTCATTGAACTGTACATTTCAAATCTGTGCATTGCATTTTACATAATTACACTTCGACTTAAAAAAAGGAGGAGTAATTTAAAAAGAATACCTTAATGGTAAGTGAAAGGAGCAAGTTACAACAATATGATTCCATTCGTAGAACATTCAAAAATAGGCAAAGCGAAACAGGCTATTTCTCACTGTGAAATTAATTTCTAAACAATCTGCCACAAGAGCCGAAAGTGGTTGCCTCTGGGGAAGAGGAACTGGGGAGACTGCTATTTTTCTTCCCAAAATTTAGACTATGTGATGCTTTGAGAATCTGTGCATATCTAACCTCAGTACAAATAAAGACCAAAAATAAAAAAAAAAAATCATACCCATTTGCAGGCTGGTGATCTTAGCTTCCACGGAGAATTGTTGACATTCTCTCCAGCTAGGGAATTATTTCTGGTGGGTGAATCATGCAGAAACTTTGGGCCGCTACGTCCGGGGGACGGCGTCCATTTGCTGTTGGTTGTATATTCTGGGCCACCTTGTTACTAGTCAAGCATGAAAGACAGTGCGGGGGGCGGGGGGAACCCAGCACATCAAGTGTGACAATACACTGCAAAAGTGTGCCTTAATTTAGAATACGGGTGCAGAATGGTGACAGGAAGCCGCTCTGCACTCCCTAATTACAAAGTCTCACTTCCACCAAGCTGACACAAATGTTAAGTCAAATTAAATATTGTCTAATTAACTAGCATACACGGGACTTCAAGCCTGGTGACTAGGTATTATTGGGCTGAATAAATGAAATGCAGGGACTTGCAGCGTCTGGGCCGACCCAGATCTGCTAGCTCAGCCAGCTGCGACAAGGGTAGGCCATTTTGTTTTCACACGTCTCTCCTTCAGGGCTCTGCTTGTAATATTTACAGAAAAAGGCAATGCTAGTAAACAGTTTCACACAATGAGGTGTGAGAGTGGATAGGGGCCTATTCAAGCTCTGAACTCCCCTGATGAGCTGCCAAAAGTTGTTATGAATGGCCCGGCTGACAGGGTGATGACGGATAAAGCAAAAACAAACAGCTCGGGTAATTCATGAAAACACACAGCACCAAGACAACTCAAAGTGGCGAGTGACAGTTAAGATAATGGAATTTTGGAAGCTTTTCTTCAGGGGTCCTTGCCATACAATTATTCTGTTAATAGATTCTCCCTTAATGTGGCTGGATCTTCAACTTTTTTTCCCACTGAATAATATTTATTATAACCGGTGGCATAGAAGCACGGGCCCTGGCCTTTCAAATGATGGTCAGTTTCTCATACAGAAACCGGAGCGGGATGAATTTTTTTTTTTTTTTTTTTTTTAGTTGAGGCCCCGTGTCTGCCATTTAAAGAAATAAAATATCTCCTTTCCGTTCCTATTACGAGAAACATCTCGAAGCATTCTTCCCTCATTTCTCTCATTTATAAACCATCCGCCGCAGACCTTTGATTAGAAAATAAATATTGGTTTGCACACTCAACTGCTAATATTTTCAAGGAGAATGATTTAAATGTGGTTGAAGTCGGTTTCCAATTCACATTGCCTATTTGGGGTTCATTCCCTTAAATCAGGCGTGACCAAGCAAGAAAGTATCAATTTGTCAGTGTTTTGCCTTGTACCCAATGGTTTGTCATGAAGTACATTCTGGTTTCTGTAACAATGGCCTATTGCTCAATTAATGTTTTAGAAAACAGAAACATGAAGACATATATGAAGCATGTGTTTGCATGTACATAAATACTATCTGATCATGTGCCCAGAGAAAGGAAGAAGGAAGAAGGAAGGAAGCAGAAGCCAGCAAGCATAGGAGGAAAATTCAGATTCTGTTTATTTTATTTTTTTAGTATGTCTTTGAGGGGCCCCTGGGTGGCTCAGTCAGTTAAGCGTCTGCCTTCGGCTCAGGTCATGATCCTGGGGTACTGGGATTGAGTCCCGCACTCTTCCTCTCCCTCTGCCCCCTGCGCGTGCTCTCTCTCTCAAATGAATAAATAAAATCTTTAAAAATATATATTTATTTGAGAGAGAGCACAAGTGGAAAGGGCAGAGGGAAAGAGAATCTGAAGCAGACTCTGAGCTGAGTGTGGAACCAGATGCAGGGCTCGATCTCATGACCCTAAGATCAGGACCTGAGCCTAAATCAAGAGTCAGATGCTCAGCCAACACCGCCACTCAGGTGCCCCAGATTCTGTGTATTTTAGAGCCTGGCTACCATGAGGTTTGGGAACAAGCAACTAGTTAGAAATGCAGAAATCTCAGTCCCATCCTAGCCTCCACCCTAATCAGAACTTGCATTCTAACAAGATCCTCATCTGCATATCAAGGTGTTGAGAAGCTCTATAATTTAGATGACTGAGTTTTCCTTAATAGTGTAAGTTCTATAGCTATAAAAACTTATAAGGATGAAGATCCATGTTTCACCAAAAGTTGAAAACTAGATTATAAATTATTTAAAGCTACCTGAAAGTAACTTAATATCTTCTTTCCAATTTCTTATTTTCTTCTCCCCACTCCCCCATGAAGTCTCAGAGTATCCTTGAGTTCACCAAGCCTTCTAGGGAGGTGCATCCCTCTGCGGATCACTTTCCTTCCGCCCCAGACATTCAAAGACTCACCCAGCACATTTTTGAGTGATAGGCATGATTTAACAGACTGGATTTAAAAATCCAATCACTGCAGTGAACTATATGACTTCTCTGGCGACAATAAAGTCATTTTTGAAAATCATATCTTGACTGCAGTAGCAACTGTTTAGCGGCTGGAATCCAGAGTAACGTTTTTTACAGGAGAGACGAATCAATTGTTAAGTCCTATACAACAGAGCTGCCCTACACCTGCCAAAGTCAGCAAAGACCCACCTCTGGGCACGCATTCCTTTAGGCTGTGTGGTCCTTAGTATAACAAGCTAATTACAGTTTTCTTTAGACTTGAAGGGACCGTGAGACCTGGTTCAACTCTCAACAGCTTTTCTGGGTGTTGATAAATTTAAATACGTATAAATTTAAAAACTTAACATGGCCCCAGGTACTCTAAATAAAGGCAGAAGACAAAAGAGAAGTTGGGGAAGCTATTAAGGACATGTGAAGCTGTTGGCTCGTTTCCTTAATTGACAAACGATTTTAATAATTCCGTTTGAAAAACACACACCCAGTGGGAAAGTGGACGAAGGATATGCATAGGCAATTCACGCGGAGTTGTAAAAAATACAAACTGAATAAATGTATAAAATGGTGCTCAATCTTCTTCATAATTAAAGGCATACAAATCAAAGCGAGTGTGAAAGAATGGTTCTTACCAATCTAGTTGGCAAAATTTAAAATGTTCGGTAATATCAGTAGTGTGCAGACACAGGTGCACTCGTCCAGCATGGGTGATAATGTCACTTCAGCTGTTTTGAGGGGCAGTTTGGTAATATTTACCAATATTGTGAAGGCACTTACATTCTAAAGCAACAACTCTCCTGCGAGGAATTTAATCTAGGAAAATATTGGCAAAAGTGCCTTAAACTAGATGGATGAGGATAATACACAGTGCGACAGTATTGGCGTTATTGGATGTCTGGAAGCAACCTCAAGGAGCATCACGCCAGAGGGCTGGGCAGCTGGGACAATGCAACCCAACAAGAAGGGTTGCGAGAAGACCGTCGCAGCCATCCAGAGAATCATCCAGACCAGCACATGCTGCTACAGAATGATTTCTGAGATGTACCAGTCATGGAGAGACAAAGAACAGAAAAGCAGGAGATAGAGCAGTATGTACAATTTGATGTTTTTAGGTTAAACAAAAATATGTATATATTGGTCTATGATTGACTTTTTCCCCCCTGGAAATATAAGCAGCAGCTAAGATTGTTTAACTTTGTGATAAGGTTGC
Organism: Vulpes lagopus; assembly: GCF_018345385.1. Taxonomy (NCBI): domain Eukaryota; kingdom Metazoa; phylum Chordata; class Mammalia; order Carnivora; family Canidae; genus Vulpes; species Vulpes lagopus. The sequence goes on along the minus strand of NC_054831.1, from coordinate 110,071,465 downwards.
GGAATGGGAGAAAACCTTTTCATATAATTATATGTTTATCTTTTGAATTTTCTAAAAGAGGTGTGTGTGTGTGTGTGTGTGTGTGTGTGTGTGTGTGTGTGCGTGTGTCTGTGAGAGAGAGAGAGAGAGAGAGAGAGAGAGAAAGCAAAACCTTGGCATTGACATTACAAGCCATTTTGTTTTATTAGGTCCCAGATGTAAGAATGTTGTGGAAAATTCTTTGGAGTGACATTATTCTCCATAAGCTTATCTTCACCACTGGATTTCCACAGGCAAGCAGATTTCTCAACCACAAAGCAGCTAGATTTCCCAAAGAACTGCTGTGTCCTCTGGGCAATGGTGAGCAATTTTGGAGGGTATAGAAAACTTCAGGAATTTGGGGAAAGCATAGTCAGAAAAATTTAGCTGCACACAAAATTCTGGGTTCATTTTGGGGTTTTATAAGACACCTGAGACCTATTCATGGACTGCGTGGGCTCAAGACCAGGAAGTTAAGGATCAGCCACCCTAGAGAATCTTGAGGTCTGAAAGCCACCGGCTTTATAATTTTATACATAGCTCTTTGGCTGGACCATTTGGCCTTCAAGGCCTTGCTGGGCTGCTCCTGTGGGAAGACCTTCCTGTCTCTTCCAGGCCAGTCCAGCTGAATCAGGGGGCCTGCTTTGGCAATTACATGGCACTCCATGCTTGTCTCTATAGAGTGTAATATCTATCACGCTGTGTTATAATTGTTCGCTTGTCAGAATCCACATCAAGATGGTTGGCTCCTGCTGGGCAAGGGCACTGGTTTTATTGATCTTTCTTTTTTTTAATACTTGGAGACATTAAAAATGCCCAGTAAATGAACACATGAATGAAGGTCCAGTATAAATCATCAGCTCTTTGTGAATAACTATCTACAAACCTGGTTTACTCCATCCTGGGCAACACAGCCATCTTTCCGATCCCATCATAGAACTAGTGTGATGCCCTTTGGAATCATTTAGAAGCTCTAGAGGAATTAAAATTTTATAAGCCCAGACCCACATGGACCTTACATGTGATTTCTCTAATCCAAGGCTCTGACTCCGTCCTTTAACCCACTCAGCCCTCTGGTCATAAGATGAATCCAGCTGATGAATAGAGATGGGCAATTTAAATTAAACCATCTGGGGTTAGTAGAATGAATACTATTCAGACATCCATCAACCTGGCTACCAATTGGGTTTCCTCTGATCATCACTCACAGGCTGGTGAGAAGGAAGAAGACAGAATCAGAGTATAATGTCCTATACCAGCATACTCTAGGGGCATGCAATGTCACATTTCCCTGTTCTAACCAAGAGATAGTATTAGAATGGATAAAGAGTGCTTTTAGACTTAAGCAGGAGTTCTAGATCAGCATCCACAAAATCATGACCAGGTAAGTTATTTCCTATGACACTCAATGCATTAGTCAGGATAGGCTGGGCTATGCATCAAAAAGTCCAGTGGTTATATACAATACAGGTCTATTGAACTCACATTAAGTCCTCTGTGAGTTTGGTGAGTTCACGAGGGTGGTGGTCCTCCACCTAAGACTCCACAATCCAGATTCTATTATTGAATTGACATTGCCAGCTCAACACAGGTTGCCATGATGGGAAGACAGAGTGTGGAGTGCCCATGCTTATGCTTGTAGTCACCTATGCTTCCTCTGGAAGGGACACATGCCATCTCCATTTACCAGTGGCTGGAACTAGTCATGTAGTCCCAGGCTAATTGCAAGGGAGTTGAGGAGTACAGTCTTTAAAAAATACGACTTGCTCAACACATAGAATTGTGCAATTAAAGCCAATAACTCCCTATTTGTTCAACCATTAGGCTTGTTACGTTGTGGGGTCACCACATCTTCAGGGAGTGAAGCACTGTGATGGTGTGAGCTAGTGTGCCTGTCAGTGTGACTATCTACTAAAGGAAGAAACCAGGTCCTGGGATTTGACAGGCAGCATCATGGGGCAGTGGGAACCTGCCCAGAAAGGGCAGCAGGTCAACACTCCCATGTGGTCACATTCCAGTGAGACACCTGGACAGAAACACATCACAATACTTTCCTGGACTTGTACCAGCAGCCAACAACAATAGCAAATTGCAACAATACTTCACAGTGATGGTGTCTATCTTTCTCTTTTAATAGGATATCCCTCTAATTCGTTTTGCTGCCATATTTGTAACTACTGCTTGATTAGGTTGACTTTAGTTTGGTTAAATATGTCCAAGGTACATATAATTTCAGGAATAGACAATATATTTTTAAATATGATGTGATTTATATTTAACTGTTGGGTGAAAGGAGGAAAGATAAAAAATTGGGAACATTACTTGCAACCTTAGAAACAGGTAATATCCTATTGCATTCTGTTTTCTAGTTTCCTGACTGTACTCTCCATGTCATTGTAAGCACGAAGCCTGTAAATACAGGGCTCACTCACTCCACCACTCAATCACACTGGTAAGTTGGGTCATTTATTTCAAGTATTTTATCTAAATAAAAAAGCAATATTCATAAAATAATAACCAAATATATAGATTCTTGCATAGCCTAACCTAAGGATAGATAAAGAATTTCTTGTATTTCTTAGTTCATCGATTTGATTTCAGTTTGTTCTTAAACACGGAAGACCAAGAGCACAAAAGGCTTTGTTTAAAAAGATAAGCCACCTTGTACCACTCAACATGGGCTCTGGTGGGCCTCATTCTACAACATTCTACTGTTTAGACCTCAGCGTAACAGAGTGACTGCAGAGCCATTTTGTGTCAGGCCATTTAAAAAACTGTTTTTTTCTTTTTAGGGAATAATTATCATATCTTATGGTCTTTCAGGATTCCCCAGAAAAGCATTCAGCCTGGCATGTCACCTACTTCCAAGGAAAACCCACTGGTACGCCCAGCACGTGTTACACGCAGGTACTGTCCATCTGATTCTCAGTGCTGTGTCACATTTATGACACACAGCCAATGAACTAAATCACTTTTGACATCTTACACCAGTCTCTGACATGCTGCCAATGTAAATGACATGACATACTAAAAAATGATAATATTTAAAACTGTGATACTATGTGACTCCAAATAATTGGGATGTAATAACACTTTAAAACGTTAGAATGGAGTGATAATAACCACTTTGCCCATTGTGAAAATACATCTTTCTCAGAATAACAACACATAAATAATAGCTACCAACATATTTAATGCCTGCTATGTACTGACATTGTTATAAGGACATCCTCCTCGTGACAGCCCTCTAAGGCAGGTACTATTATTTACCCCTCCTTTTATAGACAAGAAAATCAAGGGCCAGAGAGGTGAAGTGACCTGCCAGATGTCACACAAATGGTAAAGGGAAGAAGCTCCATTAATAACCTTGCTACATACACCTCATTTGGGAGAAATCTAGAAGTCTCAATGGGCCTTTTAAGATTCACTCCATTAGGGCATCTGGGTGGCACAATGGGTTAAGTGTCTGACTCTTGGTTTTGGCTCAGGTCATGATTTCAGCCTTGTGAGATCAAGCCCCATGTCAGGCTCTGGGCATGGAGCCTGCTTAAGATTCTCTGTTTCCTCTCCCTCTGCCCCTTCCTTTGCTTGTGTGAGTGCTCTCTCTCTCTCAAAGAAATAAAAATAAATCTTTTTAAAAAATTATAAATTAACAAAAACATAAAATTTATTATATCAACAAAATTATAGCCCTTATGCATACACCAGAGTAAGAAATATAGAGGGATGCCTGGGTGGTTCAGTGGTTGAGCATCTGCCTTTGACTCTGGTCATGATCCCAGGGTTCTGGAATCGAGTCCTGCATCAGGCTCTCCACGGGGAGCCTGTGCATCCCTCTGCCTATGTCTCTGCCTCTCTCTGTGTGTCTCTCATAAATAAATAAAATCTAAAAATAAAAATAAAAAAGAAATACAGAACACGCAAATATTATGCCTGTCTTGCTACATAAAAGTCATCAGGCAAATGACTCAGCTTCTATGAACCTCCATTTCTTTATCTCTAAAATGGAGATGATGTTTGTTAGCATTAGCACCCTTAGTACAAACATTTTGAGGCTTCAACACCGTTAGATTCAAGCTCTAACCCCCAAGACCTCAGAATGTAACTATATTTAGAGACGGGGGCTTTTAAGAGTTGATTAAGAAAAAAGGAGGCTGTTAGGGTGAACCTTAATCCAGTTATGACTGGTGTCCTAATAAAGATGGAAATCTGGGCACACAGAGACACCAAGGATGTACACGCACAGAAGAAAGACCACATGAGGACATGAGGATAAGATGGCCATCTACAAGCCAAGAAGAAAGGCCCTAGCAGACATCAAACCAGCCGACACCTTGATCTTAGACTTCTAGCTTCCATAAGTATGAGCAAATAAATTTCCACTGTGGAAGCTACCCAGTTGGTGGCATTTTATTATGGCAGCCCTAGAAAACGAATCCAAATACGTGTAAAATGATTAGCGTAGTACCTGGCAAATAATAAGTGCTCAAAAGGGTTTTACTATTCGTTCAATTGTGACTACGCACAAATACATACACATAGAGCCTTTATTTGGGCTTGAAGAACATGTACCCTGAGGTATTCAAACCTAATTTCAAAAACGCTTCTTTCCCAATCAATAGACTTCATGAAACTTTAATTAAAAGATTGAACATGGTTCACTTTTCAAACTCAGAAGGTCTAGCTAACGTGGCTAAAAGTCAGTGACTATTACCTTGCATCACATTGTGATGTGAAATTGCACAGGACTTGGAAAAGCTCCTTTCCTTCTAGATAGATACCAGAGCCTGTGTAATAAGTGTAGGTTGGAAATCGACGCCATGGATGGTAAATACACAAAAGTCATGAAGCAAAGCAGGTGTGAATATCCAAACACAAACCAGTGTGGATCAAAACAAGTGGCACACTGAAATCTCCTTGATTGAAGCTACCTTGATCAGAGCTGGCATATAAATGTCATTCCTGAGGGCCAGTTCCAATCACCTGTTTTGAACTCTTGTGTTAAGAAAGGTTCTGATGTGGGGTGCCTGGGTGGCTCATTTGGTTAAGCTGCCAACTCTTGATTTCAGCTCAGGTCATGATCATGGGATCTTGAGATCAAGACCTGAGTCTGGCTCTGTGCTCAGTGGGGAGTCTGCTTCAGGAATCTCTCTCTCTCCCTCTGCCTCTCCTCCCTCCCTTCAAATAAATAAAGAAGAAGAAGGAGGAGGAGAAGAAAAAAGATTCTGATGACACATTTGCGCTCAGAGAGGAGTGCCAGAGTGAATGAGGGACACTGTTTGAATATGGGGGGAGAAGGGTAGGGGTAAGTGTGCTGTGAGGTTACTAATTAGATCTGGAAATTGGTTAATGGGCCCTTCTGACTCTCCTCTTATAGGTTTAAAGCCTCTCAAAGATTCAGGTTCCTGTGCATACAGCATGTATTTTAGTATCATAACTCAGCAACTCTGAACTCACTAAAAAGTAAATGTTTTTCTTTAAACATACATGTCTTGTGACATTCAAGCTTTGTTATTCAAGAACATAAGGAAAACATTCTGTCTTGAGCTAACAAAGTCCATCAGCTGAATCCCTTCTCAGGTTGCTCTAATTCGAGCTGACTAACCCATAGGATCAAACGTTTACAGAGAAGACAAGTTTTTCCTCAAAAGTTACCATGGCAGCCTTTTGGTCACCACCAAAAAATTGGGTTGTACCTCACACGTTTGCATCCATGGCTTTGCAATCTCTAAGTACTATTTAGCCACTGATAAGTGCGTACTATCTGGGAGTATGCTAGGTCAAGGGGTGCATTGTCCACTGAGCTGTACCCTGGAATGCAAGAGGGGACCTATTGGCCCTGTAACACCCCAACTCTGCTTGCTTCTATACCAAAGATCAAGCTCATGCTCTAAGGGTGAGCCCCTTCCCTAGGTAACTCCATTAGAGAAAGCCATTGCTAATGATTAACAATTAGAATTTACATCCAAAGTGCCAAGTTGTCTAAAGAAAGGTGCTAAGAAGTCTAAGAACCTGAGTTTAAGCCCCAAATGGGCCAGTTGGCTTCATGCAGAGAAACATCAGTCACAGTCCCCCACCCCCACCCCGGCATAGTCAGAAGGGGGAGGGGCAAAGGGACCGACTCAAGTCAGGCTCAGACCACTGTGTGACAGCTCGAGGAGCAGGGGCTGCTCAGAGGGTCCCACTCTTCTACTCCCCAGGAGAATCATAATCCAGTCTGATCCAAGACTCAATATATATCACTGCAGTAGGAAAACACAAGAGAGGCTCATTTCCTCCTACCTACGTGATGCCCACAGCATCTAACACGGTTCCTTATGCACCGTGAAGTACACAAACGGTTGTTGCCTGACTACATTCTAAAATAAAAATCAGTCAACCACTGGTCACTCAATCTAACAGAGTATGCTAAGATCCAATTCGTTGGAGTTAAGCTGGCTCATGCAGTAACCTATTGTACTGTGCTAAAAGTTCTGCCCAAAGTTTGCAGATTTAAAAAAGAAAATCCATTCCTATATTACTTTAAATCTTCATGCAAAATAGAAAATGGAACAAAATATGGATTGTGTTGGTTTATGTTGAATATGAAAAACTATGGAGAAGACTGGAACGATCCCTTTGAGCTCTGAGAAACTCACAGGCAAAAGGTAAAACAAAAATTAAAAATTTGACAGGCCAGCCAGCATTAAGACTTCTGAGATCAGGGGGTGTCCGGCTAACTTATATTTATTCTAGTCTCATTCATGCTTTCCAGCTATGCACAGTGAGGGTTTGTAAATGGCACATTTTATGCCTTTCCATAAGCAGTGCCTTGTCAGGCCGGCTTTGCGTGCCACTGGTGGAATTGTCATACTGTGGCAAACACTCCAAGTGGCTGTTCTTTTCCTGAGAGAGGAAAAGAGATAAGCTTTTATGTGTAACAAGGATTTCTTTTAACTGATTCAGCATACCTTGTGCTTCTGGTACATGGACCTTCCCTATTGAAATTGCATTGGGTGATGCTTTTAAAAATGTTGCTTCTAAGAGAATCCAATCTCTCACTCACATATCGGGGCTTCTAGCATGTTATCGAAAGAAAAACCCTCAAGTTCCTCTGCCCTTCTGTCTCCTGCATGGCTCTAAGGAGCAGCGAGCACAAGGATAGAAAATGAATTCAGGCAGCATAAGTGGTAACCCTGTCCTTCGTTTCCTCTTCTCTGCAACCCCATGGAATGCTTTTTGAAGTCAGGAGGAGCTCCATGGGAGGTGAGGGCTGACTTTGGCTGCCAGCAAGCAGAAATGTTCAGCTACTTAACACGGGGCCACATGTGGCAGCTACAAAAACATCACCAGGATGTGAAACCTACTTACTTCGATGGTATTCCCCTTGCCCTCAAATCTTTTCAAGCTTAAGGAACTGGAGGAGTAGATGAACTTGGGCAGTGGGGGGGAGGGGGATGTCTTGTGATTTCAGCCCAGAATTTGTTCTGTACAGCAAATCTTGGAACTGGGTCCTGCTGTTTTTATCCTACGCTGTCTTGCAGTCTTGGGCTGCTTTGGAGGGCTGCATTTAACACCAAGCCCAGGGACCCCGGGGGCTCTGGGGCCACTTGCATCTTAGGTGTTTTGCATTAATGGTATGTCAGAAGGAAATACTTGTCAGGGTAGGTCCCTCCAGGATCTTTCTCAGGCTGCACACTATACTTAATTAGGTTACTCCAGACTACAGGTTCTTTTATCCCATGGACCAAAGAGTGTGTGCATTTGCCAAAAATGCTTTGTGGCTGGCTTTCATGCCCCTCTTTGCCTGGGGAAACTGCAGATACGAGTCTCACAGCCCTGTGAGGAGTGAGCTGCCCAGTGCGGTGTTCACGCTACAAAAGATCGGGGGCTGGAAATGTCATTTCTCCTCTGTGCCAACGAGAGCTGGATGGGAGAGATGACCCCCGTGCTCTTTCCTTTCTCTGAGATGTCATGACTCCAGCCAGCCATTCTGCGATGCAGAAATGGGAGGGAGAACAGGACCACGGAAAAAGTAGAGCATGACTTTACCAGTGGAAGCGCTGGCACTGGACAGACGTGGGCCCGAGTCCTAGTTCATGAATCGCGTTCGTGAATCAATGAACTTGCCTTCTGAGCTTCCGTTTTCTTACTCATGAAACAGGAATAATGGAGGTACTCTACCCTCATGTGGGAATTAAATAAGATCGTGCATGTTGCACATGTAAGCATGGTGCCTGGCACACAGCAAATACACCATGAACATGAGCTCTCATTATTTGACACCATGGGTCAACTTCCAACCCCAGAGCACTGAGCTACACACTTTCCTCCAAAAGGAACACTCATCACAGCTGGACCACAGATGTGGAGTGAGGAGAAGAGGAATGGGAGGAAAATAGAAACACAGAATCTTCCTCTCTAGAAGGATCCCAATGTCACTCCTTCCTTAAGCAGTATGTGGTTCCGGATCTGACACCATTACAAGGTGCCACAGGTACTTCTGATGGCAGCTTCCTCCAGGTGAGATGCAAGGAAAAGTGCACACTTCTTCCCATCTAGAAAAATCTAGGCCTGCTTTGGTTAGTCTCACTTATTCACTCAACCGAGATGGATGAAGCTGGTGCCAGAATCTGAGTAGAGCGATAGCAAAAGACAAAGCTTTCAGCCTAGAGAGGAGGAGAGATAATCCATGGGAAAGAAAATGGAGACCCAGGAGAGGCTTTCTGAGGAAGTGATAGTTGAACTAAGGCCCTGAGGAAGAGGACAAGCAAATCCAAAACCAAGAGGTTGGAAGCCCCAGGAGAAGTAGGAAAAGTCCATTAGCAACAGCAAAACCTCTGGGGGTGGCTTGCCAGGCATCCATGGTCAAGGACACCTCCATCCAGAATCTTCCACATGGAGATCATTACCTTGCCCTTCCACAGACCTCTGAGAGCACAAGCAGCCAGCAACTTTCAGAAGCTTCTCAGCTCTTTACTGGTTTAATTAAGATACTCTGTAATTACCCTGAGGTGGATCAGACCCAATTTCGAAGAGGTCACAGAAGTTTGCACAACTGGAAAATGACCACAAGGGTGACCTTCCTGTGCATCAGTTCAGGAAATGAGAAGTTGGTGGGGGGCTCAGGGGTGGGGTTTCACACACTTTTTTACTTGCCTTCTCCACAACCATTCCCTATGTGAGTTCTTCCCTTCAAATTCAATTAATAGATGCAGAAATTCTAAGTTGTACACTAATCACAGTAAAGCAATTAAGACAGTTAGTCCTAGCAGTCAGTTAGACTTGGCAGCCAATGATATCATTACTAGGCTACTGTTCATTTTGCTTACTGAGCCAGCCAGCGCATGTCTGAGTCTCTGTTCATGAGCCTGCTTTTTGGTCTGTGCTATCGTCTCCATGAGTGAGCATATACGGAGCACCTGCTTACTGCATGTATGGCACCATGAGAATAGCACTATTTAAAACAGGAAAATGGGATCTGGAGGAAACCAAGACCAGGCAGCGAACGAAAGAGAGTATTGTTTAAAATCAAATTATTAACACTAGCCAAGGAGCAAAAGCAGCCACCAGAATCTGGAAGAGCAAGAAACAGATTGTCCCCTGGAGACTTCAAAAGAAACCAGCTCTGCCAATGCCTAGATTTTTAGCCTTGTAAGACTCATTTTGAACTTCTGGCCTTGAGAATTATAAGTGAATAAATATCTGCTGTTTGAAGCCATTAAGTTTGTGGTGATTTGTTATACTACCAATAGGAAACTAACTATAGGCTTAGGTTTTGAATATAATTGTAACTTATAAAAGTGAAGTCTAGGAAATCTCTTTTAAAAAAACAAACCCTAATGTCATTCATGAGGTTAATTTTGCAAACTTCCCCCACTGGCTAGCAAAAGAGAAAAACCCTCATAATGGCTCCCCAAATCTATTGGAAGGCAGATAAAACAAGGTGGTGACTTTGCCATCTTGTTTTATCTGCCAAACAAACTTCGGTAACAGGCCTATGTTCAAATTCTGGCTTTCCCAGAATTTACTCAAATTTAAAGTGTGGTTAATAATACTTACATATATTTGTTGTCTGGATTTCTCCCAGATGCTACCAAATTAAAAATAAAGCAAATAAAAAAAGAGATCCATCAAATTATTAATAACCTCAGAGAAATAAGATTTGATGCTACATCTATGAAACAAGAACAGGCTGTCATAAAACAGGAACCATCAGAGTATAAAATAGAACTTTTGGAAAAGTGTGACACCTATAATAAAAACATTTTCAGAGGAAAATATTTTACTTCCATGAATAGTTCTTTAGAAAGCTGTGGGAAGATGTGATCCATGAAAATGAGAAGCAATAAAGAAGAGAACATAAAACTGAGACAACAGAGTCCAACTCAGAAAAAACAAAGATCATTATCCTTGGCTTATGGCCTTGTTGCCTGCAAAGCCTGCAATCAGCAATGCTCAGTTGATCTGTCTCACATTGCATCACTCTGATCCTGACCTTGCTGCCCCCCTGTTGCACATCTGAAGCCCCTTGTGATTACACTGGTGCACCTGGATAATACAGGATAATATCCCTAATTAAGCTCATTTGATTAGTGACTTTAATTTCATCTGCAACCTTAATTCCCTTTGCCATGTAATGGAACATATTCACAGCTTCTGGAAACTAGGACATAGACATCTCTCTTTACCACAACTTTATACCTTTCTAAATGATTTGCATTTGTTAATATAAGTCCATGTTGCTTTTATAATTTAAGATTAAGAGTATTTGATAGAGATTATTTTTCAAAATTTAAAAGATTTAAGCTTTCTTTTACATACTAATGATTAAAACTGTAATGTTGGAGGATTAGGCAAATGGCATATTCCGAAGAACCAGCAATTTAGAGACATGTGTAGGTGGAAATAGCATTAGGCAAAGGTCATATCAAACCATATATCAAATCATATATCATGGTTATATCAAACCATGGAGAAAAAAGAATGGATGGTTTACAGAAGGAACCTGTGGTTGTTACCAGAAATAAAAAGTTTGATTTTTATTTCATACACAAACCCAAGTAAATCCCACATACGTTAAAGATCAAAACTTCAAAAAAATTAAAAGTAGTAGGAGAAAATATGGGAAACCATACTTGTAAACTTGACGTAGTGAAAGGCTTTCTCATACCTCAGTCCATAAAGCAAAACTTGGTAATATTAAAATAAAACAAGGTAAAAATACAAGCAACAGGCTTAGAAAAAAATTTAATATATAACAAGGAGTAGGGGCACCGGGGTGGCTCAGTTAAGTGTCTGACTCTCGATTTCTGATTAGGTCATACATAATTTCAGGGTTGTGAGATTAAGCCCTGCACCAGGCTCCATGCTCCCTAGACAGTCTGCTTGAGATTCTCTCCTTCTCCCTCTGCCTCTCCCCTGACTCACTCACTCTCACTCTCTAAAATAAATACATAAATAAATCTTTTTAAAAATGTATAACAGAGAGATATTTTCTGTAATTTGATAGTAAGACAATACTATAGGAAATGAGCAAAGGACACGAACAGGTCACCTCTCTAGAGAAGAAACATAAAGTTAATAAAAATATGAAACTACATTCAAACTTGCTAATAAGGAAAGGCATATTACAAGGAAAAAACACAAAGTATTTCTGCAAGCACATCGTATTGGTTAAGAACTTAGACTTTGGGGATCCCTGGGTGGCGCAGCGGTTTAGCGCCTGCCTTTGGCCCAGGGCACGATCCCGGAGGCCCAGGATCGAATCCCATGTCGGGCTCCCTGCATGGAGCCTGCTTCTCCCTCTGCCTCTCTCCCTCTCCCTCTCTCTCTCTCTCTCTCTGTGTGACTATCATGAATAAATAAAAAAATAAAAAAAACAAAAAAAAACAAAAAAAAATAAATAAAAATTAAAATAAATAAATAAATAAATAAATAAAATTTCAAAAAAAAAAAAGAACTTAGACTTTGGAGTGCCAAACCTCCAGGGTTTTAAGCCTGGCTCTGCTAATTTTTCACTATGGCCTTCGGCGAGCTCCTTAACCTCTTCATGCCTCAGCTTCCCTCTTTGTAAAATAGGGATGGGGATAATAATATATCTTAATGCTTTACTGTAAAGATGAAATGAGTTCATATATGTAAAGTGCTTCAAATACTGCCTGGCACAGAGTATTCACTTACTAAATACTAGTTCAATATTGTATTATGACACATGAACAAATGTACATACATACATGCCGCAAAATGCACACGCCTAGGCACACTGAGAATTTCACTACAACATTATTTGCTCTAACAAAAACTGGAGATGACTTTAAGTGACATGAATAGGCAATAGATAAGTGAATTTTACATCTCCAAAAGTTGGAATGGCAGTTTGCTGTTAAAAAGGAGGAAGATCTAGGCACCAGTATGGGAAGATGTCTATGATAAATTAGGTGGGAAGAAAAATGTCACAGACATCCACAGAATGACCCAAATTCTGTTCTTTAAAAGCATTATATGTAAAATATACACATGAATATATACCTGTATGTGCAGATGTATAATATGCACAGAAAGTGTTCTGAATGTTTAATATGTTATCAGACTGTTTGCAAACTGTTACCACCAAGAAGGTAAGTAGGATCGGGGGTGAAAGCAAAAGGGAAAGCTTATCAGATAAACCCTTGCATTTTTCTTTTCTCTCTTTTGTTTTATTTATTTTTTAAAGATTTATCTGGGAGGGGGGGAGAGAGAGAGAGAGAGAGGACAAGTGGGGGAGGGGCAGAGGGGGAGGGAGGGAGAGAGAGAGGCAGACTCTCTGCTGAGTATGGAGCCCAACATGGGGCTCGATCCTACCACCCTGGCATCATGATCTGAGCTGAAATCAAGAGTACGATACTTAACTGACTGAGCCACCCAGGCGCCCCCCACCTTTTGTTTTAAAACAAGCACATGCCTTTCTAAAAATTACAAGAAATAAAATAGAAAATCATGATCAGTTTGGTTACATTCTCAAAACACTGACATAGAGACAATGGCAAGTGAGAGAAAATTAGGAAATCAAATCATCCTGCAACTATTTTTTTTTTCCCAAGGAAAGATGGAATGAGTGGCGAAGGAATTAGTCTAGTTGTGCTTCAAAGAGCGTCAGTTTAGTTATGGTTTTGCAAATACTTTGTGTGCTAAAAATGTCCAAGTCCTCCATCTTCCAGGGACAAAGACTCTATAACAAATTGCCTCCATTAATTGTTTCCAATGTCTGTACTATTTTGTGAGTTTCACGTCCCCTGGAAAATGTTTGCAAAATTCAAACCACGGGCCTTCAATATTACTTAGATGACATAAACAAATTAAAATAAGGCCAGCCTAAGCCAGTTGTGTTTATCGGCCTGATCCCCTCTGAAAATGAGAAATGAAGTCAAATACCCTTTAATGCTATTTATTAGTGGAGTAATATAATACATTTTGACAAGTTGAACAGTTGTAACAGGCAGCTGTTAAAGTCTCTACAGGGCCTGTTTAGAATGAAAACAGGAGGGAGAGACAGCTCTATAACTGGGTTTTAAGAACAGCTCAGCCATCAACTATATCCTAACCAAGTACTTTTATCCAGTTAATTTACGGAAGGAATCCCTTAGGGTCTCCAGCCGTCTACCCGCGCAGCTCATTAGAGCCCAGTATCCAACTTTTCTCATTGTAACACTGAAAGCATTTATGCTTAAAATGTAATTAAACTTAAAACAAACAAGATCTTTATTCCCTGACAGTCCTGCTATTTTTAAATTGACAAAGGCATGAACTTATATAGGATTATTTAGAAAGCACTATACATTTCAGCCACTTATGGCAAGACATTTGCCCAACTGTTCATCCTGCATGCAATTAGAAATCTAAATACTTGGGTAACGGGTTTCTACTGGGAATTAAACTTGCAGATCTCTTACAAACGAGTAATGTGGTAAGACTTGCTGTCCAATGAGGTGTCTTATTGAAATATCCCAGGCCGGTTCACTTGTCACGGCTGTCGTCTTAGCCGCTCGTACTCACAGTGTATAGCTTTCATTACGAAAATAGAAATTTGTGTCCTAAGTGCTGTTACATTACTAATGCTAAATATTTAATTCCCTGGGGTTCCAATTATGGTTGAGCACTGGCAACACTGATTCTACTTTTTAATAACAACTGTAAAAGCAATTTGAGCATTTTTCAATTAATTAAATACATAGCGAACGAGTAACCTCTTGTCATTTTGCCCTCCAGGACCTGAGCTAATTGGTGTAGAATAAAATGTTTTGAAAATTAACTGATATTCCGGTCTGCACAGTTATACCATTAAACTCCGGTTTGCAGAATGAAGTTTGTCTTCTAATAGTTACACTCAATAGAGTCTGCAGATGTGAGAAAGTACCTACATTTTATGTACTTAACGGTGCCTCTAATTAGAGCAGAGTTGAAAGTCAAGCGTAGCTCCTCTAAACACCAGTCAGTATCAATAATGCTTTGCATTGTTCAGAGATAAATGCAACAGATTTCAACAGAAGAAGGTTTCCCGGATTTCATTCCATGTATTCACAATTTAGCTTAGCCATTTAAAAAGTTTGCCCCTAAGAATTCCTATCGTTAATTATAGTCACACACACAAAAAGCCCCCAAAATAAATTCTGACATTTCTGTCACAAGAGAAAAGTTCCAAACCAAATGTCTGGGAAAGTTCTTCCTTTTCAACACTCCGTTGCAGTTTCTCCTTCCACCAGAGAACAATGTCATAAATAAGTTCTAAATTGGTTTCTCAGCTTTAAAAGTTATGGTGAGGATGAATCATAAAAGCAGATGCTGTTTTACCCACATTTTTAAATGAACCTTTTTCTGAAGTGCAATGAAATCTGATTAAAGAGACCATCTCCTTGTAGAAAAACGTCTCTGACAGGTGTTCTTCCAGCTTCGAGTCTTGATTGGCCATAATCTAAAATCCATGCTCAGAAAGCGAATGCCTTTTCGGCAGCTGTCTTTCTTACAGAGATGATCCCCTAAACAGGTTTCACTGAGTTAGGAATCTCAGCAAAAGCATTATGGCTCATGGAATAAGACACGGAAAGTGAAATTAATCACTCTGGGAGAGAGAAGAAAAATAATAGGGAACATGGAATCATTTCCATACCAATTTTTAGGGTTTAAGTCTTTAATATTTTGAAGATTTTAGTAACATCTTTGAGAAATGGACTTTAATTACAGGATTAACTTGATAGTATCCGCCTGTTAATATAAATAGATCAGCCTAAATTTCTGATTTTTAAGAACTAAAGTAGATAATGAGAGTATTTTAGAATTTGGCGCGTCAGGGTGACTCCTCGGGAAGCATTTCCACTCCATCAGAAAATACACGTCCATAAAAATGAAAAGAAAAATATACATCTGCTTAAGGTTTCTTTCAATATTATTCTATATGGAAGGCAGCATCTCATCAGACTTTATAAACATTGGCCATTGGCTTACTATGGCCTATCCTTAACAATTCTTTTTTATTATCATTAACAATTCTTAAAAAGCCACAGAATTTGTAAATGACATGTTAAATCTAGTATTGCAAATTATCTTATTTCCAGCCCAAAAAACAGCTTAAATTTTAAGATCTAAAGATAAAGACACAAGTGGTAAAGATACTCTTTGTATTAAATAATAGATAGGAAAACTATTCCAAAATAATTTAGCATTTAGTTCTGAAAAATAAGGATTTTGTTAATAGACTACTAATCTGTATCCAAAACACAATTAAATAAAACAATACATGGCTCCCTAAAACACTGGACAATTATCCACATAATTACTAAAGCCACTATATTTTGTCCCAGGGCCCTTAAAGTATGGCACCCAACTAACTAGCTGGCTCTCAGATGCCAAAAAAGCAGGAGCAGGAGCAGGACTAGCTGAAGACAACAGACTGCTTCCCCTCAGGATCACATGCCCATCAAATTCCCCTCTTCTTGCTTTGGATGATTTTGATGCTTCATCCAAATCAAAGTGGTTGGCAGCTCCAATCTGCACGTTAAGAACTAAGTCCCACCAATCACTCACCAATACAATTATTTAGGAGCTGAGGGTCAGGGAGCTGGTCTGGGAAGCTGAGGATCTGGGCTCAGTTCTGAAGGCACTAACTGGTATGACCTTGGGCAGGGCACTAGGTGCCCCCATACCTCTGGTCTCCCATTCTGACATGTGGATCAATATAATCACTGTGTTGTTAGGAAGACTCGATAAGAAAACATGATGAAAACATTGGAGAAGCTGCAGTGCCATGGAAATGTTAAGGTAACCAAGACTTCTAGTCTAACATTCACCTACTGGGACCTTTAACAATGCTTTTTTCATTCTGTTATTGTGCAAAGAACCTAGTTAAAAATATATGTAATGCATCAATAATAATGTGCATTAAAAAATTAGAATAATTTGGGCACTTTGGTGGCTCAGTTGGTTAAGGTTCTGCCTTCGGCTCAGTCATGATCTCCGAGTCCTGGGATGGAGCCCCCATATCAGGCTCCCCCTTAGCAGAGAGTCCGCTTCTCCCTCTGCTTCTCTCCCACCCCCCTCATGCTCTCTCTCTCAAGTAAATAAATAAAATCTTAAGAAATAAAAAAAATAAATTAGAATAATTAAGGACTTCACAGTTTGACTAGAGATTCTTTTAGAATTAAGGCTTTTAGCTTTAGTCCCAATAAATTACAAGCCTAAAGAGCATACGTTGAGCATTTTATAAAAGGAAATAGAAGCAAGGATAAAGAAGAAAAGGAGAACTCTCCTTTTAAGCAGGATAAGCAGGATATTATCACAATATGGTCATCATTTAATAGACTATGAACTAAAATGAAGTCTGTTTTAAACCTGATTTTCTTTTCTAAGGAGTGTTCAGCTAGCTGCCTTAGGTCGCAGACAGGAGGCACAGAGCTCCCCCATCGTGTAGGGGACTCTCAACCTCTGCAGAGTTCTGCTAAGCAGAGAGGCATGTCGAGGGAAGGAGTTAGAGCAGATGTTCCCCAACTAAACACCCAGTTGGCTAAAACACATGGAGAATGGACATGTTAGGGAACAAGTGTTTTTGGAGGGACACTGCTTGCAAGTTAATACACCAATGAGGCCTGTGAGCCACTAGTGGGCCCCCAGAAGCCCTTTCTTGGGTCTGTCTGTATTCTAACGAGTGCCACGGCTGGTCCCCAAGTACACAGAGGCATAAAGGTGGCAATCTGAAGGGCAGAGGAAGGACTACAGGTAAAGTCGGTGAGAAATACAGCTGACAGCAACGGAAGAAACAAGAGCCTTTCAACAAATGACAAGGAGAACTGAAACAAAACAAAATAAAACAAAACCAAACTCCCACATCCTTTAATGAGAGCTGAGTTATACAGTATGATTCTTACTGTTGACCGTGAGTCACTATCAAGTCCAATGAGACTGTTTCCAAGAGAAGGGGGAAAGACATGATCCATTTTTAAAAGATTTCCATTACAAATAGTTAATGTTGATTTTTAAAACTTGGCCATCTTGTATAATACACTCCCTGTGGATTCCAGATTATTGTGGTTTTACTGTAGTTAGATAGTTTTATGGTTAATGTACTGTGGTATAAATAAATATAGCTTAGCCTAAGTGTCTCCACTGAAAATATGTATGTCATAAAATGACGAATAAAATAGGTCAATAACCAAACCCGTAGTAAATAATTCAAGCATAAAAGTACATAACATTAAAATAAGCTAAAACTGATCCTCTTCATTTGATACATTTATTCTAAGTAGACTTCTTAACGAAATGTTCAAAGATAAATGGTGAGAAAAGAGTCTATGGGAAAAAAGACCCAGCCTATGTATCTGTGTGACAACAAAGTAATATTCTACACCATTCTTATTGGTTTTACATCATAAAGAAGTAGTAGGTGCTCACTAAATTGATGTTGCACTGAAATATAATTTATAAGTGGTTCAATCTATAAATAAAAAATAGGAAATATCAGGAATATCATCAGTGCTTCCTGGGAGTATGTAGACATCTAATATGTGAGGAAAGAGAGTTTGAGATCTTAAAGGACTCTGCTCCACTGATAGCTACAAAGGCCACACTGACTAGGACCACCTCTGGAGCGGAAGCTTCTCAGTGAACAATGTCCTGCTCTGGTTAGCTTTCAGAGTAGGGGACTATGGCCAATCCAAGGACACTCAAAATAGCATCAAGAGATGATGAGGACAAAGTCAGGGTTCCAGCCTCACAGCATTCCTGGCACTAGCATCATTACTAGGTGGTCCTGTTCAGTCAGGATGACAAAATGTGTCCTGATGTGTGACTTGGAGGAGTTAGGGAGGCAGGGTGACCTCCATGGAGCCTCTTGGGGACCACGGGAGGTGACAAAGGCTATCCCTTCCTTCACTACCTTGTGTGGTGCTGGTTATGTCAGGGTTTTAGTAACCCCATTGTTTTAGATTTTATTTTATTTTTAAAAAGATTTTACTCATGAGAGACACAGAGAGAGAGAGGCAGAGACATAGGCAGAGGGAGAAGCAGGCTCCCTGCAGGGAGCCCGATGTGGAACTCGATCCCAGGACCCTGGGATCATGCCCTGAGCCAAAGGCAGACAGTTAACCACTGAGCCACCCAGGCGTTCCTGTTTTAGATTTTAATTGATGTAGCAATTGGTTTGGGCATTTTATAGAGCATATAACCATGGAAACAAGTGTGCTTGCCTTTAATGTCTACTGGCTAATGTATGCGTCACTGTACTGTCTACCTCTCTATTAACTATTAACACATTAGTAAGCTTTGCAGTTTTTCATACAGGCTGAAAATTCTAGACAGTCTATCTAGACCATGGACCTGCACATTCATGAAGTCCCAACTGTACCCCACTTTATGAAAAGTTTAATTCAACTCTCTAGGTCCCAAGTTTACAGAGCCCACCAAAACCCAGGCAGTGCAAGCTGCTGTTTCTGAATCACTTCATGGCAACATTTCAGTCCCAAACAGTTCCATAGCAGAAATCTTACCCGTCTATCTCATGCAGATCTGGGTTAAGGACTACTTTTACACTTACAGTGTTCAGTGTGGGCCATGCATCTTTCATTTTACTGGTAAAGGACATTTCAGGCCTCTGCTGCTGATAGGCAAGTAGAAGCAGATGACTGGTTGTTTGTGCTATTTGGAAAGAAAAAAAATCCAACAACCCAGGATTTAGAAACTCTACAGGTAAATTTATCAAGGCCTCTGAAAGGCTGTTTAGAGACAGGGCAGAGGGGGATACTCTCTCTCCTTTGAGTTGGGGTTGACAAACTATAACCCATGAGCTAAATCCAGCCTGCAGCCTGTTTTTGTAACTGTTAATGGAACACTTCTGTAAAAGTGTCATTGGAACACAGCCATACCCACTTGCCCATAGCTGTCTTTGCACTGCAGTGACAAAACCATTGCGATGAATGCTGTCTGGCCCACAAAGCCTAAAATATTCACTATGTGGCTCTTTAGAGATAAAGTTTGCTAAACCCTGCTTTCTTGGGGGCTGTCTCCAAGCAGGATGGGAATCCCAGAACAGCTGCCTCCATCATGGAAAGCTACCTCCCCTACCACCAACCTCAAGGAGTCTCTTCCCTGCTCTCCCCCATCCCTGAGATATCCAGGTGCTGGTTTCAGAGTTATTTAGTCATTATTCTGACCTAACGGCCTAAAATGCATTTCCCTTTCCAGTGTGATATGCCCAGTGAAGACACAAGGCCATGGAATTATCAGAGGTGTGGCTGGATTTTTAAGTTCCCTTTCCAGCTCCAGGCTCTCTCAATACTGAGCGCCTGGGCCTGGCCTATGCATTTGACATCAAGTACAGGAGAGCCACAAAGAAGAAATATGGAAGATGAAATATGAATGGGTGGGTGGCAGTCACTAGAAAAGGTGAGAGGAGGAGGGGCCTTCCAAACAGAAGAGGCAGCAGGTATGCAGGCAAGGAGGTGGCAGTGCCTGCTGGGGTCCATTCCAGGAAAACCAGCTGCTGTGGGATGAGGATGCATGGCTGGAATGGTAGGAAACAATGCTAAAGGAGTCCCCTGGTCAGGTGGTGAGTAGCCTTGTTAGATGCTGCTGAGGGGCAGAGGAGTGTTAGGCAGAAGGGTGTCTGTATGAAGGATTTAAGCAAGGTGCAACATGATCAGATCTCCATTCTAGGAAGATCACTCTGACAGGAGCAGGGCTGAGATAGAAGGAAGGGGGGGCATCTCTGCTCTCCCCTATGACGCTGTACCCTCTACCCCATGTCCATTCTGAAATTCCCTAATCATCCTTCTCTAGGTACTTGAGGTAGTTCCACCTGTTCCCTAGGCACTCAAGGCACTTTCTGGACAACTACAAAAGTATATAGTTTCTACCCCAAATCATCACTTTTCTCAACTGCCTCTTTGTCCCATGCTTTTTCATCCATCTGTAGCGATAGACCAATGGTTTGTTGTTGTTTGATTTTGTTTCTAATTCCAGTCTTCTGCAGGTCAGTATTTTTGTAAAATACAAAATCGTGCACTTGGATATCATGGCACTGTCAAATTGTTATACAGATTTCTCCAATCTTTTTCCTATCTTTGATATTTATCTTGTCACAGGTTGATAATAGATGTCTGTGTCAATGAATTCAGTAAAGTTGCAGGAAACAAAACTAATATACAAAAATCAGTAGTATTTCTATACACAAACAACAGGTTTTCTGAAAAGGAAATCTTAAAAAAATCAATCCCACTTATAATAGAACCAAATACAATAAAATACTGATGAATACATTTGACCAAGGAGCTGAAAGAGCTTTACTTTTAAAATACAAGACATTGATGAAAGAAATTGAAAAAGACCCAAATAAATGGAAAGGAATCCTGTGTTCATGGATTAGAAAAATTACTATCATTAAAATGTCAATGTACCAAAAGATTCAATGCAATCCCTATGAAGACTCTAATGGCATTTATGAATACAAAAAAATAATGATCCAAAATTTATATGAAACCACCAAAGGTCTCCTGAGTAGCAAAATTAATCCTGAAAAAGAACAAAGCAGGAGGCATTACACTTCCTGATTTCAATCTATATGATAGAGCCATAGTAATTAAACAATATGGTACCTACATTAAAAAAAAAACAAAACAGCAAAACAAAACAAATAGACCAGTGGCACAGACTTAGGATTCCAGAAATAAATCCAAACATATACGGTCGATAATATTTAATAAGGGAGGGAAGAATAATTACTGGAAAAAAGACAAGTCTTTTCAATAAATGGTGCTGGGAAAATTGGAAATTCAAATGTAAAAGAATGAAACTTGACCCCTATCTTTCACCACTCACAAATATTAACTCAAAAATGGATTAAAGACTTAAATATAAACCCTGAAATTCCTAGAAGAAAGCACATGATAAAAGCTCTTTGATTTGGGTCTTGGTAATGAATTTTTAAAAATCACACCTCAGCACAAGCAACAAAATAAAAAACAAGTGGACTATATCAAACTAAAAACCTGCACAACAAAAGAAACCATTAACAAAATTAAAAAAAAAAACAACCTATAGAATGGGGACTATCTGAAATTTCTATATATATATAAGGAATTAATATCCAATATATATAAAAATATATAAAGAACTCGTATAACTCAATAACAAAACAAGACAAACAAAACCCAAAATAAATAATCCAATTATAAAATGGGCAAAAACTTGAATAGAATTTTTTCCAAAGAAGATATAGGAATGTCCAACAGGTACATGAAAAGATGCTCACCATCACTAATCATTAGGAAATGCAAATGAAAACCACAATGAGATATCACCTCATACTTGTTAGAAAGACTATCATCAAAAAGATAAGACATAAGAAATGCTGGCATGGATGTGAAGAAAAAAGAACTGTTGTGCACTGTTGGTGGGATTACAAATTAGCACAGCCACTATGGAAAACAGTGTAGAGTTTCCTCAAAAAATTAAAAATAAAACTACCAATACTCTATCAATTCACTTGCTGGGAATCTATCCAAAGGAAATGAAGACACTATCTGCACCCCCATGTTCATACCAGCATTATTTATAAGTCAAGACTTCGAGAGAATCTAAGAATCCTTTGATGGATGAATGGATATTCATAATATTAGCATATCATTCAGGCATAAAATATGAGAAAATCCTATGTACAATGTGTACAAAAACATGGATGGATCTTGAAGGCATTATGCTAGGTGAAATAAGTCAGATAAGATAAATGTATATGGTTTCACTCACATGTAGAATAATGCTAACACCCTGCTCCAAACACCAAGAACCCAGATTCCCAGGAAAAGAGATCAGATTTGTGGTTACCAAAGGCAGAGGGTAGGGAAAGGGGAATTGGAAGAAAGTATCGAAGATCAAAAGGTACAAACTTCTAGTTACAAGAAAAATAAGTATTAAAAATGTAATGTACAACACGAGGATTACAGCTAACACTGCTGTGTGATATACAGGAAAGTTGTTAAGAGAGTAGATCCTAAGAGTTCCCATCACATGAAGATATTTTTTTTCTTTTAATT
Source organism: Vulpes lagopus (assembly GCF_018345385.1). Taxonomy (NCBI): domain Eukaryota; kingdom Metazoa; phylum Chordata; class Mammalia; order Carnivora; family Canidae; genus Vulpes; species Vulpes lagopus. The sequence goes on along the minus strand of NC_054831.1, from coordinate 110,048,915 downwards.
GTATCTGCAGAAGATGATGGATGTTAATTAAATAATCATTTCACACTATATGTAAATCAAACCATCAAGCTGTGCATCTACTTGCAGTAATGTATATCAATCACTTCTCAATTAAACTGGATCTCCCCCTACCCAAAATGCTTGTGGATTGTGTATTTTATCAGAGCCTAATAGACCTACAGTAAAGGAAATGCACACTCACAGCTGGCTATAGCCTTCCACAATGAAGAAGGGAAATGTATAAGTCCAGCCCAGTCTAGTCATCCTGTCCCACCTCAGCAAGGTGGGTGATGGTGGTGGGATGACTCAACATGTGTGAAGTTTAGGCAAGAGGCATATGCTCACTGAAAGACTGAGACCTAGTCATAAGGCTGTAGAATGGTTTCCCTCCCTCTGTGCCTTATCACCACATTGATAACAGCCTATTTACAATAGTTCATTTACCCAGTACATCATGTTTGACTATCATGAATAAATTACAAGGCATACAAAAGGCAAAAAACACAATTTAGAGAGATGGAGCAAGCATCAGAACCAGACATGGCAAATATATTGAAATTATCAGAATGGGAATTTAAAACAACTATGATCAATATGCTAAGAATGCTAATGGATAAAATAGATAATGCTAAGAATGCTAATGGATAAAATAGATAGTATGCAAGAACAGATGGGCAAGATATGCAGAAAGATGGAAATTCTAAGAAAGAATCAAAAAGAAATGCTGGAAATAAAAAAAATACTATAACAGAAATGAAAAATCCCTTTGATGGGCTTATAAGTAGACTGGGCATGGTTGAGGAAAGGATCCCTGATCTTGAGGATATCTCAATAGAAACCTCCAAAATCAAAAAGAGAAAAATGACTGAAAAATACTGGAACAGCATAGCCAAGAACTGTGGGACAACTATGACAGGGGTACATATGCATATTGGGAATGCCAGAAGTAAAAGAAAGAAATAGGAGAAATATTTGAAGTAATAATAACGGAAAAATTCCCAATATTGAGGTCACACACCAAATCACAGTTCCAGGAAACTGAGAGAACAATAAGTAGAATAAAGTGCCAAGAAATACTATATCTAGCATTTAAATTGCAGACAATCAAAGGTAAAGAGAAAATTCTGACAAGAAGGGTGCCTGGGTGGTTAAGTGTGTCTGACTTCAGCTCAGGTCATGATCTTGGGGTCCTGGGATTGAGTCTCACATCGTTGGACTCTCTACTCAGTGGGGAATCTGCTTCCCATCTCCCCCCTCTCCCTTCCCCTGTTGTGTTCTCTTTCTCTCTCAAATAAATAAATAAAATCTTAAAAGAAAATCCTGAAAGGAGCCAGAGGGGAGGAAAATGATATTGGTCAGAAACTCAAATCTACATAAAGAAAGGAAGAGCATTGGAAAAGAAATAAGTGAAAGTTAAAACAAAACAAAACAAAAACATCTCTTTTTTCTATTTTCTATTCTTAATTGATCTATTTGTTCAAAATCATAATAAAAGCAATGTATTTGTTTTGTTTTGTTTTGTTTTTTAAATTTTTATTTATTTATGATAGTCACAGAGAGAGAGAGAGAGAGAGGCAGAGACACAGGCAGAGGGAGAAGCAGGCTCCATGCACTGGGAGCCTGATGTGGGATTCGATCCCGGGTCTCCAGGATCGCGCCCTGGGCCAAAGGCAGGCGCCAAACCGCTGCGCCACCCAGGGATCCCAAAAGCAATGTATTTGATTATGTATGCTTATATATGCTTATGTATGTATATGGACAAGTGAAATGAATAACAGCAGTGATACAGGGACAAGATGGGGGAATTAGGATTATTTTGTTATTATAAGGTACTTACACTACCTCTGAAGTGGTATAGTATTATTTTAAAGTTGTATTAGTTGTAAATGTATATTGTAAAGTCTAAAGCAACCACTACAGAAGCAAAAAAAAAAAAAAAGTATTACTGATATATGAAGAAATGAGAGAAAATGAAATACTATAAAATGGAGAATTAAAACCACCAAGGGTGGGATGCCTGGATAGCTCAGTAGGTTAAGCATCTGCCTTTGGCTCAAGTTATGATCTCAGGGTCCTGAGATTGAGCCCTACATTGGGCTCCCTTCTCAGCAGGGATTCTGCATCTCCCTTTCCTTCTGCTCCTGTCCCCCACTCGTTTTCTCTCTCTCTCTTTCAAATAAATAAATAAATAAAATCTTAAAAAAAAATCACAAAAGGCAGAAAGAAAGAAAACAAAAACAGGAATAAAGAACAAAAGCAACAGATAGAAAACAGAGACAAATATGGTAGGTACTAATTCAACTATATCAAGAATCAGTAAACATCAAGGTCTAAATATACCAATTAAAAGGCAAACATAGTAGCAGTGGATAAAAAATAAAAATAGTAAATTAAAAAAAAAAACAAGACCTAAGCATATATTGTCTATGAGAAACTCACTTTAAATATAAAGATACATATAGATTATAAGTAAATAGATGGAGGAAGATAAACCATGCTAACACTAATAAAAAATAAAGCAGGAGTAGCTAACTTTAGACACAATACATTTCAAAGCAAGTAATGTTATAAGGCATAAAAAGGGACATTACATAAAGATAAGGGGGTTAATGTTCAAGAATACACAGTAATCCCTAATGTGTATGCATCTAACAACAGAGTCAAAATATGCAAAGCAAAAACTAATAGAACTGAAGGAAAAATAAATGAATCCATTATTATAGTTGAAGACTTTAACACCCTTCTATCATATATGAACAGACTCAATAGGTAGAAAATCAGTAAGAACATAGTTGAATTCAACACCACCATCAAGAAACTAAATATAATGGATATCTGTTGATTATTTCATCCAATGATAGCAGTATACACAGTCTTTTCAAGCTCACAGGGAACATTTGCTAAGGTAGATGACATTCTGGGCCATAAAACACAACTTACAAGTTTAAAAGAATAAGACTCAAACAATATATGCTCCCAAACTACACTGGAATTAAACTTAATGAAACCTAATAACAGATAGCTGAAAGACTCAAGATACTTGAATATTAAATAACATATGGTTCAAAGAAGAAATCTCAAGAGAAATTTCAAAACATTTTGAACTAAATCAAAATGAAAACACAACTTAGCAAAATTTGTGTGATGGAGGAAAAGCAGTTTTTAGAGGAAAATTCATAGCTTTTGAATGCATATATTAGAAAAAAAGAAAGTTCAAAAATCAATAATCTAAGTTTCCACCTTAGGAAATTAGAGAGAAAAAGCAAGTTAAATCTAAAGTAAGCAGAAGAGGGATCCCTGGGTGGCGCAGTGGTTTGGCGCCTGCCTTTGGCCCAGGGCGCAATCCTGGAGACCCGGGATCGAATCCCACATCGGGCTCCCGGTGCATGGAGCCTGCTTCTCCCTCTGCCTGTGTCTCTGCCTCTCTCTCTCTCTCTGTGACTATAATACATAAATAATAAATAAAAATTAAAAAAAAATAAAAAAAATAAAGTAAGCAGAAGAAAGGAATAATAAAAATTAGAGCAAAAATTAATTTAAAAAACCAAGAAATCAATAGAGAAAATCAATGAAACCAAAAGCTAGTTCTTTGAAAGAAATTAATGAAACTGGTAATCCTCTAGCCAAGCTAATTAAGGTAAAAGGAAAGAGGATACAAATTACTAATATAACTGAACAGGGGATAAAATGGATAATATAGGAATACTACGAATGTCATGCTCACAAATTCAACAATCTAGATGAACTAGATCAATCCCTTAAAAGACTCAATCTGCCAAAACTTACCCAAGAATAAACAATCTGCATAGACCTCTATTCAAAAATTGAATCAATAATAATCTTCCAAAACAGAAAATGCTAGGCCCATATGGGTTCACTGATGAATTCTACTAAACATTTAAGAAAGAAATTATACCAATTTTCTTCAGTCTCTTTTGGAAGACAGAAGCAGAGGAAAACTTCCTAACTCATTCTATAAAGTGAGCATTACCATACTACTACAATCAGAAAAAGATGTTTAGAGATTAAAAAAAAAGAAAACTACAAACCAAAATCTCTCATTAACATAGATGCAAAAATTCTCAACAAAATACTGGCAAACTGAATCTAACAATGTATAAAAAGAATAATAAAACACAGATGGAGAATTATACACCATGGCAGTGTAAATGGTATTTATGCCAGGTGAACAAGGCTGGTTCAACAACAGAAAATCAATTAATGTAATCTGTCACATCAACAGGCTAAAAAAGGAAAAAAAAATCACATATTATTGATATATGCAAGAAAAGCATTTGATACAATCCTACACTCATTCATGATAAAAACTCTCAGTAAACTAATTGAGTAGAATTTCCTCAATTTGATAAAGCTTGTTGGCAAAAGCCCCTATAAATAACATCATACTTCACAGTGAGAAAACAGAAGCTTTACCACTGAGATTAGAGAAAACTAGGATGTCCCCACTCACCACTCCTAAGCATTGTACTAGAAGTCCTAACTAATGTAATAAGACAGGAAAAAGAAATAAAAGGTATACAGATTAAGAAGGAAGAAATAAAACTGTGTATGCAGATGACATGATTGTCTATGTAGAAAATTAGAAAGAATCAATAATAAAAAAAAAAAAACCCTGTAATTAACAATTACAAGCAAGATAGCAGGATACAGTTCAATATAGAAAAGTCAAATGTTTTGTTATATACCAGCAATAAGTGAAATTTGAAATTATAATTATAATGAAATACTTAGGTATAAATCTAACAAAATATGTACAAGATCTATATGAGGAAAACTACAAAACTCTGATGAGAGAAATAAAAGAAAAACTAAATAAATGAAGAGGTAGCTCATGTTCATGGATAGGATGACTCAATATTATCAAGATGTCAGTTTTTCTCAACCTGCTCAATAGATTCCATGCAATTCCAATCAAAATCCCAGCAGTTATTTGTGGATATAGACAAACCAATCCTAAAATTTATATGGAGGAGCAAAAGATCCACGATAGCCAGCAAAGGACTGAGAGAGAAGAACAAAGTTGGAGGACTGACACTACCCAACCTTAAGACAGTGTAGCATTAGTGAATGAATAAATGAATAGGTCAATGGAATAGAATAGAGACTAGAAACAGACCCATATACATCTAGTCAACACATCTTTGATAAAGAAGAAGAGGCAAAACATGGAGCAAAGAGACCCTTTTCAACCAATGGTACTATGAAAAGTGAATCTAGACGCAGGGCTTAAGCCCCTCACAGAAATTTATTCAAAATAGGTCACAGACCTAAATGTATGGCATAACATTATAAAACTCCTAGAAGATAACATAGAAGAAACTCTCGATAATACTGTATTTGATAATAACTTTTTACGCACCACCAAAGGCATGATCCATGAAAGAAAGAATTGGCAGCAAGTAGGATTTCATTAAAATCAATTTTTTTTTTTGCTCTGTGAAAGATACCATTAAGAGAATGAAAAGAGGAAAACATTTGCAAAATACACATCTGATAAAGAACTGTTATCCAAAATAGACAAAGAAACCTTAAAATTCAACAATAAAATGAGCAACTCAATTTAAAAATGGGCCAAAGATCTTAACAGGCATTTCCACAAAGAAGCTGGCAAATAAGCATACGAAAAGATTTTGTAGGTCATCAGTGAAGTGTAAATCAAAAGAATTATGAGATACCACTATACACCTATTAGAATGGTCAAAATTCAAAGCACAGACACCACCAAGTGCTGGTGATGATATGGAGCACCAGGAACTCTTATTCATTGTTGTTGAGAATGGGAAATGGTGCAGCTACCTTTGCAAGACAGTCTGGCAAATAAATATAAAACTAAATACTCTTACCATACATCGCAGCAATGGCCATCCTTGGTACTTACCCAAAGGAGTTGAAAATTTATATCCACACAAAAACCTACAGCAGCTTTACTCTTAATTGCCAAAACTTGGTAACAACCAAGATGTCCTCCATTAGTTGAGCAGATAAACTGTGGTACATCCACAGACTGGAATATTATTCAGCCCTAAAAAAGAAATGAGCTATCAAACTATGAAAACATATGGAGGAACCTTAAATGCATATTACTAAGTGAAAGAAGTCCATCTGAAAAGGCTACATACGTGTGATTCCAGCTATATGACATCTGAAAAGACAAAACTACAGAGATAGAAAAGGTCAGTGGTTGGCAAGAGTTAGTGGGGAGGAGGGAGGGATGAATAGGTGGAGCACACGTTTTTTTAGGGCAGTGAAACTATTCTGTATGATGCTATAATGGTGGATACATATCATTATACATTTGTCCCAACCCACAGAATGTACAACACCAAGAGTGAAGCCTAATGTCAACTATGGCCTTTGCTGATTATGATGTGTAAATGTTGGCTCATCAATCCTAACAAATGTCCCACCATGGTAGGGAATGTTGGTAGTGGGGAGGCTGTGCATGATAGTAGGAATAGACTAAGATGTGGGATTTAAGAGATTTTAGAAGGTGAAATTGACCCAGCCTGATAGAAGGTATGAGAGTAACACTGATCTGATTTGGTACTAGAGCAAGAGCTCTATGAAGACATTGAGCTCTTCAATGTCATGAACCAATATAACATGTTCAGGAGGGCATAGAAAGAAGTAGACTCAGGGCAGAGAGGACAGAGGGCCAATCGGGAGCTGTCCCAGCAGACAGCTGAAAATCTGAGACCAGGGTTCAAGCAAGGAAACAGTTCTGAAGGGAAGGCTACATCCCAGTAGAGCAGTCACATTTGAGGGATACATCAAGGGAGGCGGCCTACAAAAGCAACAGGGTTAGAGGCCAAAGAATTCAGGACAGCAGCATTTCAGAAGCCAAAGACACTGCTATATGCACAGCATGGCTAAGTCCAGTGAGATTGAAAAACACCAGATATAGGCCTTTGTGTAACTAGAAAACCAGATCACATGTGCTAAATGGAAAGCCAGAGTGCAGAAAGCTAACATAAAGCCACATTTCTGTTTTGTTTGTTTGTTTGTTTTTGTTTTTTGTTTTGTGTTTCTAGACACATCTTTCTATAAGCTTGGCAGTTAAGGAGGGGAATATTCCGTGTGGAGCTTAGAGGGAGAGTCCAAGTCTAGAGGGAACATTTTAGAATGGGAGCTATTGAGGAAGATAAATTAAGTGAAGGAGATTTTTAAGATACAGAAGACAGCTAAGAAATCAGGAGAAAACAGAAAAAAGATGCAGTTAGCTAGACAAGAGACAAGCTACCCATTCTGAAAAATGAGGGACAGTAGTAAGGTTGGCCATTGGAAAGGTACAGAAATAATGTATAATGGTTTGCTCAAAAAACGATCTGATTTGGTTTTACAATCAAAACATGCACTAAGTCAGCTTCTAGGTTTCAAAGTAAAAAATTCAAGTAAGTACCAAGTTCCAACTCCCTTTTAACTCGAAAATCTGCATATTCAAACTCAACAATTTTGGTCCTCACTCTTATGAGCAAACAAGTTAGAACTCTCTATTTCATAACTACTCTGGAATAGTCAGGAACTACTGTCCATCTCTGCTCCAGTCTCTGCTTCCCACCAGCCATCAGGTAGTCAAGGTAGCATTGAACTCCGCCCCCCCGCCCCCCACTCCCATAAACACGGCAGTGCCCTCTGGAGGTATAAATGTTCATTTTCATAGATTTGAGAGTCCTAAGTTTTCCTCATGATGTATGCCAATTATATTAAGCATATACAGGCAGAAATATCATAAAAAGCTACCTTCATGATTAACAATCCACTGGCTAGACTATAAGCTCTGTGAGGGAAGGACCGTGTCCACTGTGGTCTCTGTACTCTATGACCAATGCTATCCAGTATCCAATACCTAGCAGGTGCTCGCTAAGTACTTGTGGGATGAATGTCTACGGTAGTAAGATCCAGATAAAATCACATAGTAATCGGGGCTCCTGGGCAGCTCAGTCGGTTAGCATCTGCCTTTGGCTCAAGTCATGATCCCGGGATCCTGGGATAGAGCCCTGCATTGGGCTCCCTGCTCAGCAGGGAGTATGCTTCTCCCTCTCCATCTGCCTGCCACTACCCCTGCTTGTGCACTCAATGCTGTGTCAAATAAATACATAAAACCTTTTTAAAAAAATTACATACTAATCACTTAAGCATATGTTGTAATCCAAACCCATTAAGTTTCTCAAAACAAAAACAGTCTCCAGTGTTTTTTCCTTGGAAATGTTTTATCCCTATCTTAAAATGTCTATGCACAGGGGAACCTCGGTGGCTCAGTGGCTGAGTATCTGCCTTTGGCTCAGGTCACGATCCCAGGGTCCTGGGATTGAGTCCCGCATCAGGGTCCCTACAGGAGCCTGCTTTTTCCTCTGCCTATGTCTCTGCCTCTCTCTGTCTCTCATGAGTAGATAAATCTTTAAAAAAATTTCTGTGCACAATTGAAATTTAGTACACATCATGTTTTGGAGACAACTATGGCTGGGAACACTTACTTTACTTCCTTTACACACTTTTGAACCCCATCTTTTTCATAACAAACATTGCCTGGTAATAGTGAACCCTTCATCTCAGACTTGCTTCTCATAGCTGTATCACATGATAAAGAAACAGGGAATAATGACAGAAAACAAACACACTTTTTGAGAAATTTTCTCATTAAGGGGAAAAAAAAAATCGCACCACTATGGAAGAAGAGATTTGTTTCTTGCCTGCTTACTCGTTGGTGAGATCCAAACTCCTTGGCTATTCTACTAGCACCTCAAAACCAACTGTTTGGGTGCCATTTCTTCCCATCAGACCTACTCGCCTGGGATCTTAGTCCCAGAACACTGACACCATGACCTGATTGTGTAAGCCCTGTGGACACCCTCATCGTCATACTTCTTCTTTACCCTCATATGAAATGGGTCATCAAGCCCTTTTATTTCCAGCATCTCAGTGTTTTCCATCAATCCTTTAATACCTCTCCTTCCCTGGCCACTCTCCTAGCTCACGCGACTATTCTGTGCTGGGCTGAAATGGTGAAATGGTCTGTTTATGCCCCATCTCCATGGTATGCTAAGCCCTAAGCTCCTAAACAAACACTGTTCACCGTGTTGGCATACTGTTCACCATTTCATCTCCAGGCCTGAGCCCTGTGCTCACTTTACTGATTTTAGGGAACATGTCGGATTCATATTTGGTTCCCTGGATTTATTACAATGTTTAGGGACAGCAGGTATGCACAAAGAGAAGTGAATGAATGCAATATTCTGTTGGTTAAAATTCAGTTCTGAGATTAATACGCTTGAACTTGCTACTTATACCCGTTATTTGGTGACCAAATGTCAATATGACATGTGCAGACGGCAAAGTAGACATTTATTTCTGACATATATAGAACAAGAACACATCAAGAATCTGGTTGTGATACAAGCCTCCCTAAATTGAATTTCCAGAACTGGGGAAAGCATCAAGTCACCTGAGTTTACTTTTTGTTTTCCATTCAAAAGGTCCTCATCATTACTTACTAGTTAGTCATTTCATCCTGCTGGGACTCAGTTTCTTCATATGTAAAATGAGTCTTTTCCAGCTTCAAAAGCATGCAAAAGAAAGTGGCCTGCTATTTTTATGCATTGAGTTTGAAAGGTATTTTGAATAAGGCGCCTAGAAAAATAAAATACTCCACCAATGTGTCTTGCAACTCACACTTTAGTGTATGCATACATAAAAGTTTAAAGATGGCGAGTGGGTTAAGGTAATTTAGCAATAAGTTGTTCTAAAAAGATTTTGTGGAGAATATATATATAAACAATTATAGACAAAATTATAAAGTGCCTGGTATTTTAAAAGAATAGACCTAGAATACAGCAATCATGGCAGAGTCAGGAAGTCTAGTGGTAACCAACCTATGATTTGCAGTATTTGTAAAAAAATTTTAAAAACCTGACTAAAATTGCAGTTTTATTTTATTTTTCAAACTGCTAAACACTATTACACGATGATTCCTTAATGCTTCCTCTTCATATATACTCAAGACTTTTAAGTTGCCAACCTAGCATAGCTTTTGCACTAAACACGATTTGTGTTGGCAATGTCATGTAGTTGGGTATACTGGGATCAATATTATTACATATAGAACCCTGACTACCTTAATTTTTATGTCTTTTATAACCACTTTGATCAAATCATCTTTCTAAGTCCCCATCTTCTTTTGTTATTTAAGGCCCCAAATAAACTAGAATTCTAAGAAGCATGATTGTCTTACAGATTATGCATTTAAGATGCTGAATAAGTATAAAACCTCTTATTCCTTATCAAACGTAAAGAGAATAAAATAGAATCTTTTGTTCTACATACACACACACACACACACACACACACCCCAACAGATGGAGGCTTAAAAGCTAAGACATACTTCCAAGCCTTAGTTTAAGGAGGAAGAGTACCCACTTGTTTTTTTTCACTCAAACCCACATATTTAAATTTAAATATTACTCTTTCAAACAGCATGCCACATTTCTGGTGAGTTCCTAAAACATAGGAAGCTGTTAAATAGACTTTTGGGCAGTGACTACCCCTGCAATGTCCCAGGAAATCCTAGCCAGACCAGATTCCTCTCTTCTTTCAACTAAACCACACAGGAGCTCATTTCTGTCTCTGCGGATATCCTTCTCCGTATCACGTATATGCTCCTTCAAACTTCAAGTCTGCCATCTTCTGTGAGGCCTGCTTCAGCAGTTCCAGCTGGCCTAGACTTTCTTCCGAGTTCTGAAGGTTCTGGAGTTCTAGTAGCACGCAGTCTTGTCGGTCTGTCGGTTTCTTTTTACTTTCTCCCCTGTCCCCACCCCCTATTCTATGCCCTACGGAGAACCAGGCTGAGAGAAGAGGGGGGCTCTTAGGTTCCCAGTGCCTAGAAGTGCCAGAACATGGGGTGTTTCGGCAGCTCCTCAACGATGAGTGACCTACTGGTATTTAAAGATCACACGCGCACATGCTATCTTTTATAACCAGGTCATTTTTAAGGGCAAGGATGATTCTATTGTCTTAGGCCATTTCTATCACTGTGGTCATAAACATAACATGCTGAGATAAAAACTATATTTAGAAGCCCTGAAAGATTGGGGTCCTCTGAGCCTAGTGCCTCACTGGAAAAAATTAAAGATTTATAATATTGACTTTTGTTAGCAGGATCATCGTAACCAGTAAGTGACATCCAATGCTTCTAAAAATGAAATGGAGCTCAGTCTTTGCTGAGAGTTCTAAAGTCAGTATATATAATGGAAGAAAATCAGAGTCAAAATTGTCCTCGAAAAATCTTTTCAGTGGGTCACCCCCAAAATACAGCATCCATGGTTTTGTACATGTCTCATTATGTCAAGGCACATACAATAAAGCAGTATAATTTCCACCAGGGTTGGGAACAGAGCTGTTCCTTCCAGTAAGCATTGTAAGCATCCATATAAAGTAGTTAACATTTTTTGGGGTCGTGTACTAGGGAAAGACACTTTTTGGCTTTTATTTCCTCCTTTTCCTTACAAACACAAGTCTTATAGTTGAATCAAATGAGCATGAAATGCAACACTACAGAGAACGAACTGTTAAGATAATGATTTAATTCTACAAGTAAAAAACCGTAGGCAAGATGAGAGTGACAAAAGCACAAGTCTATCAGTTTGGAAGATACCATGGTATGTCCTTGAACGCCAAGTCTGTATTAACACTTGGAAAACTCCCCCTACCTTTCTCCAAGTAACCCGTCAGCTCTGCAGCACCTTCTCTACAATATATATCTACCTTTATCCCTTTACATACAAATTGTTTACAAAAAAAAAAGCAGCAGTTTTTTCCAGAAGTATTTCTCTAAAAATAAGAACAAAATCTAGGTTGTGGAGAACTGTTTTTGATATCTGGCTACAAGTTATTCAAGATAGTCTGCATATTTTAAAATCAGAAACAAATCCAGTTAAAGCAAAGACACCGCAAAAATGTCGATGTCCGCCTTGTCTCCCCTTCCACACACACAAAATCAAGTCTAGTCATAAAAAGAAATACTCTGTGTAATTATCATATGACCCACAATTGCACTCCTGGGCATTTTTCCCAGGAAAAATGAAAACTTATGTTCACACAAAAACCTGTACACGAATGTTTATAGCCCTTTTATTCTAACAGTCAGAAACCGGAAACAACCCTGAAGTCCCGACTGGTGAATGGTTAGTTAAACAATCTGCAGGACCACCATACCATGGAATACTACCCAACAAGAAAAAAGAACAAAGTCCTGAATAAGTACAAGTTGAATTTCCAGTAAAATATGCTGAGCAAGAAAAGCCAATTCCAAAAGGTAACACACTATGGAATTCCACTTCTGTGACATTCTGGCAAAGACAAAATGATAGAAATGGAGAACAGACGAGTGGTTGCTGGGGTTAAGGAGAAGGGGCAAGAGAGATGGGAGTATGGATATGAAAGGATAATATGAGGAATCCCTGTGGTGATGGGAATGTTCTGTACCTTCTGTAGCAATGTTAACGGCCAGGCTGTGATATTACACTACATGTTATTAGCGTCACTATTGGCAAAACCAGGTAAAAAGTACATGGGAGCCCTCCATTAGTTAGCTGCGGGTGAAATCTGGAATTATTTTGAAATACGAAGTTTAATTAAAAATTTAAAAAGAAACAGTCTAGCCTAATAAATTTACTTGGCGATATTGAGATCCAAGCTTAAGAATAATCACAGCAACCTTTGATTCTTTGTAAAAACTACAGAAGTGGATGGAGTACAAACTGGGTCAAGCACAAAACAGTGACCCACAGTAGTTTCTACGGGTGTCACCGGCATCTGTGAATCTCCCCAGTTTCCGCACTGAGGACTGTCTCTGATCAGACACCGCAGAGGCCAGAGGAATCCTTCTGTTTTCCTACAGATGCCACACACCACAACAAGGCATTTCCCAATGGCAAGGCAACCCATTATTAGTCGGTCTACACAAATATAAGAACTCTGTGAAAGAACTGGATATCATCTTCTTTACATAAATCAAATATTCAAACACATATCAAATGATCTGCCCGTTAAGGCAACATTTTCATGTATCTGAGTTGCGCTAATAGATTTTGTGAGGAGAAATGTTCTATTCCAAGGGGATTAATATAGAGAAGTAAAAAAAAACATGCATGGATACTTTTCAAGTCTTTTTTCTCCCATAAATGTAATAGTTATATTACATATATAATGATGCTGAACTGCTGGAAGAATCGCTATGACAGAGACAGGGATTTTTTTTTTTTCCGGAACCCTCTTTTTTCAAGTATAAACATTCATTCGATCCAATAAAGACATTTTAGAAAAAAGTCAACATACAGAATTGATTTTATTTTTTCTATGCTTTGATTCAAACAGGAAAATGTTTGGTGATACTCTACAATACTAGTCATTTCAAACAAAATGGATGATCAAGAAGAACATGACCTTCTGTATAACAAGTGAGGATCTGAATTGGAAAAATATTTTTGTCTATAAATAGGAACATCCAAAACAATTTAAACCTCTTGAGCACTTGATTGTCCCAGGTCCTTTGTGTCTAGATTGAACAGACCACAGGAAGTTTCAAAGCCTGATATCCAAATCTAAAAGAGAGAGAGAAAAAAAAAAAGATCTATTTAGTTGTCATGATCATGGTCACGTTCAATCCCTAATATCTCAGACTTCACCAACTGCACTTTCTGCTTGGGGGAAAGACAAATCACCAATCAATTATGTACATTAATTAAAAATGGTACCTTTAGGAGGTGTTTTCATACCTTAGTAATTGGGGTATTTCCTCTCACTGATGATTTTGAAATCTTTTCAATATCACATTAGCCAGGACGCCCTAAACATTTGCAAACACTTAATGCTACAGTCTACATACACTATCGAATTGCCCTCCAAAAGTGGTGGTATGATTCTGCAACTGGTTGAGGTCACATGGAAAATAGAATTATATGCTAATTTGTTCCTATATTAAGTTATCATAGAAGGTCAGACCAAATACAGCAAAATGAATTCTGGAAAAAAAATTAACTAAGTAGATTGGTATGTACCGTATCAAAGTAAACTGTTTATCTTAATAGATACAAATAACAAGAAAGATATTTTAAAAGGGGGCATTTTCTCCTTTTCAAAAAAAAAAAAAAATGTCTTAACTAACCCCAGGCAATGAGTTGCATGATTTAAAAACACTCTATATAAATAATTTTTCCTTAAAGAACAAGGGCAGAGTATTTTTTTTTCAAGGGGGGGAAATGGAGAAGGATGTAGTATCCAAAAGAGAATCATTTCCCCAGAAAAAGCCTTACTTTAACTACATATTTATTAAAACCTACTTCACATAAGTAGTTCTACACATGCACTGTAAAATGAACCCACAAGTTTAAACTATATGATGTGGTCAAGAAGTGCTGAGAATAATACATTTATTTTTTATCTCCAAAATAAATGACAATATAGATGTTCTCATTAGCCTAGATTTGTCTGGGAAAAAAATGTTTTATTTAAAAAAACTACGGAGAAAAAAACCTATATTCATTTCTTTTTCTGGAAGGCATATCTATAGATATCACCTTATCCATGGATAAGTTGTACAGTTAGTACATCAACTTAAAAAAAAAAAACTGTAAAGCCAATTAATAATTGAAGAATTTGTGGGCAACCAGTTTTATATGTAATAATGATGTATTTCTCACAGTTCTAGTTTCAAAGGTCTGTTTATAGAAAAAGCACAAGAATTTGGGGGAGGGGGTGATAGAGAAATAGAATCTTACAGTATCTGAAACCATGGGACCAGTGATTTTATAAAGCATCGGATCTACTGCAGAATACAACTAAGACCAGTGGCAGAGTGTCACACCCTTAGGCAAATTCCTGAGGATGGGGGAAATGATAATTTTTGTTCTAGAGTCTATCCTTTTTTCCATTAAGAAATAGGTTTCTATTTTTCATTTTATTGCAACATTTCCAGGGCCATCCTACAAGATAACTAGCACTCACAAAAAGCCATCTGAATTTTATTTCAATCGGAACTCATTATTAATTTTTAAAGGGCCTTTACCTACTGCTTTTAATAAGATGCCGTTACTATTAGTTATCATAAAGTACGTTGGAGTTCCACGAATTATCAGTTTGATATCTTGTTCAAATACTTACTTTTTTCTGCTATATATTACTAGCAATTTTTACCCTATTTTCTCCTAACCAAGTTAGATACGAAGATACTTATTCAGGCACAAAGTCTTCAGGCTCCTTGATGGATTCTAAAATACAGCTATATACTTCTCTACTATTATTCTTGCCTGGAGGACCTTATGCATTAGGATCCTAATCTATGAAAAGTTGGGAATTACATTCAAAAAATGGGAGGGAAGTTGGACAAAAATGAAAACATGCACCGATGCCTAAGTAAATTAATCTTCATTCACTGAAAGCAATCTGATGTCCAGGGACTGGGAATTATTCTCCCATAAAATACGGTGCATTAAATTCTACAATAACCCGTTTGAAATGTCCTAAGATAATGATTATGTCATCTACAAATGATCGTACATATAGTTATATTTTAATATTCATGACTGGAGGTTCTAATGCAAAATATGCTGCAACTGTGAATATACTAAGTCGGTTAAAGATAAGATCAAGGAAATCAAATTCTATGACTGAAAGTTAAGACTCAAAATCAGATTTGCAAAAAAGAATCGATAAAAGTAAAGGCAAAAATATTTGGCCCCAGGTTGTTATCACAAACAACACTATCATTCCTGATGGTTTGCATATAAAACTCCTTATCTCCAGGAGCTGGTTGAAAAGAATGAAAAGCTTCTTACAACCAGCTAAAAAGAAAGTCTTTACCAGGCTCCTTGAAAAAGCTCATTTTCACATTACTCAGGCTTCATTATGCTAAATCAATATTCGTTTAGTCACTGGGGTTATTGACATATTTTAAAATAAAAGTATACCCTTCAGCTACTGCACTCATTACAGGTAATTTGTCTTGTCAGAGAGCAGGGAATATTATCCTAGTCTTTCAGGGGCTGACAGCCCATGGAAATACCTCCCCATGGTTACAACTGTAAATAATTTTAAGGTAAAATATTGAAAAATCAATGACTGTTTCCTGCAATCTGTCACAAACAAATCAATCATAATCTGTACTGCCAGAGAGTATGATTTGAAGGAGATGGGAGCAGATGTAATTCTTGGCTGAAATCTCTCATTTCAAAATCACTTCACATAATGGTGTCATCATTTAAACACTCAACAGTCAGTACAACTGCCACTGTAACATCTAGTTGGACAAAACCACAAGGAGGAGGAGGAGAAAACGCCATCGCTATTATGTTAACAAACATTTAATTTTAATGACTGCTGCATTAGTAAATTTCAGCCGAAAACAGTTTCACCTGTCCGCTTTCACGGTCCCACATTAATCAAGGCTGCTGGTCTACGTCCGAATGCTTAATAAACTAGCCTCTGACTCAAAACTTGACTCTCCCACGTACACCTTTTATCTTCAATGTCCACTACAGAGAATGGGATTTGGGATTAATAAATGAGACATCTGAATTGTAGAATATCCATAATTCTGCTCATATAACAAAGACAAAAAAATCGTATCATAGATGTCAAGATTATACTTTTAAAGTAGGTATAAAGGTCTCTGAGTGGCCCGGATATTAAATTTTATATTTTCCTTCTATTAATACATATTGCATTTCAACTTTGTAATACTGTAGCCTATTTTAAGATGACCAGCAAGACCCAGTCACTTCAAAAATACCCTTGCATTCTATACCCGAGCTATCGAGTGATATTTTAAAAACTGGAGTAATAACCCAAGCATCTGAAGTGTAAAAGTTGGTCAAGGTCATAATATTGAATTGTTTTGTGAATGTAAACTGCTTTCCAAGTAATCACTTTGATATCACCATTTTTCCTAGGCTACATCTTAATGGCTTCCTCGGCTTACAACCTCTACCTTGGCATCAATACAAGAACCTGAGATTGGTATATTTCCCCTTCTTGTTCTGTTAACCGAAAACGTCATTTGATTTAAAGTTCAAAGAGTCTGTTTTCTGCAGGTTTTTGTTTTTAAATGTACACTAGCCCTTTTAATGGAAGAATTTGGTTTTAGCTACCACACTGCTTACCAATTTCCTAATTATATAATTGGATACCATGAAACCCTTTATTGTCCTATTAATATCCCTCCACAGGTATAGTTCAAGAAGTAGATGTTTTTGGTGACTAGAAAAGTATATCATTTTTCTTAAAAAGGAAAAAAAAATAGATATAAATATCATTCCCCCAACTAAAGCCTACATAAACATTCTTAGACACAGTCAGTGGTCTTTCATAAAAGGGTTTTACTCTGTTTTTAATTTCACCTGCATATTCAATGTGGCAACACAGCATGATACAAATTTCTTCTGGCTACAAATTGCGCATGAATATGGTTCCTCAATAATCTTAGAGTCATTCTTTAACACTAACATTAGATGTTTGAAAATGAAAAAAAAAAAAAAAACCCACAAGCGTAAATGATCAACGATATCATCCAGAGTAAAACAGAGTCTTCCATTCCATGTGAATCCCTGCAACAGCTGCAGAGGAAGCAGCAAGCCAACCTAATGAGAGGAAAAGGAAAGTATATTATCCGTAACCTAGGATTGCAAGGAAAATGGAAAGGGACCTAAAGGGGTGAACAAGGCAAAGGACCCATGTGTGTGCGATCCCTTGCACCAGAGCAGCCCAGGCTGGGCCCAGGCTCACTCCTTGGCAGAGCTCTGGAGCCAGTTGTCAACCACCAAGTCTCCCACTCAGAGTCTGGGTGAGGCTGGCAGTAGATCGCCCTGCAGAGAGTGCATTCCCAGAGAAGGCAACAAAGACTGGGAGGTAAATGAGGACAGCCAAGCAACATGCTGAATGCACGCACATCAGCCACAAACTAAAATGACGTCTACTAGAACTGGGGAGGCCACCATCACAGATCTAATTCTCAGAAAGAAGCTATTTTAAGGGTGCTGAGTATGCCTAGATGAGATTTCTCAGCTCTCCCGGCACAGCCCACAGTCCTCGGAGAAGCAGCTCAAAACTCAGCACAGGAAAATCAGATCGTTTCATACCCCACATTTAAAGAAATTGCTGTCTGGTAGATAAAGTTCTTATATGTAATAAAGGCTCAGGATTACAGAGGAAAGTATTCTTTTAAAAGAGATAATATTACCTCCCTATCTTCCGAATCTCCTCCTTCCGATAGCCAGTACAGTAGCTCCATTATGAACTGTAGATTCTTAAAAAGAAAAACAGCAACAGTTAGCTTCATCTTTCCTTCACTTCCTTCCTTCATGGAATTACAATTTAATTACCAATACTTCAATTGATTTTATTCCTGAATGACACATTTCTCAAAAAGCATACTCTAGCTATTTCCACTAGAGAACATTTAGTACAACCGTCTCAATTAATCAACCATAACCCATTACTGTTGAAATGACATGTTTTCTTCATATTTTTTTTAAATAGGGGACACTCCCACCTATTTTATATAAAAAGAGTACCAGTTTTAATACATATGAATATCATCAATACAGATGAAACGTGAATCTTAATAGCAAATTTTGGCTGACAACAGATATAAAACAAAACCCATCTGCATATAGGTTTAGATTTTTCTTAGGGTGGGGGCGGGGGGGGGGGAGGTGGAATCGCCAACCAATACTCAGTAAAAATTCAACAGTTTTACACATGGTTGAAAACAACAACAAAACAACAAAGGTTAAGCTTAAAGTCAAATGGAGAGAAATCAGCTGCTCACTACTTCACATTTTCCTTAGATTCCTGTTGTGTATTTTCTAACTTGCTGTAAGGCATCAGCTCCTGGTCATACATGAAACCCCGTCTCCATAAGACCCAATCAGAGACTGGCAACACAAGTGTATTATTTGAAAACAATTATGTATCACTTCATTTTTATGTTAAAAATCACTTTAAGCCCTCTGAAAGTTTATACAGAAGCATTTGTTCTACGCAGGCTGTACTAACTAGAGTTGCTTTCTGTTTAAATTAGCCTTTTTTCCTTTGGTCATACGATCATCTTTTTTACTTAACAAAATATTCTCTACCACTAAATCCAGTTCCTTGCTCTCCCCCAATAGACAACGTGAATATTCTGCAAAAGAATTTTCTCTCATCTTTATATTCAGCGGCCCCTATTTTGATGAGAAATGACAAGCTTTACACATACCTGTACACCCTCTGTCATGAAAAGAGTTTAGTACCCATGCCTGGAGCTGATCCTCCTATTAAAGTTATTCTTAAAAGAGCTGGGTAATGAAAATAATCAAAGACTATAATTTGGTATAAACAGATTATTTCCTTTAAATAATAATTCCATTCCTATAAAATGTAACCTCAGTCTTGACTTTTATGGAAAGCACTGAGCTTATAAATTTCACCATCCAATGATATCATAAAAAATTAATTATTCAGTGTATTTCCACGAATCAGAAATTTTTCTAATTTACCGAACCTCTGGCTAATGCATTTAGTAAAATTTTAATAATCAAAGGCCTCAAGTGACATTCTTTACATTCTGTACCTAGTTCCTATTACCAATATAAATACTTCGGTAAAACCAACACTGATGCTATTTTGGGTTTACTCCATACATAAACACACTGTGTTACAGACACTCACTTGCAGATGAGCTTGGGGATATGCAAGGACAAATTTCAGCCAACATTTGGAGGAACCCCATAATTCAGAAGTGAACTAAAACATCCAAATGCATTATGGAAGCGTCATACTTATAAACTGCACACACACACACACACACACACACACACGCAAAAATGAAAATGATTCTGCTTAAAGAAACACAGAAGACTAGTTAAATACTTTGGGGATATTAGATAGGAATATCTAATCTAATTTTCTCCAAGGTATCACTCCATATTACTCCAAATAAACAAATAAAGGCTGTATCAAGGTGTGGAATATCATTAGCCTGAGAAAAGGCTAGAAATATGAATTACATAAATGACAACTGCAGGAGAAAATTGTATTTCCTTCTCCTGAACAAATGTTAAGTGCATCCTTACTAATAAAGATTTAAACTTGAACTACATTAGAATATACTAGTTTTCAATTTTGAAGCATCTAAGTTAATTCGCCAAGCTAAATTGGTGCTTAGATATACTCTAGCTATGAAAACACCGTGAATTTATGCAGAAATAAGTTATAAGTATCATACTTCAGAGTAGTGCTGTGACAGCAAACCATAGTCATTACTGCACAAGAGAAAAACAAGTCCAGGATTTTACATCTTCTTAGAGTTGCATCAACTGCATCTTTTAAGCAGAATTATTCCCTATAAAACAGCTAACAATATACCAAAAAGATGTTAAAATTAAAAGAGCCAATAAAATGTAGAAATTGAAGGGAAATATAGACACATATATATATATTGAGCTATTACTACACAAAAAAAGGCTGTGTTACCTCAGAGCTAAAACAGTATTCCAAATATGATACTCTCTTGATATTCTATTTTAAAGAACACATTTAACTCGCTTATGACTACATGACTTCATTTACTTGCACATTATCAACTGAAGAATGTTTAATTTTTTCCTAAGCTTTCTATAATGTAAAAATATATTAACAATTATTTAGTGTTATTTATTAAAACAGACAATAGGTAATTAGTTCACATTCTTATTTCATTTCTTTTAACACTGCATATAAAATTTGAAAATAACACATGGATAAACAGCATAGGGATGCTGATCTTAGCTGCCAGAACAAAAATTTTGATGGGGGGCATGGGGGATAAGTAAAGTAATTATCTCGAAATTAATGCTCTTGTTTTAGTTTCAGCAAACAAATCTAAATAAGTCTTTCTTTGATTTTAGTTTACCATGTAATTCTAGCCAGCTAATTATCCTTGGAGTCACGAATGAGCTGTGACTCTACACCTGGCTTCTCCGATCATATGCCTATGGCCTCCTCCACTTTCATTTCCTCTTTCTACAATGAGTTTTAATATTAAAGAAAAACACTCACACATCTTATATACACACTGATGGACAGCCAGCTTCCAGGAAATCATGAGCTACAAAGAGAGGGGGAAAATCTTAATGCAATACTTATGTTAAAGGGTATTAGGTGCTGGGTGAGCCAAGGGTAATATAATCAGCAGCATCCGTCTCGCTATTGTTTTGCATTCAAGAAATCTGAAGTAAAGGACAGTAATATTATTTTAGTGGTCGCCCAGGTTATGATTCAGATCCTTAAACTAATAAGAGGCTAAATGCACTTATGCCCACTTGCCCATAATTTGAATTTATAGACAGCATTTTGGAAGAAATAAAACAGTTTTCTTCTCTTTCTGTTAATAAAAACAAGGCATTCCATAAAGAACTAAGCTAAGTACTTGATGATGTGAAAAGAGAAACTACTTTAGATCATTAAAACATTCTAGGAGACAGTCTCCCAAAATATAAAGTAGCATAAATTTCTCATATATTTGCCTTTTTATTATATTCCTGTTTCTGCGCATTAAGCGAGCCTTCCTCTACAGATTTATTCTCAACGCTAATAAATGTTTGCTTAATAACAGACTGTCTCATTTATGCTTTTTTTTCTCCCTAAGTTAGTAACCATGACTCCACAAAGAGCACAAAGAAAGCTGACAAAGGCATGGCCCAAAAGCCACAAGTAGTATTACTACATGCCAGAGCACTTAACATTAAACTACCATTTCTCTCTAAAACTTCTGTTGCCAAAGTGCTCACAAAATCTGGAAGCTCAAAGACAGGTTTCAAGTGCAATTAAATTCTCCAAAAGCAAAACTGTACAAAAATATGCCGCCCTTCTTATGTCACCATTTTACAGACAACATTTTCTCAGGATCTTAATTAAGATAACGATGCACACCTGTGTCAACATTCTCTGGCAAGACAGCCTTATCAATCATAATCCTTTAAGTACACTCCGAAACAGCAAAGCGATATGACAGGAGCAATCTGTTGCCTTTCCTAGTGCCCGTGTTGTGTCTCTCCTGCAAGAATGATGAGATCTTTAAAATACAGCAGACCCACTTTTATGGGTCTTTAAAGTTTTAACTGTAAACAGTTATTACGCTAAATAAACAGGAATAACCTCTTTTTGCGCTTGATTTAAACGATGACGACTGCACAGCCAAAACGCGGGGAGCGAGCTCTGCGGCCACGTCTTAGCCATGCAATTGTGGATCTTACTTGGAAGCTTTGCATTTTAGGAGTTACCCGTAACCGCATCCGTGCGGACGCGACAAACCAAGGAACCTTTTTCAGGAAGTCTTAAAGATCACAATTTTTTAAAGTGCCACATTAAAAACAAACAGGGCACGCCTACCCTCGGTGGGAGTTAAAAATGTTCAGAAAGACACAAATACAAGAATAATCCCCCCGCCTCCCCCCCCCTCCACGCCAAAAGAGGAGTCATCTGGGGGACGTGGGGGGAGGGGGCGAGGGCTCCCCCCGCCGCGGGGGCGAAGCTCCAGCACGAGGCCGGCCAGACCGCGGCTGCACCAGCGCGCAGGGTCCCAAGCGGGAAAGCTGATGATAAAGGAGAAGGGAGGGAGGGGGGAGCGGACCTCAACCGCACCCACGGCCAGGATCAAAAGGGGAGAAACCTCGTGTTGGCCACCAGAAAAGGAAAAAAACTTCCCCACGGACACGGAGGACCCCGCCAGATGCTCTCTGAGTCCCGTCCGCTGCCAACCACCAGTTCTTCCACTTCCCGTATTAGCACGAGTCGGAGACGCGGGGCGGCCGCGGCCAGCCGAGCAGCAGAGCCATCAATGTGCAAATAAAGCAGAAAATAGAGACATCCTTAAGAAATGAGTCTTAAATTTGACGTAGAGCGGAGGTGACAACCACAGCAACAGAACCATAAACTCGAAATGCTTCAGTATCTTTCAGGATTCTCTCCAGCCCCCGACACCGAAACCACGACGGGAGGAGGACCGAGGGGGGCGGGGCGGGGGCGGCCCGGGGCGGCCGGTGCTGGAAGGAGGACGTCGGTGTCCCCGACTCCCCTCCTCCGCGGCTCCGCGGCCACGGCCGCGCGTGGGTGGAGGGGACACGCCCACGCGCGCCGGCCCGGGGCCCGCGACCTCGCGAGAGGCCCGCCCGCCGCCGCGCGGGGCGCCGCCGCGTCGGTCCGCTGCACGGAGGGCCGCGGGCGCGGCTGGAGGGCAGGAGGCCTGGCCGCGGCGGCACCGGCGGACGCGGGACTCACCTACTGTCCGGCGCGGGCGCGCGGGCTGCGGACGCTCCCTCGTGGCTGGCGCGAGCCCCCGGCGGGCGGCGCGCGCGGGCCGCTACCGACCGTTAGCGCGAGGGGCCGCGGCGGCGGCGGCGGCGGCGGCGGCGGCGGGCGGAGCCGGGGGCGGGCGCTGAGCAGCGCCAGGGCCGCGGGAGGCGGGAGCGGAGGCAGCGGGGCGGGGTCCCCCCCCCCCCGCGACCACCCGGCCTCCACCGAACCCTGCTGCCCGCGTGGCCAGCGCTGCCCAGCTCCGCGCTCCCTCCCGCGCCGACCGGCAGTCCCCGCCGCTCCGCCTCGCCGCCGTCTCCGCCGGCTGGCAGCCACCTGGGCCGGGTTGCGCCCGCCTCCGCGGCCGCCGGCTTCTCGTCTCCATGACAATAGCGCGCCGCCGCCCCGCCCGGCCCCACCCCCTCGGCGCCCGGACTCGGAGGGCCGCGGGCTCCCGTCGCTGAGGGGCAGGGCCGATGGAGGCCAGCGTCCAATCAGAGACGGAGGCAGGGAGGCACTGGGCGGGGCCGGCCGAAGCACTGTCCAATGTGGGCTGGAGGGGCGGGGCCGGGAGGACGCGGACGCGGGGGAGGAGTTAGCGCGCGTGCGTGAAGTCCCGCCGCCCATCGCCACCGAGTTGACCGAGCGGGTTGCTGTGCGGGGACTGGAGCTCTGGAAGTAAAGCGTATCTTGCCGGCGAAAGGCACCGTGGGGAACCGCGTGCTTGTGCTTCGGCTTGCGTGTGGCCCAGGCTTATACAAGTTCACCAAGTCCCTGCGCCCTGAGCTTCAGGGGAGTGCCCCGCCCCGTGCCAGCAGCCCCCTGTTTAGGTTCACCAGCGCCCCTGTCTGTCCCGGAGTTCGAGCGCGTCTGGCTGCTGGCGGCGCGGGCTGGAGAGCCAGGCAGGGGGTCTGTTTTGTATTCTAACCGTGTGGCCGTCGTGGGCGAGGGCTCTGCCTGTGACTCAGTTGTGTGTGTTTGCCTTGCCAGCGCCTCGCTGAACAAACAGTGGTTGGGTTGGGCAATGCCGGGTGTTTGCAATGCAGCGGGGGCGGGTGTTAGAGTGCGCGCTAAGGGGAAGGGGACCCTCACCCTCCACCCCCACCCCCACCACCGGCCTGGCAGGGGGAGCCGAGGATGGGAAGCCCCGAGAAGGAGGCGGTGCGTCCTGGCGGGGGCGGGAGGGCCCGGAGGCCCGCTCCGGGACAGCTGCTTCTCCGTAGGGCAGCTCCCACCCGTTACCTCTCCTCCAGAGAAAGGCTGCCCCGCCGTCCCGGGCCCCGCCCCTCCCTCGCCGTTTGGCGGGGAGCTGGTGGAAGGGAGGCCGGAGACGTGCAGATGTCCAGGGCCTGTGTCTCGCCCACCTGCTGCTGCTGGCGGAGAGGGCCGCTCATCTCGGGCCCCCTGCGCCCTGGACGCAGGCACCCCTCCGTCTCTCCCAGGGACCTCCACTCCGGGTCTCCAGCTGGCTCCCCGGCTCCCCGGCTGCGGGGAGAAGCCGGGCGGGGGCAGGTAGGCGGCGGTCCGCTGGGAGCCCAGCCTCTTGCGGAGCAAGACGTCCGCTAATTGCGCGGTTTACTGCGGCCGGCACAGAGCGGAGCGCTCGCGGGCGCCCAGTCAGCCGCCTCGTCGCCTTTGTGCCTCGGAGCGACCGGACCCGCCAGCAGGGCCCGCCTTGCGCCGGATCCGCCGCTCCACCCCGACTTCGCTGGGAAGGAAAGTTGGAAAAGATCGGCGCGCCTGGGATGTGATTGTCATCCTGGGGCCGGCGCTCGAGAGTCTGAGAAAGAGAAGAGAGGGGGAGAGACCCGGGAGAGGAGGGGGGAGGAAAAAAAGGAGGGTGGAGAGGAGGGCCGCGGAGGAGAGGCGGGCGCGAGGGAGGGGCGAGGGGAGCGCCAGCGAGCGGGAGAGGGAGCCGGGGAGGAAGAGGGAGAGGGCGAGGCGCGCCTGGCGGCCGGGTTGGCTGCGGCCGCCCAGAGGTTCCTGCCAGTCCTCCCACCGACTACACCCCGGGAAGGAGGAGCTTCGGGCGCGCACAAGGCGTCAGAATCCTCAATTTCCAACTTAGCATCTTGGCAGGACCTTTGCGAAGCCAAAAGCAGAGCCCCCCAGTGCAAAGAGCGAGGGGGAAAAAGAGAAAGCGGCAGGGGAGGGGGGGCAAACCCAACCGGGGCGAGCGAGGCGCGCAGAGGAGCGGGCTCGGCAGTCGCCGCCGGAGGCGCGCGGGAAGCCAGCGAGGAGGCGCCGCGGGCCGGAGCCCGGGAGCCGGGGCCCGACAAGCGGCAGCCGGGGGCAGCCGGAGGCCAGGTGCCCGCCCGCTCGCCCTCGCAGGGCGCCGCCCGGCTCGTTGGCGGCCGCGGCGCGGCGCGCCCCATGCCCGTGTGTGGCCATGTCCTACCCGCAGGGCTACTTGTACCAGCCGTCCGCCTCGCTGGCGCTCTACTCGTGCCCGGCGTACAGCACCAGCGTCATCTCGGGGCCCCGCACGGATGAGCTCGGCCGCTCGTCGTCGGGCTCCGCGTTCTCGCCCTACGCCGGCTCCACCGCCTTCACGGCGCCCTCGCCGGGCTACAACTCGCACCTCCAGTACGGGGCCGACCCCGCGGCAGCCGCCGCCGCCGCCTTCTCGTCGTACGTGGTGAGTGAGCCGGGAGCCGCGGCGGGCGAGGGCGGCTGGGGCCGCGCAGGACGCGGGCCGTGGCGCCACCGCGGACCGCCCCCGCCGAGCTTCGCGGCCCCTGCAAACTTGCGCGACCGTCTCGCTCGGCGTCGCCCGGGCCTCGGGCTCCGGAGTTGCTGGGAGAGCGGAGCCGCGCGTCCTGCTTGGGGCGCTGAGCTGACAGGGCTTTTGGGGGAGAGGTCGCTGCAATTAAGGAGCAGCGTTCGGTTCGAACGTGAGCTCCGGGCCGCCCTGCGCATCTCATTGTATTGTATTGTATTGTATTTATTTATTCTATTTCGGGTTTTGCCATTTTGGAAAAGTAGTCCCAAAGAAATGGACCAGAAATCCGAGCAGAAGCGTGCTAAGTCTATGTAAATGTGTCTGGCCTCGCCTTTAATTAGTCCTCCAAAATGTTGCAAATCCGTAATCCTATCTCCGCAATCCGATTTGGAGGTATTAAATTTCCGAAAAGTCGGCCGAGCTGCGGTGCATCCGGGATTTTTCGGCCGGGTGCACTCTCTGGAAACGCGCTGTGGCTTCGGTTTGGGGTAACATTTTTGGAGGGGCGGGAGAGCCCGCGCGAGGCTCAGCTTTTCCTTCGCCTTTCTCTGGGAGGCGAGGAATGCCTTGACTTCTCTCGCCCTCCCTCCTTGGCGCCTGCCGCGCAGCCACCAGGGCGCGAAGTGCCGAGTCGCTGCCGCTGCCCAGGCCTCTGCCTGGGCGGAGGGCCTGGCCGCGGTGGCCGGGTCTGCGCTCGGGGGGCGGACTGGCCCTGCAGGGTGTCGCCGAGGCCGGGACGGCGTCAGGCGCCCCGGAAGCACCGGAGTCAGGAGTTGGCGCCCCCGCTGCCTGCGGAGGAGGAGGAGGAGGAGGAGGAGGAGGAGGAGGAGGAGGAGGAGTTGCCCCGGGTCTGAGCCCGCCAGCCCTACCCCTGGGGAAGCCGGCGTTTGGGCCTCGCGGCTCGCGGACCCCTGGGCGCAGGGCAAGTGTGCCCCTGGTCGTCTGGGTGGTGCTGGGGACCACGGCCCACGCTCACCTTCTCTCTGCCTGTTCCTTGCAGGGCTCGCCCTACGATCACACGCCGGGCATGGCCGGCTCCCTGGGGTACCACCCATACGCGGCGCCCCTGGGCTCGTATCCCTACGGGGACCCCGCGTACCGCAAGAACGCCACGCGAGACGCCACCGCCACGCTCAAGGCCTGGCTGAACGAGCACCGCAAGAACCCCTACCCCACCAAGGGCGAGAAGATCATGCTGGCCATCATCACCAAGATGACCCTCACCCAGGTGTCCACCTGGTTCGCCAACGCGCGCCGGCGCCTCAAGAAGGAGAACAAGATGACGTGGACGCCGCGGAACCGCAGCGAGGACGAGGAGGAGGAGGAGAACATCGACCTGGAGAAGAACGACGAGGACGAGCCCCAGAAGCCCGAGGGCAAGGGCGACTCCGAGGGCCCCGAAGCAGGTTGGTGGGCCCGGGAGAGGGTGTGTTGGAGCGGGAGCTAGAAGGGAAAGCGGGGTCCCCGGAGGGTGGGGGCGAGGCTCTCCGCCTCTGCGGGCGGGGACCCGGGCCCGCCGCGCGCAGCCACGCGCCCCTGACGGCCTGGGGTTTCGCCCGCAGGAGGAGCGGAGCAGAAGGCGGCTGCGGGCTGCGAACGGCTGCAGGGGCCGCCCACCCCCGCCGGCAAGGAGACGGAGGGCAGCCTCAGCGACTCGGATTTTAAGGAGCCGCCATCCGAGGGCCGTCTGGACGCGCTGCCCGGGCCCCCCCGCGCCGGCGGGCCCTCCCCGGCCGGGCCAGCGGCAGCGCGGCTGGCCGAGGACCCGGCCCCTCACTACCCCTCGGGCGCGCCGGCTCCGGGCCCGCACCCAGCCGCGGGCGAGCTGCCCCCCGGTCCCGGCGGGCCCTCGGTCATACACTCTCCGCCACCGCCGCCGCCACAGGCGGTGCTCGCCAAGCCCAAACTGTGGTCTCTGGCAGAGATCGCCACATCCTCGGACAAGGTCAAGGACGGGGGCGGCGGGAGCGAAGGCTCTCCCTGCCCACCGTGCCCCGGGCCGGTGGCGGGGCAAGCCCTGGGAGGCAGCCGCGCCTCGCCGGCCCCGGCGCCAGCGCGCTCGCCCTCGGCGCAGTGTCCCTTTCCAGGCGGGACGGTGCTGTCCCGGCCTCTCTACTACACGGCGCCCTTCTATCCCGGCTACACGAACTATGGCTCCTTTGGACACCTTCACGGCCACCCAGGCCCAGGGCCGGGCCCCACAACCGGTCCGGGCTCGCATTTCAATGGATTAAACCAGACCGTGTTGAACCGAGCGGACGCTTTGGCTAAAGACCCGAAAATGTTGCGGAGCCAGTCTCAACTAGACCTGTGCAAAGACTCTCCCTATGAATTGAAGAAAGGTATGTCCGACATTTAACGCGGGCTGCGTCGGTCCCGGACTTTCCTAATTTATTAAAAAAAAAAAAAAAAAAAAACAACATGGCCTTGGCAGTTATTTTTCCATCAACAAGAGAGAAAAACAAAACTACCCCTCCTATTAAAAAGTTTATAGTTCTCGGAGATGGATGACATACACATGTAAACATCTCCCCGCCCCCCACGCAAAAATGTCTTAACCAACCGAAAAGAAAAAAAAAATTAAAAAAGGATTTGTATTAAATCTTATTCTGTATATTTAATGTAGCATTTTTGTATTTAAATTGATAATTCAATATCTTTGAAGTAAATTATGAAATTAAGACACCTGTACAGGCATTTAATGTTTTTTTTGTAATATAAATATATACACTTGTGTTCCCCCAAACTGTTTCATAGTTTAAAAATACAAGTTTAATTTAATTTTTTTACACCTATTGATTTTTTGCTGGGTATGAGCTAAAGTATTATTACAGAAAGGAAACAGGTTATACTCTTAGATTTAAAAAGTAAAAGAAACTGCAGCCGCCTTTGTAAAATGCAAAATATTTAATTAAAAGAGATTTTAACATAATCAGAGCCACTCATTACTTTTTAGAAGCCTCAATAAACTGTCCATCGCCTTGGACAAAAGGTGGAAACTGCAACTTTTTTTTTTTTTTTTTCCGAAGTGGGGAATGAAAGGTTCCGCAGAGCAACCTCGGTGTGCCAAGGGGAAACCGTAATTAGGGGGCAAGCCCCGGGGACCCTAGCCCTGCCGGGAATGCAGATTTGGATCACTGATGGGGGGCTGCTTGGGGGAGATTGGACCCTGGAGGAAGGAGGAGAGAGACCCAAGTGTGTGCCCAGAAGGGAGAAGAGATGGCAAAGCCTGCTCGAGACGCGCACCACCCGAGCTCCATCGCTTAACCTAATTACTTCCAATCAGTGTCGTGTTTTATGCAAAGCAATCAGCTGGTGAACTTTGCTAATGAGTTCGATTTTATGCCGGATTTAGCCCTTATTACTATTTCAAAGGTGCTGTGGGCTAATGCGGGCGGGGAGCGTTAGGGGATGCCAAGGAGAAGGCTTTCCCAAGTCACTCTTTTCCCTACCCCTTCAAAATTGGGCATTGATCTCTTCGCTGGATTTGATTAAATTAGTAAATGCTCCAGCCGCGACAGTGCGGGTGGTAGGCGGCCCCGCAGATCCCCGCGCCGCAGCGAGGCTGGGGCCGCGGGACCGGCTAGGGGACGGTTCCCCCCTTTCACAGGTAGGTGTCACACTTGTCCTGAATTACAAGCCTGCACTCGGCAGAGTCGGAGATTGGAGAGAGTGGGCGGAAGTGGGGGAGGGCGCGCCACGGTCGCTTGGGGGCGGTGAGGGGAGCCGCGAGCCGCCCGCGGGGCGCCCCCAGCCCCCGCTCCACGCACGGGCCCCCTTTTTGGACAAGTGGCTTTGAAACGTTCGAGGACATTGGCCTTAGATAATGAGGCTGTTGTGAACTCCATCTGGCTTGTCGTCGCGTTAGCACTTTTCCTGTCTCGGAGTCGAGAGTCCAAGTCGCTAAAGTATTTCTGAGGTTCCCTCCCCCCCCCGCCCCCCCCCGCCCCCGCCCCGTTTAAATCCCGCATGGTTCATTTCAAAATGAAAAATCAGGATGAGTCTCAACCCCGAAAGAGGAAGAGACACCGCCGGGTGCCCGAGGCCCGCCTGTACTGTCGGGGTTCGCGTCTCCATTTTGCGCGGGAGAGAAGGAACCGCGGACGTGGGAAATTTTCGGTGGTCGGGGGAGGGGAGGGTTTACTGCAAAAACATACTCCATCGAGGGGAATTAATTTGCTCTATTAAACCCAAAGCCCGAGTGTAGAGAGAATGTGTTTGCACATAACACTAGTTTAATTAGGCTAAATCAGAATGCACATATTTGCATTTCTATTCAAGATTACTTCAACCCTACTTGTTTTCTAAACACACCCCAAACTTTCACCGGAGGTTTAACTTTTGCTTTTCTTTTCTTTTTTTTTTTTTTTTCAACCTGCGACGGGGTTCCATTAGCTTGTTCGAATTCAAACAAGTTTGAAAACTGCATTGTCCAGATGTTTTTTGCGAACAACAGTCGACTTAAGAGTTTAAATGAGTGAGAAAAATTCACGCAGGGAAAAATGGTTTCAAAGCTGGAAGTGCGAATGATTAAATATGCATGAGACGATCGTATTTTATTTTGTCCCTTTAATTATAAATGATTTTTTTTTTTTTAACAATTGAATTCCAGAGATGACTTGCCCTCCACCCACCAACCCCCCTACCCCCGCGCCCCGGCCCCCTCCACCCACCCCGCCGACTGCCTGGTTCACAAGCAGCTTTCCACCCCCTCACCCCCACCCCCAGTTGAATATGCAGCCCCAGGAGTCACCTTCTCTTCTAAAAAAGTCAGAAGAATAGGCCAGTCCCCTTCTCTTAAGAGAGGGTTTAAGGACGACATCAGCTCTGCGGGGTTTTGGAAGCGCTGGCCCTAAACCCTGCCTAATGATTTTAAAAAGAAAATTGCAGGCCTCCCTGTGTGCCCGGGAATATGCAAATAGCGCGGCGCGGGCCTCCCCCGGCGGAGCGCCGAGGCTCGGGGCCGGAGCCGAATGCCCGCGGGGCTGCCTGGGGACGGGACCCCGCACCCCGGAGCCCACGGCGTTTCTCCCCAACGCGGGGCGGCGCGAGGAGCCTCCCCCGCCAGAAGAGCGAGACCGGCTGGGGCGCGAAGGCTGGAGCCCGAGTCGCTGCCCCTGGCCCGCATCCCTCCTGCCCTTGGCCTCTGCAGCGTCTGCGGGCTTCCTTACGTACTTCATCTTGCATGCAAACCTCCCATTGAGTGTGGGGTTTGCCCCTTGCAGAGCTGGGTTTCGTGGCCAGTGGTTTTTCTGGTGTCTAGAGACTTCCCAGTTAGGGGGAGCCTGCCGGGCAGTTCGGGGTTTGGATAGTCCGGAGATGTCTCCCGCGCCTAATCCTAGAAGTAGTTTCGCGTCTTTACGACCCCGAGTGCCTCCTGGAGCCCCGCCCGGCCGCGTCTTGGGCCGTCGGGAAGGCGCAGCGTCTGAGAGGCGCTGGGGGCAAACTTGTGGCTGCAGTGGGGTCGGGGCTGGTTCGCAGGCTTGGACTGGGGCGCGGAAGCTGCGCGAGGCAGTGCCTGACACCTGGGTGCGGGGGTTGCGCGGGCGTTTGCCACCTGCGCTGGGCTGTGCTGGTTCCGGCCCCCGGAGGAGCGCTTAGCTGGGCAGTTAGGGACCAGGAGGGCTGAATCCCAGGCAGCAGGGGCAGCGGGGTCACTGCGTGGGGTCTATACAGTCATCCCCCTGAGGCAGCGCCGAACCAGAACCTGCTGGGTCCGTTCCCTTCCCTTCCCTCTCTTTGCGGGGCCGAATCAGTTCATGGGATTTGGGGGGTGAAGAGCCAACAACCCTAGTCAATCCCCGAGGGCGCCTAAGCGGGCACCGAGGAGGAGCTACAGAAAGGGGACATTGCTGCGGCACCTCCCGCTCCTTGGCTCGGGGTGCTAGGGCCCGCAGTGTCGTTCCCTGGCCTGGGTGCGGGGCCTGCATCGAGGCCTTCTGGTTTACAAACCCTTCGGGGCCTCTCTCCTTTTGCTAGAGGTGCGCAGCTCTGGGAGCCTGGAGGGTTGCGGGGGAGGGTCCGTACGTGCAGTCTTAGAACCGATCGTGCCTCCCGGCCCACCTGTCCCCCACGACCAGCCGCCACCTCGGGCAGAGACAAGCAACAGCGCTTTGCAAAGCGCCCAAAGTGAAAGGAATGTGATTGCGCTCCCCAGAGGGCGCGGAACGCGGATGCCGGTTAGGAAGGGCGCCGCCTACTGGTCCCCGGGCGCCACGCGGTGGGAAGAGAGGAGGAGTTTAGGCAAGACCTGGCCTTGCCCCCCAGCCCTCAGCGGGACCTTCGTTCTGAACCCCTCAAACTGTCCCGCCAGCCGCACCCGCTGCGTCTCGGGTCCCACGACCCAGACAGCATTGACGAGTTGGAAAGCGGGGCCCGCGACTAGAATAGTTTTAACCCTACCGGTTCCCGCCACGGTTTGGCCACGGGCTCGGAAACCAGAAACCAGGCAGCAGGCGATTGAGAAATATGCCTACGGCCACGGCTGGAGCGAGTGTGCGGGTGGGGGCCGCGCTCCGCTCCGCTTCAGGTGCGCGCATCCGCTTCTGCGGGCCTCGCCACGCCAGGGTCCCGGAACCCGCGCAGTTTTGGTTCACCTGCGGTTTCGGGTGTCTGGGGTCTACCACGAGACCGCACCCCCAAAAACCGTTTCCGTCTTTCGGTCTGTGGGTTGTACAGACACAGGAAAAGGGAAAACAAAACTACCTGCGCATTCTTAAAACGCTCCTATTTCGAAAGCGTCTTAATGAGGTGGGCGCTGCAAAGCAAGAGGTGCACACCTGGGCGTCCCCTTTCACCCCTCCAGAAGCGCTAACCGCTGGTATCAACTGGTCTTCCCGTCCTGCAGAGATACTGGGGGGGGGAAAGCGGAGGCGCGTCCTCGGCCTGGTTCTTGGAATCTCTTTCCACTCGGGCCATCGAATAGGAAAATCGGGCCTGACTGAGACCTTGCCACCTGCCCTCCTTCCAAACTGGCCAAAACTGCAGGACTGTCCCTAGACCCACCTCAGGGGTCTCCCTCGGTGACCTGGCCAGAGTTAGTCTCCTTTTCGTTTTCGTTTAAATGTGACTTGGGTCCAGGGCACAAGGCGGGGCCCAGGTTGTGGCCTAACGGAGGATCGCCTCTGGGGCGGGGATGCAGCTCTGGCTGCAGCCCCTGCCCAGGCCTGCCTCTCCGGGGCCTTGCGGGTCTCTAGCCTCCTGTTGGCCGTAGGCCCCAGTTCTGAGTCCCTAAAGCGGCCCTCCTGGCTGCGCTTGTTTCCTGCGCCCGGACGAGCCCGGCGCGCCCAGACGCCACTTTTCCCAGTGAAATCTGCTTTTATTTGCTCGGAGCAAACCCCGGGCTCTCAGCGCTCCCGCCTGATGGATGCAAATGTAAATGTGCACTTATTTAATTGGATCAGGCCCCAAGATAAAAGAGATAAACGGCTCCCCGTTTGCTAACTTATTTTCCGAGGCATGCAGCGCCGCGGAGGGGAAGCTAATGAAGGAGCTGCGCGTCGCTCGGCGCTCGGGCTCTGGCCGGTCACGGTGCGCTGGCCGGTAGGCTCGGCCTGCGGCTCCTCGTTGACCCCGTTTGCATGGCCCCTGCCCGCCGGGTAGGGTGCCCTTGGGACATTCTGGGCACCAGGACCAGAAAGTGAGAAGGCGCCGGGCGGGCTTCGTGTTTGCAAATATCCTACTCCTCACCACAATTTTCTCCGGCTCTTTCCTTTCTCCTGTCATGCTCAGCTCTCCAGGCTGGAGTCCAACTGGCCCGGCCCATTCCACAGAAAATCCTTTCTTACTCTCTTCCCCAGGCGTCGTCTTTCACCCCAGGTGACGGTCTCAGAGAGAAAGACGCAGGGGCCACAGAAAAGGCTAGGTACGCCCCACCCCACCTCCGCCACCAGGGTCCCGTGGAAGGACCCCCTTCTCTGTTCCCAGATGGCTCTCTTTTGGAAAGATTGGGATTTCTTTCCCAATCGTCAGGATGCCATGGATTGCCCCACCCCGCCCCATAAAGGGCGCACGCAATACATACAGCTCTTCAGTAATTTCAAGGGGCCCCAGAACCCGGACATCTAGACATTAGGAGGAGAAAGGGCTGCTTGGCTCTCCCCTCCCCGGGGCTGGAGTTCAGAACTTGAGCACTAGTCATCCGTCGCCCTCCCCGTTCGTTCCCTAAATGGGGCCTGGGATTTCCCCCACCGCCAGATTTCTCTCCTGTTGCGAAGGGCTGGGGAGGAGGTGGGGGTGCTTGAGGACAGGAGGCCGGACACACAGCCTGCCGTGCGGCTGTAAAGGAGCCGCGGCCCGGGGTGCCCTAGTCGGAGGCCCACTCCAGGTAGCCCGCGGAGGCTAGGCTGGCCAGGGCCGGGAGGGCTGGAGCAGGGGAGGCCGGCCAGGGCTGCTGGGCGCCGGCCGCGCCCCAACCCCAACGCGCTGATGGATTGGCTTGTCAGGAGAGCTCTGTGCGCGGAGCCCATCAGAAAGCACTTACCTCGCTATACTGAAATTACTGTCTTTTCAGGGGCTAATTTGTGTAACTCCCATGGAGGGGCTTGGAGGGGGTTTGATGAGGCATAAAATGATGATTAATGAATTTATTGGCCGCTGCTCATCAAACAAGGGCTGGAGAGCTCCCGACCGCACCAGCGGCCTGGCGGCGGCGCTCAACACAGCTGGGGTGCGGCCCCCCCCCAACCGGGGGGTTGCTCAGCGCTGCAAGGGGTTCCCCTAGCACCTGGCCCTGGCCCTGGGCGCTTTCCTTGCCCTTCTCTGCTTTCTGCTGGCCAACCCCGTGTTCAGGGCGACTCCCGCCGTCCCATCATCGCCCCCTGCGGGCGGGCTGCTCAGGCCTGGGGGGGAGGCCAGGCTCCTGTGGCTGCAGGCCCAAAGCGGGAGGCAGCCTCTCCAGCCTCTCCAGCCTCTCCAGCCTCAGCCTCTCAATTACTGGGACTGCTGTGACCAGGGAACCCCAGGCAGTGTCGGGATGGAGACGTGGGCTGCAGCTCAGAGACGTTATGGCTCACGGGTTGGGTGCTTGGGCTTTGGTGGCTAAGTCCTAACCTCTGCAACTTACTAGGTTGTATGTCTTGGATCAATCAGATAACCTCTCTGAACCTCAGTGGCCTCATCTGTAAAACGAAGCCTGTACCTCCCCTGGTTTTGTGAGGATTCTATTGAGTGGCAGGCACCCACTTGTCCTTCAATATAGTTACTAGGGTGATGCTCTCTTATGACTTTACTTCATGAGAGACACTAGCCAAGGCCTGGGGATAAGAGGGAAGGGCAGGAGACTGAGGCTTTGGGGAGATCCTGCCACATAATGGCTGTTGCACTCTCCCTCCTCCCACCTTCTCTGGCCTCGCTACACTCCCTGGGGCTTGATGGGGGACACTGGGATCCCGAGAAGGCAGTTAGACAGAGGAGTGACCTGATCAGACCTGAGAAAACCTGCTTTGGTGTAGAACCAATTTCAGGCTGGTCCTCCTGGTGGTTCACTGACAACCTACCCTTTGTCTGCAGGATCCTGTCTTTTGGAACTTGTCCACAATGGCTGTTTAGCTTCCTCTGGTCTCAATCAAGAACTTGCAGCCCATAAACTTATAAATTCAGCTGAGATGCTTTACCTCCCCTGCCTACCCTGTATTTCCCATGCTGCCCCACCTCCCTCTTCTGACAGTCCACTCTACCTTTGACTCCCCAGGACATCCTACCCTGCTGGAATAGTGCAGGAAGGACCTTGGCATTGATCCCTCCAATGGAATCCTTAGATTTAGCCTCCAGGTTAGTGCAGTTCTGCTTAACCTGTTCTCTTCCCTTCCTCTCATATCTACTAACTGAGCACCTAAAATATCCCAGGTGCACCATTCCAGGTATGATTTTACAGCGGTGAACAAAACAAAGGTTGCCCTTCTGGAGCTTACACTGTGGAGGAGGAGACGTAAAGTGAACAAATGGGTGTGATGATGTCTTCTCACAATGTCTGGGTGATGGGTATTGGCAGAAAAATTTAGTAGGATAAGGACATGGAAGGGGGTGTGCTCTTTTAGCCATTTTAGCCAGGGCAGTCTGGAAAGCATTCCTTAAGAGGTGGCCCTGGAGCAGGCACCTGAAAGAAGTTGGGGAGTAGGCCATGAAGATATTGGAGGGGACCATTTCTGGGCAGAAGGAATAGCAAGTGCAAATATCCTGAGGTAGGAAGAGATTCGAGCAACAGTAAGGGGACCTTTGTTGGAGATGATGAGGCCAAGGCAAAGCCAGGTTATATGATGCTTTATTGTTACTAGTGAGATCTTTGGGTTTAATGATGAGAGAGAGAAAGGAAGAGAGGGATGGTCTGGGGGGAGTGATGGGATCTAATTTATGTCTTCAAGGCATTCTCAGGCATGAGGAGCTGAGACTCTGGGTGGACAAGATAGAAGCAGGGCCCAGTTAGGGGGCTGATGGAGAATCCAGGGAGAGAGAACACTGTCTTGGACCACAGTCGTAGCCAGAGAAGTGGTGGTTGCTCCCAGTGATCAGATTTAGGCTGCATTTTGAAAGTAGAGTCAACAGGCTTTGCTGATAGATTGAATGTGGAGAGGGGGGTGAGGTGCAGGGGGTAGTTCTAGATGCCTCCAAGGGTTTCAACCTGAGCACTAAGGGGCTTGGGAGATGCCATTTGCTGAGATGTCAAATAGAAGAGAGGAACAGGTATTTTTTTAAAAATTTATTATTATTATTATTATTATTATTAGAAAATAAGACACTGTCTGACCTGACCTCCAAGCCCTTCAGCTCAAAAGAACTGCCCAAATGGGCATGCTGGGTCTCCAGTGACAAAGAGCACAGAGTCCAGGGCAAACCCTAAAACGAACATGTCATGCTCCTTCCGGGAATCAGACATCTCAGAGCTCCCTGCCCACAACATTTGCCCTTTTCTTTCTTTCTTTTTCTTTCTTTCTTTCTTTCTTTCTTTCTTTCTTTCTTTCTTTCTTTCTTCCTTTCTTTCTTCTTTCTCTTTCTTTCTTTCTTCTTTCTATCAGTGGAGAAACTGAGGTCCAGAAAGAAAATGCCTCGCCCAAGCTCACAGTGAGCTTACAGGCAGAACTGAGTGAGAAATCTAGGCCCATTAACTCCTGGGCTGTGTCCCATCTGTGCCTCACCCAAGCTAAATTCTCGGGGATATCTGTATTTTAACAGAGAACTGGAAACAAAACGCCTTAACAGAGAGGAATGAATTTATAATGGTGGAATCTCAGACACTGTGACAGGCTGTCAAGGGAGATATTTTTAGGCTGGGCCGGGAAACATCTTAGCCCTCCTCCAATGCTGCTGGAGGACGGCTGCCTCCTCAGGACTCCGTGTGCAAGGTACAGATGAGGGGAAGGCTAGGAATGTGCCATCTCTCCCAGACACTCAGCAGCAAGGAGGGACTGAGCCTGATGCCCCTGCCAGGGAGGGTTTTCTTCCAGAAGTCATTGCTATCTGAGGAGATTTGCTTGCTCCTCCTTTTGGAAGTGACTGTCTGCCTGCCCACCATTATCCTACATAATGTGAACAAAAATCAATGTTTTTTTTACCCAGAGGTTCACAGAGCAACTCCTACCAAAGATTTGAGTAGGGGGCAAGGCCCTGAATCGTGAATCTTTCATGTATTTATTTTTTAATTCCTTCCTTCCTTTCCTTATGTCTCAGCTTGACTGGTTTTGTTTTTTTATTTTTTCTCCTTCAATTCTTTTCTTGACTCCTTGTGTTGAATATATGGTCGTCAGCTTGGGCATTTTTTTTCAGTAAAACTATCAGTGGCTTTGTCCCCAAGGGAACCCACAGGCCCTTAGGAACAGCATCTTGACATCTTTCAAGCAGAGTGAGACATCTGTTAGCCCTAGATTCCAAATACCCTCACCGTTCCAGAGCATCCCAGACACCTTCCCCAGCTAACTCGGTTTGACATCAGACTTACCACACAGTTGTCATTTCTGAGACTTTTTTTTTTTTAGATCCAAACCACAATGGTTTTTTTTTTTTCTTTTTCTTTCTTTTTTTTTTTTTATCTGTTTGTTAGTTTTGTTTGCCCTCTATTTGTATCCAGCATCTAAATCCAAACCCTGTGGTAATAGGTGGCTCTTTTTCCAAATACTCATACGTGCAAAGATCTTCATTGGCTGTTGAGGACCAGCTTTCCTGGATCACAGAAAAGCGTGGATTAGTGGCAGCTTGGAGCAAAGGACTCATTTAGAATAAACACCACCTCTCTGCTCTCATGAAGAGTGCGGTAGAAAAATCACTGGCCTGGTTTATTTTGGTTGGTGGGGTTGTTTTTCTCTCCAGACATTTTTTTTTTCCTTCCTTACTTTATTTTTCCTTTTTAATTTCCCCGTTTGAATCTGGCAAACACCTGATAGGTCCTAGACCATGTAGGAGCAATGTCTGAGAAGGCTCCATGGGACCTGAGTCTGTAAGGAATGAGCCCTTGCTTTGCTAAGTGCTCTTCAAAACCTTCTGGGCTCCCATCCTCCAAACCCCTGTCCCAGCCTCATTGCAACTACTATTAACATAATAACATCCTTCGAGTTTTGGAGTTTTGTCACCATCATTTTGAAAGGAATATTTATACCATTGCTGTAACTGAAAAGCGAC
This sequence comes from Vulpes lagopus, assembly GCF_018345385.1. Taxonomy (NCBI): domain Eukaryota; kingdom Metazoa; phylum Chordata; class Mammalia; order Carnivora; family Canidae; genus Vulpes; species Vulpes lagopus. The sequence continues at coordinate 110,010,262 of NC_054831.1, read as the reverse complement.
AATCACTTTCCATCAAAACAAGACAATGACAAAAAGCAAATTCATGAAGTGAGGTTCTTGGTGGCCTGGGCTTGGAAGGTGAGCACATCTCTGGGGGTCTCTGGTTGCTCCCAGAAGTCTCCCCAACCCCATTCCCCATTCCGGCATTGGGCTCCCTACCTGCTTTGCACGCTGTCTTCAAAGGCATGCAGGCCACATGAGCATCTCTTCGCCCTACCTAGCACCATGTCCTGTGGCCCCAGAGATGTGCTTACCATATTTTGGAAAATAGGAACTGTTCGTTTTACAGATATGGGAACGGAGGTCCCTGACTTGTTCAAGGTGCTCAAGATGACAAAGCTGTTTGGTGACAGAGCTGGGGATGGCTGCCTCCCCATCCCCACCTTGGTTCCCCTATGCTTCTTTTTCTTTTCTTTTCTTTTCTTTTCTTTTCTTTTCTTTTCTTTTCTTTTCTTTTCTTGTCTTGTCTTGTCTTGTCTTGTCTTTTCTTTTCTTTCTTTTCTTTTTTCTTTTCTTTTCTTTCTTTTCTTTTCTTTTTTTCTTCTTTCTCTCTCTCTCTTTCAATTTTATTTATTTATTGAGAGACACAGAGAAAAACAAAGGAGAAACAAACTTAAAAAAAAGAGAGAGAGACACAGAGAGAGGCAGAGACATAGGCAGAGGGAGAAGCAGGCTTCCTGTGGGAATCCCAATGTGGGACTTGATCCCAGGACCCCAGGATCACACCAAAGGCAGGTGCTTAACCCCTGAGCCCCCCAGGTGCCCCCCCATGATCCTTTCTTTTTTTAAAAAAATATTTTTATTTATTCATGAGAATACACAGAGAGGAGAAAGAGACAGAGAGGCAGAGACACAGGCAGAGGGAGAAGCAGGCTCCACGCAGGGAGCCCAACACGGGACTCGATCCCAGGTCTCCAGGATCACACTCTGGGCTGAAGGCAGCACTAAACCGCTGAGCCACCTGGGCTGCCCACCCATGCTCCTTTCTTAATAAATCCCTTGTACTGTCATGCCCATGTCCACGCCTGTTTTAGAGAAGGCAGGACCAAACTGGGAGGATCTTTGCAAACCTGTTGAGCTGCTGTTCTTTCTGTCCCCTTGGATCTGCAAGGCCTCAGCCCCCTTTTTTCTTGTCTGTGGGCCATTCTTGGGGGGGAAATGGCCAAGACCAATATACCATTTCACACCACAAAAGACTCTGGACCTTCTTTCCTTCTTTAGGAAAAGGAGAGGGGGCCTGGGCCTCCAACTCTGAGCAAAGTTGTATGGGGGAAGGTGAAGGGCTTGAGGAGCTAGATGCCACCCCCCAAATTTGAGAGCTCCCTGCCCCTAGCTGTCCCACATGTCCTCTTTCTCCAGCTGCTCACAAGTGGCAAGTGCCCATCCCACTCTCCTTTTTCTGAAGCCACCCACGGTGACACATAGTAATCTTGTTTATGGTTAATAAGTGGGGGACTGTTGGGCCCTGGATGTAATGTCACCGGAAGTCAATACTCCTCATCACATCTTGCTCCTTCCTCCTCTTCTCTTCCCAGGTGAGGACCTCCTGCACAGCTTGCTCACCTGGTGGGGCCTCCTTTCTTTCCTCCACATGCCCTTACTTCCCAGGTCCCATAGATCCTTCTATGGGATCTCATTCAACTGCCTCCTCTCCGCTGCTCTGGTCTGGGCCTTTGTCATCTGTCATATGGACTGTCCTATATCCTCCTGATGGTCTCCCTGCCCCAGTCACCTTCATGAAACCAACACAGGGTCCAGGGCCCAATACATGGTAGCAGAAATGAAAACAAGTGAATGGATCCTAAGTAAATGCACTGGTTTGTATTCTCCTGCAGAAATATGAATTTTGGGTATGCCTAGGTGGCTTCGTGGTTGAGCACCTGCCTTCAGCTCAGGTGTGATCCTGGGGTCCTGGGATCGAGTCCCACATCGGGGTCCCTACTGGCTGCTTCTCCCTCTGTCTATGACTCTGCCTCTCTCTGTGTCTCTCATAAATAAATAAATAAAATCTTAAAAAAAAAAAAGAAATGTGAAATTTGAAACCACTCTGGGGTCAGCCTGACATGAGTTCAAATCCCGCCAGCACTCTGCTCTCCAGAGTATATTAGTGAACCAGATTAAATGAGAAATCCGAACAGAGAGGCCCAGGAGCTGTAGTGATTGAACAGGTAGGTGGGCCCCAGCGCCCATCTGCCTGGCTTCCGTTCCCATCTGTGCCAACTGCCCACTGTGCAGCCCTGGGAGATTTCCTTAATGTCTCTGAAATTCAGTGTCCTCATCCAAAAAACAGGAATACCTATGGTATTCACCACAGAGGTGAGGATTCAATGAGATAACGTGAGCAAAGCTCACCAAAGCACATGGTTGATGCTCTAGAAATGTATGCTTTTCCTAATACTACTCCATACAATGGTTTCTTTTTGTTGAAATGACTTCACCTGAGAATTTCTATAATCGCGTGGTGTTTTCCCCACGTCTTAACTACTTCAGTTCTTTTTGCTGACCGGCAATGGTTAAGATGTCTAGAGTTAAGTGGTGGTGGTGGAGGGGGGGAGCTTATTTTAAGAATCACTCCTTGGAACATTATTTCATTACTTAAACTTTCTGCTGACTCATCTATTCCTTGGTGACTGAGTCTTTCTTTACCAATAACTTTAATTACATCAATCACTCATTCCAAAAACTGCTGAATAATGAGAAACTCCTAGAGGTGACACTGTGGGCTTCTGTCACACAAGAAGGGACCTGTGGAAGAGGAACTGGTTTTTCTTCCTCTTTCTTTCTTTCTTTCTTTCTTTCTTTCTTTCTTTCTTTCTTTCTTCTTTCTTTCTTCTTTCTTTCTTTCTTTCTTTCTTTCTTTCTTTCTTTCTTTCTTTCTTTCTTTCCTCTTTCTTTTCTTTCTTCTTTCTTTCTGCAATCATTACCTCAAAGAGAGAACACATGTTCAGCTTTCACGATTTACTATCTGCTCATCTATCTCTCCACCCATTTATAGTTAGCAATCTCCATAGCGGGAAGAATGACAATTTATAACTTCTGGAATTGAATCCAGTGGAATTTGTCTTCTGACATTTTTTTGGTCCTAAAGCCCACCTGCCTCCACCTCGCAGTGGGTGGGGGTGGGGGCTATAAAATATGTGATATTTGAAAATTCTAACACCTATTCTTTTGTCGAAAGCTGCTGATCACATGGTTCAAGGGTTAGTGTGTTGCTTAAACAATAATTTGGTTATCAACAGTAGTAGCTACCTTATTGAGCTCCTAGGATATGCCCGTTATTATATGGAAGGTTTTATGTACATGATCTCAGTAGAACCTCATCAAACCTATAGGGTGGGCACTCTTTACAGATGAAGAAACCAAGACCCTGAAAGATTTACTTGCCTGAGTTGGTGCCAGATATGAACCCCTGGGAATGTCTGACCCTTATTTTCTGTGCCTAGAGGAGCACAGGAGGGAGTTGTTGGCTATTCTTTGCTGCTTTAGGCAGTAGCTATTTCTCTGGCTCTTCATGGCTCATTTCTGTGAGTATAATAAGGTCCCTGCTTGTTGCTAACCTTGCAATGTTATCCGATGCTTCAGGGAAGCAGTGACCCTTAATTTTGTGAGAGTAGTAGGATGCTGGTGGGGTTAGAAGGGTGGGGTCTTTTCACAGAATCCTGCCCCAAACCACATGTTCTTCCTTTCTCACCTCCCCTGCACACCTTGTCCTCTTCCTCTTGGACTGTGATGTCTAATAGGTCTGTCTCCAGGCTTTCCCCCACATCTTTGCATCTACATACTCTCCCCTTATTAACTAGGAGACAGTAGCCTGGGGAGCTATAGAAGGTTGTAGAGCAGGAGAGTGACAAAATCAAAGCTGCACTTCAAAAAGATTCAAAGTTCCAATTCCTCTCTGTCAGTCGAGGCTCTTCATGAGTCTGACCCCCCTCTCCTTTGTGATCCTGTCTCCCAAGACCCCTCATGGGTATCCTGTGCTGTGTGGTCCCACTGGCTAAACACTCACTCCAAGCCTTTTTTCCAGGCTGGATTCTTAGGCTCAGAACAATCCATGCCAGTCACCTGCCTAAAGCCACTCATGCTTCAGAGACTAGAGATTGAGTTCAAGGGCTTCTGGGAGCTTCTAGGCTTTCTCAAGGGCTCCAGCCTACACTGCTTTCTCTCTGTGTGGGGAAGAGACAGCAGAGAGCATTGGCTCTGGGGTCAGAGTAAGCTGGGTCTGCATCCCACCTCTGCCACATACTAGCTGTGTGACCCGGGCAAGCGTCTTAACCTCTCAGAGCCTGAGTTCCCCACAGTAAAGTAGTGATGACACTATCTGAGTCCTAGAAGTCTGGTTGGAATAAGTATGAGCCTGTCCATGGAGTGCTTTAGGAAGTCATTCATTTTAGCACTGCCTGTAACATACTCAGTGCCTGTACATTAGGACAGAAACAAGATGATTCCAGAAAGCACACACTTCCATGACCTTTGAACTGACATTTTGTCTTTGCACGTATGTTTCTATAAACAGGGAGATGGTTTTAAGCTCTCTCGGTCTATTTATCTTAAGTCAGTACTATACAGTTTGTCCTATTATGGCTTTGCAGCACAGTCTCAAAATCTGGCAGGGCAGTCCTTCCTCTTTTTTTTTTTTTTTTTTTTTGAAACTATTTATTTGACTTAGCTCTTTGGGGGCATTGATTCTTCAACACTTTTTTTAAGATGAGTTTATCAAGTGCTTAAATAATTTATGTTTGTCTCCTTGCTATGAATACTGTGTCAGGTGTAGAGGCTTAGCTTCAGGGTTATTGAGGTGAGAGCATCCAAGTGATTTTCTGGGAACGCAGGTTGAGGAAATAGTAAAGCGCATACTAGAGTTCTATCAGGATGTGTATCAGGCACCCTGGTTGTCTGTCCTGGGGTAAAGCTGAGGACACAGGTGTCTATCTTGGATGGAATGGAGGAGCAAAAGCCTGGGGTGGCTTGGACGCAGGGTCCAGAGCTGGCTGCATGAAGGCTTGGGAAGTCCAGTGTACCCACATCCAGTGAGGGAGGTTTCTCACGTTGATCAGGGTTCCCTTAATGCCCCAAGCCCAGTCCTGAGTCCTAAGCACATTGTGACTAAGAGTGTAGGCTCCGGAGCCAGGCTGCCTGGGTTCCTGTCCTCTGTCTTTCGCTCCCACTGGCCCCACCTCAGTAAAGGGCATCACCATCTAGACACTCATGAGTCAGGGGGCACCAGGGGGGCTCAGTCGATTGAGCATCCAACTCTTGGTTTCAGCTTAGGTCGTGATCTCATGGATCGTGGGATTGAGCCTCACGTTGTGCTCTGCACCCACCAGGACGTCTGCTGGAAGATTCTCTCCCTCTGCTCCTCCCTCTGCTCTCTCTCTGTCTCTCAAATAAATGAATGAATCTTAAAAAAAAAAAAAAAAAAGTAAAAAGAAACCTATGAGTCAGTCTCAGCTTTTCCCAACTTCTCCCAATTGTCACCTCCAGTTACCAAATCTGGACTCAGATTTGGTGGATTCCACACCTCTGATTTTTCTCTTGAGGCTACACTTCCCTTCATTCCTGCCACCATCACTGTGATCCAGGCCACTGATCACTGTCACCTCCCGCCACCTTGATGGCCTCCCAGCTCTTGTCCTGCTCCTGTAGTTAGTTGATTTTCCCCACTGAAGATAGACTGCATATGTAATGGCATAAATCCCCACCTGAAGTATTTAACGGCTCTCTATTGGCCTCATGCAAGGCCCAAACTCCATAAGATGATGCTCCTTCAGACTTTATGCTCTAAATATGTAAAACTGTTTTCTATTGTTCTGTATTGTTTGGCCTCCAGGCCTTCACACATGCTGTTCCCTCTGCCTGGCATGCCCAACATTCTCACTCTGTCCCCCACCCTGTAGAGTCAATCCCTATGTGGTAAAAGGACTGCTCAAAGCTCCCTCCTCCCTCAGTCTTCTATCTCTGTGCTAAAGGCATATAGTAAAGGATGAGCAAAATTTACTAGTTGCATGATCTTGGGTATGCAAGTCACAGATTTTTTTTTTTTAATTTTTTAAAAATAAACTCTGGGACGCCTGGGTGGCTCAGTGGTTGAGCATCTGCCTTCGGCTCAGGGCATGATCCTGGGGTCCTGGGATCGAGTCCCACATTAGGCTCCCTGCAGGAAGCCTGCTTCTCCCTCTGCCTGTGTCTCTGCCTCTCTCTCTGTCTCTCATGAATAAATAAATAAAATCTTAAAAAAAAATACAAAACTCTGTCCCAGATGTGGGGCTGGAACTATGACCCCAAGATCAAGAGCCATGTACTCTACTGACTGAGCCAGCCAGGCCACCCCTGGGTGGGCACTTTAAAAGTCAGTGTATGATTCATTGTCTCATAGGACCTTGAGGAGGGGTGAAGGAGATCATTGCAGGCAAATTTTAGAGACCAGTGGAGGAATAAACAGAGGCATAAGGACCAGCCATAGCCTGAAGGAATTCTCAGTGAGATCAGACTCATACCACCATAGTCAACAGCTCCATGAAAGCCATTTCCTTCCTTTTTTCCTGAAGGAACTTCAACATTGCTGGGGGTGGCAATGTGCCCAGCCTTAAGGGATATGCCATTTATGTCTAGGTCATTCGTGATCATTTCATTCCCCTTTGCCAGATGCTTACTTTCCCAGCATCCCTTGCAGCTAGGTGTCCATATGACCAATTCTGGCTGAGACATGAGGAGAAATCTACTAATCTTTCTGAATTTCAATTTCTTGTAAAATGAGGAGGAGGAATCAAAGAGCAGTAGTGTTTAATCCCCCTGCTTGCATGTTTTCTTTCTTTCTTTTTTTGAAAGCAGAGGACCTCCCTTTTTGGTTCCAAAAAGATTTTTCTGTGGAAGATAGTACAACTACTTTAATTGAAAAGGAGATTAAGGAGTGCAGGAACCCCATCCTAGCCTTCACTGGCAATCCCTAAAGCATATCTACAAAACAACACTTGGAAAAATCATTGAGTGGGAGCCCCTCTGCATCCTGTAGTGGTTGGGCATTGTTTTCTTTGTGTATATCTTTGGACACCCATTCTGGTCCAGCATCCTAAAATTCCCTGGAGATCCACCCTTACCCTTTCCTTGGTCCATGAGATTTTCGTGAAGTTAATTCAATTCTAGACTTAGGATGTAAGCCTGACTAGCATTCCATTTGCCCTGGATACAATAATTGGTTCAGCAATGGACATGTGACCTAATTTGGTCTAATGACATTGAGGCTCAGGATTTTTATTAAAATGGGGGAGGGGTGGAGTCAGTCTTTTCCCATTGGACTTGCACTCTGGTACTAGGGAACCTGAGAAGGAAGTCCACATGGAAGGGAACAGAGCTGAGAGATGGCAAGAGAGCAGACCTTAGAGACCTTGAATCCTTGGATTCAGCTTTGCCTGAAGACTGACAGATCTGCTGCTGGATTTGGGGTTTGGGAGTTAATAAATTCCCTTCTAAGTAGTTTCTTCTTCAGTGCAACCCAAAGAGTCCCAACAAGTATAGATCCTTTCCAGATCCAGAATCCTGCAAACTCTGAGAGGTAGATATGACGATTGATCACAGACTTCCCATTTTTCTCCTGGTGTGTGGTGGGATTGTACTTCTCCAGTCATTCTGGGTGGGGCATGGCCTAAGACTTCCTTTGCCAGTTAAATGTACAGAGAAGTGGTATGTGTCACTTCCAGGTGGGGTTCTTTAACAGCCACTGCATGATTTACCACTCTCTCTCTTTCCCTCCCATAATAATGTTCCAGATGGTGGAGGCTCCATCAGCCTGGGTCCCAGACTGAGGACAATGTGGAGCAGAGAGCCCTGCTGACCCTCGATGGATCCAGACCGTGAGCAAGAAATAAACCTTTGTTGATTCAAGCCATTGAGATTTTGGCTCTTTTGTTACAGCAGCATCTTTTAGTCTGTCCCAAATAATAGATACAGAATCATTCCCCCCTTTCTCCTCCTTCTTCTTCTCCTGCTTTCTCTCTCCCTCTTTCTCTCTCTTTTCTACTGCTGCCCTGCTCTGCCCAGCAGTCTTACATAATTCTATTTCTTAACTTATCTTCTGTCGACAGACTTTTAAAGGTTTCCATGATTGTTCATCTACTGCCTTCCCGGGGATATCCAAGTGGACATTGGTAGAAGATAATTAGCCTGCCCCAACCAAGCCATGCCCTTGGCATCACCACTGGTGCCAATCAATTACAGGAATCAGCCAGTCATTTTCCCTAGTGCTCCAACCTCCTAGCAGGCCAGCCTCCTAATCATATTATTGGACTCACAAGGATCTGAATCAAACCTTCTCCATTCATTACATTATGAAAACTGACAAGATTCTGAAGTTTGTGCTGTGGTATATTCATAACATTAATGGTCTTGCCAAGATCTTAAAAAATCAACAATTCAAAAACATTCTATACCTCGACCTTCATTGTTGATAAGCAATTTCGAGAGCTGATCAGTTCATTAAGCCAATGCATGAGGCTTCTGCAGCTGGGGAGGAGGCTTGGCAAATGCCTAAGTTCCTTGGGAAGCAGAACAGTGGGAGTAAAACATTCCCCAGCTTGAGAGGGATTATCATTACTAACCTATATGACACTGGTATAGCTCAGGGGTCTCAAAATTGCTTGCTGATAGGGACCAGATGAGCCATGTAAATGAGTAAAGTGGACCACACAGGGGTGGTGGTGGGGATGGTACGATACTTTGTGGTGATGCCTCTCCAACATTCAGCTCTAGCTGATAGTCATCATCCAGGAATCTAGGTCCAGCATCACTAGCTCTCTCAACCATTTTTTTCCCTTCCATTGGAAGCCATGTAAATTGTCGACATCATCACATTTTTCCTAAAATACTATTATATCTAAAACGAGTGGGCAACTGCAGGGAGAATGTGTGATGGTATGTAACATGGTCGTCCCTTCCCCCTTCCCTTCTGCATTATCCCCACTTTCCAGATTAGGAAATTGAGACTCATAGAGATGACATGATTCACCCCAAAGGACTCTGACAGCCAGACTGAAAGCTCAAGTCTATACCTCCTGACTCTAACTCAACCAGATCCCAGGGGTCTCCTTACAACCCAAGTATGTGGCAGAGAGGCGAACTGTCCACCAAAGACCCACGCTCCCATTTCCTGAGTGTAGGTCATCAGTGGGTGTCAGTGACAAGCCGGAACTCTGGCTTCCCGCCTGGCTTCTAGGTGAAGTCATATGACTCATTCTTGGCAACGGAATCTGATAGGAAGTGATACCTCCGGGTGCTCGCTGTGAAGAAGTGGGTGTGCCTTCTCCTCCCTCTCTTTCTCCTTCCACAGCTTGTTGCAGATGAGCACAACAACACCATGCAGGAAAATAAAAGAACCTCAAGACAATGAATATGTGGATTCCTGAATCATCTCTTGGAGGAAGGCCACCTCCAATCAGGAGCATCCATTTTGGACTCGACATTGGGCAAAAATAAACTTCCGTTGTATTTGAGCCATTATACACTCTTGGTTTGATTTGTTGCAGGACTAGCACGACTCTAACTATAAAAATATGAATGGATTTTTTTTTTAAACCCATCCTTTTTTCCTCCTTTCTACATCAGTGGGAGTTTATAATGGACAGAGTCATCTACTTGACTCCAATGGGTCTTGGGTGAGACAATGACTCAACTTGAGTTTGGTTTCTGGGGATGAGGGTGTAGTGGCCCCAAGCATCACTGCATCTTGCCCACCCCTCACCCCAACCTGGCTTTGAAGAGAGGCTTTTTCATACTTCAGCTGGAGGTGAACATATTATCACTGAACCCTCCTGGAGGAAGACGAAAGACAAAACAGGCATTTGGCCTGTCTGGGCCACACACCCTCAACCAAGATAGGAGTCAACATGTTTGCAAACATCAAAGCTAGTGTGATATCTTAAGCATAAGGAGATTAACATTTACAAAGGTTTGCCCCTCGGCCTGTTCCCAGGAATCCAGCAGACAGAGCCAGAAGGGACAATTAACATCACCCATCTGCATTGGGGTCTTCTGGCATTTTGCATTAGAGGGTTTTCTTTGGAGCTTTCTCCTGGATTGAGCAGGAAGGAGGTGAAGTCTGGTGTCATATTTGAGCAAGAACCCTTTGCACATTTAGGGAGATGCTAGAACAGACTGGGAAGTGACAGCACAGGTATTAAGACCCCGGGGAGAATTTGGCTCCCATAGGTACCAAGCCACTCATGCTCAGAGAAAGAAAGAGAGTCTCTGCCCATCTTCTTATAGCCAGAAACAGCCAGTGCCTCCTAAGCCAGCCAGCCAGTACAAAAGAGGGCTGAGAGAGTCTGCAGGAATGGGGGGTTGGGGGAGGGTTGAGGCACTGGTTCCTCTCTTTGAAGCAAGAGGCCAAGAATATCTCAACACACTCCAAGTACCAGCAACAGTAGGCAATGGATGGGGACCAAAATCCCTTACAGCTGTTGGAAACCATACCCTATTCAGAGATAATTGGCAATTAGTTGAACAACTCCTGTTTAAAACACTCCTCCTCCCCACCCTCCAAGACAGCTGTGTTTAAAAAGGGGAGGGGAGAGAGTTCTCAAGAAATGTGGAAACCTAATCTTCAAGTCAATAAAACAAAACAGGGCCCTGGGAGTATATGAGTGAGAGGATTTAAAAGTATGTGTAGGCAGTGGCACATCTCTTGGAAATCCACTGCTCTACTCTTCTCTCGCTGTGTCACATGGTAGTGGGGAACACAGACTCTGGGGGTCGAAAGGCCTGGATCTGAGCCCCTGCTCTGCTGTTGGCCGGCTGTGAGGACTTGGCATGATTCTCAAACACTCGAAGCCTCAGTTTGCTCATCTGTAAAATGGGGATGACAGGAGTTGCACTGGGGAGATTAAATGAGATGGTGCGTGGAGCCTGGCCCGTGGTAAGTGACGGAAGAGTTAGCTCTCAGGCATACATGTTTTGGATCCAGGTCCCTTAGCCTGGCATTCAAGGCCCTCTACAATTTGTCTCCCACCTATGCTTCAAAAGTTGTCCTCATTTTCACATTCCCTGTTAACTAGCAACCAAGTGGAACCAGTCCCTGGGACCTCTGTTTTCTAATCTGAGAAATGAGGTTGATGAACTGGATTCTCTCTCTAAGGTCCCCGTTAATCCTGTCTTCCTGCCCCATTTGTCAGAATCAACAAGTCCTCAAGGTCAGGTTGAAACACCACCACGAAGCCTTCTCTGGGAAAGCATTGATTTCTTGTAAAGCTCAAACCAGACTTGCAAATCGGTGGCCCTTTTGTTCGATTTGCATTATATATTTGCTTTTTTTTGTAATTAAAGATTTTATTTATTTATTCAGGAGAGAGAGAGAGAGAGAGAGAGGCAGAGACACAGGCAGAGGAAGAAGCAGGCTCCATGCAGAGAGCCCGACACGGGACTTGATCCTGAGTCTCCAGGACCACCCCCTGGTCCAAAGGCAGGTGCCAAACCACTGAGCAATCCAGGGATCCCCTATATTTGCTTTTTAAAAAACTTATTTGAGAGAAAGAGAGCTCAAGTGGGGTGAGGGGCGGAGGGAGAAGCAGACTCTCCACAGAGCAGGGAGCCCTGATGTAGGCCTCATTCCCAGGACCCCGAGATCATGATCTGAGCTGAAGGCAGATGCTTAACTGACTGAGCCACGCAGGTGCCCTTGCACTATATATATATATATATATATATATATATATATATATACACATATTTAAAACATTTTAAAAATATTTTTTATTTATTTATGAGAGACACAGAGAGGGGCACAGACATAGGCAGAGGGAGAAGCAGGCTCCATGCAGGGAGCCTGATGAGGGACTCGGTCCTGGATCCCAGGATCACGCCCTGGACCAAAGGCAGACACTCAACCGCTGAGCCACCCAGGCATCCCGCTTTATATTTTTAAAAATTGGGAAATATTGCAAGAAAATTTGGATTTCCAGCTTCTCTTAAAAAAAGTCTGAAGACCTGGCAATCCTGGCCTTACTGTTCCTGAACAAAAAACATTGTCTGGAGATGGGTCACTGCTGCCCCCTGCAGGTGGGGCAGGCGCTACTAGATTTTTCCACCTCTGGTGTGTCCCTGACTGACAGCCCGTCCTGAAGGTTACTGAGATCCCTACCTGCCCCTTGCCTCCTCCTCAGTTCTTGTAAAGGCTATTTCTTGCTTTCTACCTTACGCTGGAGGTACTGATATTTATAGACATCTCCATCTCCTCTGCTACAGACTGAGCTCCTTGGGTGGGGTGCTCTCTTATTCATGGGTGCAGCCCAAAGGCCCTGGTCCAGGGTCTGGTCCAGGGTCTGGCTTCAGAAAGGGACTGAGCAAGGCCCCCCGATACGTACAAGTGTCACCCCTGGTGTGGTGCAAACAAACCAGTGCTGTGATTGAGGAGCGAATGAGTAAAATGATGAATGAATGATGAAGATGGGCACTTATAGAGCACCTACTGTGTGCCAGGCACTGTGCCAAGTGCTTTACAGATACTGACTTACTCATAAATGAGTGCCTATATGAGTGAATTTCAAAGTAATAGGTCTCTCTGCTTGGTTCTCAGCTCAGGGCTGGAGACCCTTCCTCCCTAGGAGACATGAGTGGATGCTCTGAGCTCTGAGCTTTGTAGACCTGGGGGCTCTGTCGGTTAGAGATCCACTCACATCAGTGGAACGGGGGTCAGGGACTGTGATTGTTCTCAATTTGGAAACATTGTTCCTTGTTCAAAATCCACCCCAGGCCTTAGTGGAACCCCAAGACCAGTAGACAGAAGTCATTATCACCTAGCAGAGCTAGATTATCTTCCCAGTTTCCCCTTTAGTATTACCCAGAGTGTCAGAGTCTTACTCCCTGGAGTGCGGAGTAAAACAGTCTGTGTTTGTGGGGCACCTGGGCAGCTCAGCCAGTTAGTTGCCTAACACTTGATTTCTGCTCAGGCTCTGATCTCAGGATTGTGAGATCGATGCTCAAGTTGGGCTCCATGCTCAATGTGGAATCTGCTTGAGATTCTCTCTCCCTCTCCCTCTACTTCTTCTGCTCATGCTCTCTTTCTAAAATGAATAAATATATCTTTATTTAAAAATATTTTATTTATTTATTCATGAGAGGCAGAGACATATGCAGAGTGAAAATCAGGCTCCCTGTGGGGAGCCCAATGTGGAACTCGATCCCAGGACCCTGGGATCATGACCTGAGCCAAAGGCTGATGCTCAACCACTGAGCCACCCAGGTGCCCCAATAAATAATTAAAGAAAGCAAACACCTCTGTGTTTGCACAAAGATTTGTAGTAATCTTTCCTGTGTACGATGTTTCAGAGCTTCAAAATCTTTCCTCACTGGTTACCTATTTTGATCTTGAAGAATTACCCCATTTCTCTCCCTCCTCCTTGGGTCTGTTATGAGGCACGTAAAATGTGCATTACCTTATACTCATTTCACAGATGAGAAAAATAAGGTCAAATGGAGGAAAGGATTTGCTCTAGGTGAAACTTGCAAAGCAGAGATGATATAACCTGGATTTCTGGCTCAAATCTTCATCTATGTCTCATTGCAAAAATTCGCTTAGGTGGGGAAAACATAGGAACCTATTGGGCACCTTTGTCCAACATAGCAGGTCAACATAGAGGAGGGCATGGTGATTATGCAGATTGAGGAAAGGGGGAGAAGGTGCCAGGACTGTAGCTGGGAAAGGCTCCAAGGGCAGGGGAAGCAAGAGTGCAAAGCCCACTGGAACAGATTCTCAGAGAACCAGAGAGGAAGAGACCAGGAAGGGGCCTTGGGAACCTCAAGAGGAGCAGGGCAGAGTGACTAGAGAGCAGGTCTTCGGAGCTGGATAGTGCTGGTTTAACTCTCAGTTCTAGCTGTGTGATCTTGGGCAACTGGCTAAACCTCTCAGATTTCAGTTTGCTCATCTGTGAATAGGTGTTGGGACTGTCCCCAGGCTGTTGTGAAGCTGGCCTGAGATAGTACATAGTAAGTGTCTACTAATTGCCAGCTGTCACAAACACCAGCTTCTTTGGTCTCCTGCCTATGCCTTTGCAGAAAGGGAACTGGCTTGTCTCTTTGTCATACAGCAAATAGGGGAGCTCCTGCCTTCCAGCCCACTGCTCTTGGAACACACCACGCAGCATTCTGGGTGGGTGCTCTGGAGCCTCCGGAGCCAGGACAGCCCACTCCCCAGCAAGCGGGTGCTGTGCCCACTGTCTTCACTACCGATGGCTTGCTCCAGTCTTGGCAAAATTCCCTGTTGGCATAAAAACCGAGGCGGAAGATCCATTTTATGCCACCTTGAATCTCTTCCTTCTGCCCCAGAATTATATTCCTCTGTCTTAGGTGGGGGAGATGGGCCCTGATGGCCCCCTGACCCCTGAAAATGTCCCAGGACCACCGTGGAAGCTGCTCAGTTGTCCCGAGTGCCAGCCCACCCCCCACTCCATTCCCACCTCCAGCTGCTGCCTCCTTCTCCCCCATTACCACCCCTCTCCCTAAGCCTGCTGCCCTGCCCCGCGTCCTCGCTGAAGTTCAACTGCACCCCTGCTTCCGAGGCCGAGAAGAGTCAAGCATCGCGGGGCCACGGCCAAATGCAATAGAAATTAGCCGGAGCCAGAGAGAGAGGCAGATACATAATTTATAGCATGGTGGAGAGTGAGTGACAGGCAGCAGCGGGGGGCCCCAGCACCATATCGATCCTTTCAAAAAACCTGAGAAAGGGCCCCGTGCTGAGGGCCAGGGGAGGCGTGGAGGGTGCAGGCGGGGGCAAGGCCATTAAGGACGCACTGCGACCAGGCCAGCCGCCAGGGTGGGCGGGGGCTCCAGCAGGTGGGGCACACGCGCGGGCCTCCGATCGATGACACCATGTCAAAACATAAAATGTATGCTTTGGCTCTTAAGCCAAATGTGCGTGAGATTTTTTAAAAGCATTGATTCAGGATGGATCAATGGAAATCGAGGCATATTTTTTTTTTCCCTGTGCAAAAAGGGGGCTATAACACTGCAGAGGGGCCTCCGCCAGGGGTGGCAAGAGTAAATGTTCTGCGAGGAGGGCCTTCTCCTCCACTGGCCACCAGAGAGCTCAGGCAGGAAGGTCGAGGTGGGGGACGGCTTCCTCGGCTTCCCTTCACCCAGCCAGCAACCAAAGATAATTCCACTCTTTCTCCAATGTCTAGGCAAATCCGGCCAGCTCTAGCTTCCCAACACAGCCCCATGTCCCCCGCCACCCGCTGGCGCTCCTCTCACGGGGCCACGGCCTCCGTGTCCCCCTCCAGGCCCGCAGCCAGATGGCCCCCATCTCAGCCAGGGCTCAGCCGGCCCCACACGGACCCACCCGCATCCTCCCACGCCCACCTCACCTCTGACCACCCTTCCACTTGCTCACAGACCCCCTCAGAGAGCCTTCCCTGCTGCCTGGCCTCCTAGCGCCCCTGCCCACCCCATCCCTCCCTGCCCCACCCATGACCCCCCTTTTAAAGAAAAAAGTAGCACTGAACACTAGAGTGTTGTTGTCTGTGGATTTATCGATTGGCTGTAATCTCTTGTAGAATGTAAATCACATGAAGGCAGGGACCTCGTTTGACTTCTTTTTTTAAAAAAAATAGATTTTATTTATTTATTTATTTGAGAAAGAAAGAGAGCTCAAATGGAGGAGGGGGAGAGGGAGAGGGGGACGGAGACGGAGAGAACCGCAAGCAGGCTCTGTGCTACATGGGGAGCCCGACCTGGGGCTCATCTCGCGACCCTGAGATCATGACATGAGCTGAAACCACGAGTCGGACACTTAACCCCCTGAGCCCCCCAGGTGCCCCTCGTTTGTCCTCTTCACTGCTATATATTCTCAGAGCTTGGAACAGGGTTGGGTACCAGAGCAGGTGCCAGCCAATGCTTGTTGAAATAAGGGAGGGGGTGGGAGGAAGGAAGGAAGGAGACATGGCCAAGTGGTGCCAGGGGCACAGTGTGACGAACCATTAGCACTGTCGCTATCAAATACAGAAACAAAAAGAAATCCTACCAGTTACGGTCTGCAGAGACTTTTCATGGGAGCTGGTCACCTGTAGCTGGGAGTTCTAACCAGAAGCTCCAGAGCTAGGATTTCAAGTTGTGGAGGAAAGTGTGTTATTGAAGTTACTCTCTTGGGGGCCGGGGGGACAAGTTGATCTTTCTGATCAAATGAAAGTCAGGGAGCATCGTAACCCTTGCTCGGTTGGAGCAGGGACATAATTGGGGGTGACCCTCTCTCTCCCTGGGGCCTAGAAGAGTAGCAGAGGTTCCTGCCCTAAAGACGTGGAATGCGGGGCTGAGGAATCTGGGGGGGCTCAGGGGACTCTTCTGGGCTCCCTGTCACCCCAGGTGCTGGCTTCTGGGTTCCCACTCCGGGATGGAGGCTGGAGGCCTGCCTTTATTTCTCCGGTGCCCTTTCCAGAGCCACAGATCATTTTTCACTGTCGTGAGCACTTACCTGGCCAGGACAGTCAGACATGATGATGAGATGAAATGAATCTTCAGCACCCATGAGAGAGTCTGAGAGGTAATTCCACCAGCAGGCATGTGACCTGGTTCCCCTGCCCTTCCCCCACCAGCCCAGCCTCCTCCCCGCCCCCCCCCCCCCCCCCCCCCCGACCCTGGGGAAGAACAGGCTGGAAAGAATCATTTTATTCAGCCAGGGCTTGCAAAGACAATTATTTAATCATTTCCCTCAATCATCCTCCAGAAGGCCAGTCTCATTCTGTTTGTTATTTATAGGATGACAGTCGCCAACTTGGGGTGTGGGTGGGGGATTGGAAGGGGGGAAAGGCAGGAAAAGAGGGATGGATGAGAGGCATGGGGGAGGGGACACGAAGAAGGGCTTGCTCGCAATCCTGCTCTCTCATTTTGCTTTTCTCCCAATTGCTTCAATATGTCTCTCTTCTCTTCCCCCTCTCTCTCCCCATGTCACTCCGCCTCCTCCCGCCCCCCCCCCCATCTTCTGTCTGCTTCTCTTTCTGCTTTAATAGCCTCCCTCTCCCGCTCCCCTGCCTCGGCCCCCAGCCTGACTTAGCAGACAAACTTCACCCCTAATCGTTTCTGACAGTGAGATCACCCCTGTGCAGAGCAAGGTGCCCACCTGCCCCAGCAGCAACATCTTTCACTGGCCACAGCCCGTGGGTTTCCATTAGTGAACCCAGCCCCTGGTGGGGGAGGGTGTGGGGCTCAGACAAGAGCATCTCATTTTCAGGTCCCTGCCATCCCAGCTGGGAGCGCCCTCCAGCCCTTGGTCTGGGCTCCACATGCTATTCATCTGGTACTGTGCTGAGTTGGGGCGGCCAGCGCTCCCCTGGATACCCGTCCCCATCCCTAGATGCTGTTCTCCTATGCTGCTTAGTCCCCCCAGGCCTGAAGAGGGCTTTTGTCTAGCAGATGAGACAGAGAAGCAGAGGGACTCTGGACCAGACCGCACTGCTTCCCAGCTGTGTGATCCCGGGCAAACTGCCTGACCTCTCTGGGCCTTGGTTTCCTCATCTGTAATGGCAGCAAGTCATAGCTTCCTCATAGGGCTCGTGCAAGGATTACATGTGTTAATACTTGTAAAACACTTAGAAAAGTAGCTGACATATTACAAGTACACAGTCAGGGCTCGTTGTCATCAGTATCTACCATCTCATGTCTCAACCTGGGGATACGATGTGAGGCATGGGAGGTGCCATCTGGCCTGGACCCAAAGAGAGCAAGCCTGTTGACTTGCTGATAATAAGCCATAAACCTTGGGCAGATCACGTTTCCTCCTTGAATCTCAGTTTTACTTCCTCTGCAAGGCAGGTACTGAGAGTACGTGGGTACAGGAGCGTTGGGAAGCTGACATGAGCTCATGCATGTTAAGAGCCAAAGCCTGCCCTTGGGAGTTCAAAGGAGTTGAGTTGTTAGGAGGGGCACCTTCGTCAGTGACACAATGGACAAGATGATGAGGAGCTGAAACTCCCAGAAGTGGGCCTTCGGGGGGAGGGTGGGGGGCAGGTCCTGGCTAGGCCAGCGACTCCCTGTGTGACCTTGAATAAAATCTTTCTTTTGGCCTCAGTTTTCTCATCTGTCCAATGGGAATGACCATTTGCCCATCTCCCATATTATTATAAAACTCAAATAAGATCATCAGGAAGCAGATTTCCTGAGAGTGAGGGAAGTACTTCAGAGCTCAAAGTTGCCTGTTCCATTTGGGCTCTTTTTTTTTTTTTTTAAGATTTAATTATTTATTCATGAGACACACACACACACACACACAGAGGAGAGAGAGAGAGAAAGAGAGGCAGAGACACAGGTAGAGGGAGAAGCAGGCTCCATGTAAGGAGCCTGATGTGGGACTTGATCCCTGGGACTCCATGGTTAATGCCCTGGGCCGAAGGCAGGCACCAAACCACTGAGCAACCCAGGAATCCCCTCCATTTGGGTTCTACTGCTGGCAAGAAACAGGGTCATTTAAGGGACCTCGTGTCATAGAGGGCACACTGGCAAGAACCAGAGAAAGAAGGCCACCAGCTTCTGGAAGAGCATGAATCAAAGAGAGGCTCCAGTCTCAAGTCAGGAGTGCATGTGTTCTCTGGGCACTCCTGGGCTCTACCACCCTTGAAGCCTCGCTGACAGTTGGCTTCTTCAGCCTCCCAAGAGGTACCTTGTTCCTCTACTCTTACACCTGCTTTCTCAGAATTTTGCTGTCTTAAAACATGAACTTGTCCAGACTTGCTTGGCTCTTGGGTCCTCTCTCAACACCACGGGTCACAAATGCACTTGCCCATGGGTCTAGGCAGTTAACATAATGGGTGCAGTGGGCCAGGTGGCAAGTGGATAGCATCTGTGCCATCTGAAAGGTCATTCACCTGTTTGTTCTCAGATGGATTCCCCTTCCCTTTCCTGTTGTGTGCTGCATCACAGGGTGGATGCCTGTAAACTACATTTCCCATGATCCTTTAATTACTGGTTCAGCCAATAGGAGGTGCTGGTGGGAGACATGGGGTGGAGTGTAGTGGGTAGACAGGAAGAAGGGAGAAGCCAGGGTATTTCTCTCTCTCTCTCTGTTGTGGATAGTGTCTCTGGCAGCAGGTGTGCTAGATCTGTGACTCCTCCTCCTGCTGGCTGGCCCCTCTCTCCACAATCCTCACTCTTGCAGGGCAGCCCCCCCCATGGTTCTAGACTCTCAGCAGTGTCTATGCTGGAGCTGTTGTAGTATCACCTCCTCTCTGTCCCTTTTATCCTGGTTCCTAGCTCAGGATTGCTTCACCTTCTCCTCATTGATTTTTTTTTTTTTTAAGCTCTTTGAACATCTTTGTAGCTAAGGACCTGCCTTAAATTCTGTTGCATTCTTGGAATGGGTTTTGTTTTCCTCGATGTACTGTGAGTGACAGATACAAAGGGCAGTTGTTGCTCTGTGCCAGCCAGTGGTTGCCCCACAGGCATGTGGGCCTAGCCTTGCCTGATTTGATCTCTTCAGCAAAGGCAGGTATCTGGATTTCTATATGATGTCTGAGTTTTACATGTCAGCAGCAAATTTAAGTTTTCAACTTTTATTCTGAAGGCTGAATAAAACAAGTTTGTGGTCCTAGTCTGCAACTTTGTTCTTTATCATGACTCCGTGTTTCTGCTACACTTTCTTCTCCTGGTGTTTCCTGGGTCAGATCCCCAAGAAGGATCTAGGATTGGTTAGCTCATGCGTTCAGGCAGGGTTGCAATGGAGTTGCTGCTTATGGATCAGCTGATCTCTTAGCCTAGCAGCCGAGGTTGGGGGGTGGTCATGTGGGATAAAACTGAGTTGATTAAGGAATATGAGGCTGGATATCTGAAAACATATTAGACTCAATTTGGCAAAATGCTTGAGTCCTAATCCAGTGCTCTTTCCACTTTATCACTTAGACCTCCTCTAGTTACTCAGCACACCTTCTTGTCTTTCTTTCTTTCTTTCTTTCTTTCTTTCTTTCTTTCTTTCTTTCTTTCTCTTTCTGTTTTTTCCCCCTATTTCTTTCTTTTCCAGAATCAAAGGAAGTACTATAATCCAGGTTTCTGGGCTTGGATGAGTCTATTCTCATCTTAGGATATCAGCTTATCTTTCTGTAAGATAAGAGGCTTAGACCTTCTTTCTGAAGATTATTCTAGGCCCGATGGTCTAAGGTTCTAGTTGCTCTTTCTGTGACATCCATCAATATATTCACTCATCTTTCCAACCATCATCCATCCATCATCTATCCATTGATCCATCCATCCATCCATCCATCCATCCACCTATTCATCCATCTACCCTCCTGTCCATCTTTCCACTAATACATCCATTCAACAAATATTTATTAATCGTCTACTGTGCACCAGGCTGTGTAGTAGGTGCTGGATAAAATAAAATAGACTAGGACTACCCTGATGGGACTACATTCTAGTCAGGAGGGAGAGATAATAAATAAGCAAAAACATACATATGTCAGATAATTTTTGATAGTGATAGGTGCTGTAAGAAAATATAGAATAGATGGATAGGACCAAGAATGGAGGGATAGTTTTGATTGACTGGTCAGGAAAAGCCTGTGTGAGAGGTGACATCTGAACTCAGATTTGAAAAAGGATTTGTGGGGAGAGTATCCTAGATGGAGAATGTTCTAGATAGAGGGTTCAATAAATCCAAAAGTACTGAGAAGAAAGGGAGGAGCAGAAAGAAGACTTGGAGCACAGAAGAGGGTATTAGGAGACAGAGTTGGAGATTGAGCAGGGGCCAGATTTTCCAGAGCTTTATGGACCACAGAAAGAACTTGAGGTTTGACTCTGAGCACAATGGGAAGCCATTTCTGATCAGTGAGAAGCATCCTTACTTGTCATGTAGCTGTGGACCATGGTGAGGGTGTTATTTCTTCAGCGAGACCAACACCAGCTGATGAGGCCAGGCCAGGTCCCAAGAGTAATTGTGTCAGGAATGAGGGAAGTCCTGGACATCTTGCCATTGAATATTGGTCAGAGTCAGACTGGCTTAGGCCAGTCTAGAGCTGAGGAGGGGGGTAGGTGCGGTCCACGGGGCTTTAGACATCCAACATGGCCTAGATGAAGCTTCAGAACTTCCTTTTTTCACAGGCCCTATGCTTCAGGGTAGAGGGGAGGATATGACATCAGGAGATCAAGTGGGTAAGGCTCCGCCAGACTCCTCTGTTATTCACTAGCTGGTGACCTTGCACAAAGTACTTACCTCCTTGAACCCGTTCTCCCATCTGTAGACAGGACACAATCACAGTGCCCTCCTATGGCCATCAAAAGAATCCAATGATAATGCAAAGAAGAGCAGAACACAGAGCTCAATACATTTTTGCTGTTTTTCTCTTCTTACAGTCTTGTTATCACCACACACTAACAATTCTAGACAATGTCAGTAATAAAATACTCCACCTCACCTTGACTGGTAAGTGGGTGGTCTCATCATTTACTGCCCACACTGGGGCAAAAGCATGGGGACAAAAGCCATAAACTGAGACCTATAAGGTTCTATTGGATCTGGCCTCCATCCTCTCTAACCTAAATTCTTGGAACCTTCCACTTCATTTAAATTAAATGGCCCACTATTGGCTCCGCAAATGTTCCAGGCTTCTTCCTGCATTGGGGTACTTCTCAAGACCTGGAGGACGGAGTTCTCTGGGGCAGGGAGTTGACATTGCAACCAGAAGGAAAGCCCTGCATGAGGGCTTCAAAGCATTTCCCTTGGCCCTCATACAAGACCACAGGAACTCCTTAGAGTCTTGGATGAAATCCTCAGGGGCCCTCCTTATGACCAAACCTAGAGTAGAACAATGTCTCTTTTACATTGTCCTATCCCCTCACATCTTTTATCACAAGGGCCAATGTTTTGTTATTCAGGTGATTCCTATTTTTGGACCCTGTCCCCAGCAGGCTCTGAATTCTGATATCAGAGACCATGTCTGATTTGCTCAACACCTAACACAGTACCGGCACACAGTAGGTGCCTGCTAAGTATTGATCAGGTGGATGGATGGCTGTATGATGGAGCTGATTTCCAACCAGCCCATGCTCTTCCCATAGCCTCATTCTGAGGCTGGCAGCCTGGTTGTAAATGCTGGTCATATGCAGGCTAGAGATGCTCCTTATCAAAGTCAAGGCCAAGATCAGTGGGAAAGGATCAGGTCAAAGCAGAGGATCCAGATGTGCAAATTCCCTTCAATGAGGCAGATGTGACCCAGTGATTCCATGCCAGGAATAACCGCTGCATCTGATTCCTCATTTCCATTAAAGGAATTGTAGCAGGTGCAAAAACTGGAGATTATCCCAAGAATTAAGATATGAAAAGCATGTTAGATCACTAAACTCCAATTAGGGAAATTAAATTGTGCACACTCCCCTCCTGACGCAATATCAGGAGCTTGCATTAGCTCTGGGCTCTGGTTCTAATAAAATTAGAGAATAACACTTTAATTGAATTGTGCTTAAAAGGATCATGCTGACAAATGTGATTGTATCTGGCTGGGATGCACACCTTCTCCGGCAATCATTAAATCCAATGAAATGCCAGTCTCGGGTTCTTGACAGTTTTCTGAAACAATCTGTGAACCGTGCTGTATCTTGGAGTATCTAATCAATTTAGAGCCGCCTCATTAGGACTTGGCTGCTAACGGATACTTAAAAATCAAAGCAAATTACTGCACTCCATGGATAACTAGCTAATCATATCGATACAACATGGCTGGATTGTGTTGCAACAATTCATTTCCTCTTTAAGAAGCCACTGTCACCCATAATTTAGGGATTGAGATTCATAAGCCTGATGCAGACTGCTCCAAAGTCAAGGGTTTTCCTGAGCTCAGCCCCAAGGAGCGCATGCCACCCCAGCTAGTGGGGTGAGCAAAAGCCAACCCCTTGACTCCTTTGATTTACATTTACTAACCCCAAGCTCATTCCCAGGTAATAAACCCAATACCCTCATTGTACAAAAGAAGAATCAGAAGATCAGAGGTGGACAGCATCTTTCCTAAGATCACACAGTAAATTAGTGGCAGAGCCAGGAAACCAAATTTTCTAATACCATTTTAATAACAATTTAGCGCAGTGGTTATACCTTCATTGATAGTTTACTTGAATCCTGCTTTTTTAAAAAAAGCATTTTATTTACTTATTTGAGAGAGAGATAGAGCATGAGTGGGGGTGGGCAAAGGGAAAGGAAGAAGCAGACCCCCTGCTGAGCAGGGAGTCTGACTTGGGGCTCCATCCCAGGGCCCCAAAATCATGACCTGAGCTGAAGGCAGATGCTTAACCAACTGAGCCACCCAGGAGCGCCTACTTGGGTCCTATTTTAATATCCTTACTAATAAGAAGCACCACCACCACCACCACCACCACCACCACCATCATCGTCATCACAACACAAGCAGCCTGTCCTTATATAGAACTTACTGTGGATTTTGGTCATTTCATTTCCTCAACAACCCTAGAAGTACATTCTGTGATTTTCGTGGTTGGCGTTAATGCCATCCACTGGGTATTTTGGACTTTCCTCTCTAGGTCATGGCT
Organism: Vulpes lagopus; assembly: GCF_018345385.1. Classification (NCBI taxonomy): domain Eukaryota; kingdom Metazoa; phylum Chordata; class Mammalia; order Carnivora; family Canidae; genus Vulpes; species Vulpes lagopus. The sequence continues at coordinate 109,986,763 of NC_054831.1, read as the reverse complement.
CCCTGTGGTTGGATGGACCAGGAGGCTAGTTCTGGCCAATGAGCGTGAACAGAGGGGACATGTGTTATACATAAGCTGGAGCAGGATTGCTGGCTCAAGACCTTCATCATTCTCTTTCCCCTCAGTTCATCAACCAGCAACGTTTGAGTTGGTCGCCGCTCCAAACACAAGGAGCAGAAACTCCTGGCTGACCTGCCATGGACCCGTAACATGAGCGGGAAATAAACCTGTGTTGTTGGAAGCCACTGAGCTTTTGGGGTGGTTTGTTATTGCAGGATAACCTAGCTCGTCCTGATAGGTGGAATCATCACCCCCCAGCTTTACAGGTGAGGAACTAAAGCACCTGGAGATTAAGTGAAGATTAGGTCGGATTCAGGCATTATCAATGGCTTTCTCTATAGCCCAGAAGTTTCCTTGGCTCCTGCTTTTTGTACTTCCCATCCTCTTTCCTTATTTGGCAGCACCTCCCCAACACCAGTTACTGGGCCTGCAGGGCTCACAGTGTGTTGGGTGCCAAGAGCTACTTTTCAGAGACTCAGGTCAGGCCTGTCCAAACCACTCCTCCCTGTCACTCGGCTCATGCCTGGGCAGATAGACTTTTTAACATGCTCCTAGACCGGGTTTCCTGTGTAGAAGCGCCTTTGGTATTCTCAGAGATAAAGGTTGGTCAGCAGGTACTATATGAGAGCCATACTTTGCCAGAAAGACTACCTCTTTGACTTAGAAAGTCCAGGTGCGGTGAAGGTCTGGGCAGGGACAGTGGGTGGGGACCCCTCTGCGCCGTACTGCCCCCACCTCCAGCCTAATGATTTGGTGCCGTGGATGTATTAGTGGTAAGGAAGGAAAGCTCTGCTGCTGTGTCCTCTTGAGCACGCCTCCCCATTGGCCTCACAGAAGTTTGGGGTGTGGCTGGAGGGAGGGAGCCTGAGCCCCCAGCCCCCGAAGACGAGAGAGGGGAGGAGAAAGTTTGCAGAAATTGTATACAGCTTCGGAAAATGTATACCCTTTGTGAACCATATCTGAGTCGGTTAAGACGGTAATTGCAGACCTACCCCGACACAGAGAGAGGGCAGGATGGCAGGGCCTGCTATTATCATGTTCTTTCAGGCACAACAGCTTGTTTACAGGAGGGCTGTGGACTGTGGGGCGATTGTCTGGTGGCTCTGGGGGCAAGAGCCGCTTGCCCCACCCCCTCTTGCATTCGGGTCCGTGGCCAGCAGCGCTCGTGGCGAGTCCTGGGATGCCCCTTGTCAGGAGGCTCCGAGGGGGTGCAGACAGCTAACTGGCTTCCATTATCAGCTCCTGTATCATGCTTCACGTCCTCCCCACCTGCCACGGCCCCAGAGAAGGCCAGCATGCCCCAGCTGGGCTGCTTCCCTGGAGGCTACTTGAAGCCTAAAGGCAAGAAATCTGGGTCCTGGTCTGGGGTCTTGCTCACCCACTGTGGGACCCTGGCACCTTCCTTCTCCTGTCTCATCCGCAGTCTTTCGATTTTAAAATAAGAGTCCCACTAGATTAGCAATGATCAGATTTAGGTTATGTACCCAATCCTTTGGGGGGAGGGGATGCTTCTTGTGGATGCTGAGTTTTGACACAGATTATTTTTATTTTAATATTACTTCAATATTCAGATATATGATGCCAACAACAGAAAACAGTGGTGGTGAATAAAAGGAGAAAACATATTAGTGGAAAGATATAGAGTGTCTTCTAGGCTTTCATGAGGACCAGAGAACAAGGAAGGAGACCCCATACCATCCAGACAAAGGCAGAACTGATCCTACAGAGACCAGCCTGGGGCCTGTGCTGGCAGAGGTGCCCGAGCTGTTTCTGCAGACATCACCGAGGCTGTACCTCAGCTGTCCTAGCTGCCAACCTCCTCTGAAAGGGTTCTATATACCTTTTCTCCTTTTTTCCATTCTAAACTTCTTTTTTATTTTAAAGATTTTATTTCCTTATTCATGTGAGACACACACAGAGAGGCAGAGGCAGAGGCAGAGAGAGAAGCAGGCTCCCTGCGGGGAGCCTGATGCAAGACTCCATCCCAGGAGCCTGGGATCACGACCTGAGTGGAAGGCAGACACTCAACCACTGAGTCAACCAAGCGCCCCATCCTAGGCTTCTGATCAAAGTCTGGTGATAATTCATCTGATTGGTGGACCCAGGTCATGTGATTGTTCTCTAGCTGCAAGGGAGGCTGGGAAAGCAAATCATTGGTTTTGGCTTCTCCATTTGTGGGTTTTTTTGTTTTTTGGTTTTTTTTTCAGCTTCTCCATTTGGAAGGAGACTCTGGTGGCCAAAAGATCAGCAAGTGTCCCCTGCGAATTACAAATATAAAACTAGCTTATAGCCCTTACACAACAGCATAATGCAATTGCATGGATGAATTAAATATAAACTTAGTGAAAAAAGCAGTAACATTTGGGGCCCCTGGGTGGCTCAGTCAGTTGAGTGTCTGACTTCTGATCTCAGCTCAGGTCTGAATCTCAGGAATGTGAGTTCAAGCCTCACAAAATAAAATTTAAAAATATAAACATATATTTTTAAAGCAGTAACATCCAAATTCCATAATACAAACATCCAAATTGTAAAATAAAAGTATTTAAGATGAAGAATAATTTTGTTTTACAGAACTAAATCACCACTTGAAATAAGAATATGGTGCTGTTACACCAGTGCTCTTCTGGAGTCACAGAAGCATTCCATCATCCATCAGTTGGTCCTCATCTGGCACCACTGGATCTTTTCATATTAAGTTTATCTGTGTTCTTTTCTCCTTAGCCCTCAACAATTACGGTTGTATTTCTTGACACCAATGTGACTTTATAGACATGACATTGGAAGGTTTGGTGGTTCCCAGTTATAACATGGGCATCCCAGTGGCCAGAATATTCTGAGGATAGTAATAAATGGGAAAGCTCGTCACAGTCTCCAAAGCCCTCTCTGATCTAAGGGATTCTCTCCCACATTTCCTCTTCCTCTGACTTTGGGATGAGGACTATCAGCCCAAATTTCCAGTTCCATGTTCCTCCCAGATAGATAGAGGAATGGCACTTCTTTCTCCCCTTAAAGCTGAGTGTGGCTTGGAACCTACTTAGACTATGAGTGTGTCACTTCTGGGTGGAAGCATTTCAGTCAACTTGGCGATTCTCCACATTCCCTTCACCCTGTCACGAAGGCCGGTGGTAAGGGAGGGACTACAATCACTGTCGTCTCATTTTTATGTGACAAAGAACTCTGGGACGGAGAGTTTGAGACCCTTGCTCAAAGTCAGACAGCTAGAAAAATCCAGATGCAAAACTCAAGTCCCTGTCCAAGTCGTTGCAGACCTCCACTTCTCCCAGTAACTCAGCAGAGAATACAGTCCCTGTAAGAAGCAAGCAGGACTGGTGGGAAAGGTGGCATGTCTCAGCGGCTGGGGTGCAGGCTCTCAGAGCCTATGTAAAGGATCACTCTGAGTGCCAAGTACATTTCCACTTCAAAGTGTCCTAAGTGTAAGAGTGAGCCATTCCGAATGTTTAAATGTAAAAAGGCAGTTCTCAGGTTCCCCCCAACAGCCAGGGAGGTTGACAAGATGATAGATGCATTTGGAACTGTTGGGCTTCCATTCCAAGAAGCAGTCGCTGGCTGTAAACCTGTTCATAAGAGTGATGTGTGTCCCCGTGTCTGTGGGTGGCCACGCAGGGTGCAGGAGGGCTCTCCTTTCTGCCTGTGGGCTCCACCCGCCTCCACTTGAGCAGCAAGCCTCTCATGGGAAGGCCGAGCATGTGGCTTGTAAGACAGGAGGCTCAGAGAAACACCAGGGCCTACTGCAGGGTTCACAGTCACTCCAGCTCTGGCGGTCGTGATATCAGGGGAATGTGACCGGAAGTCAGCAAAGACTGCATAATTTAGCAACTGTTTTCTTTTTTTTTTTTTTTTTTTTCATTTTTTTTTCTTTTTTTAAATTTTTTTTTTTTTTATTATTTACTTATGAGAGTCATACAGAGAGAGAGAGAGAGAGAGAGAGGCAGAGACACAGGCAGAGGGAGAAGCAGGCTCCATGCACCGGGAGCCCGACGCGGGATTCGATCCCGGGTCTCCAGGATCGCGCCCCGGGCCAAAGGCAGGCGCCAAACCGCTGCGCCACCCAGGGATCCCTAGCAACTGTTTTCTCCAAATGAAGCAGCATCCATTGAGGGTGCAGACTCAATTCTGATCTCCTTTCGAGAATCAAGTGCTTCCTGCAGGTTCCTGAGGATTTCCAACTCTCTCTCTCTCTAATATACATGATATGTAAACAATACATAATTATATATTTATAATTATAAATAAAATATATTTATGCATATTTACATACATGTCTCCAGAGAGAGATTTATTTTCAGGAATTGGCTCGTGTGACTCGTGGAGGCTGGCGAGTCCCCCATCGTAGGGCAAGTTGGCAGGCGGGGGATTCAGAGAAGAGCTGGTATTTCAGTCTTGAGTGCAAACTCAGAATTTCTCTGTTGCAGTCTGGAGCTGAACTCCTTTTCAGAGAAACCTCAGTCTTTGTTCTTCAGGTCTTCTGCTGATTGGATGAGGCTCTAATCTTTACTTAATTTAATGCAAATGTTAACCACATCTAAAAAATGTCTTTACAGCAACATCTAGGCGAATGTTTGACCAAACAACTGGTTACCACAGTCTAGCCAAACCGACATAAAATTAACCATCACACCAGGATTCAATCTCAAGAGTGTGCACTGGCCAGAGGCATGTCCATGAGCAGTGAAGCGACCGGAGGTCCCATGGGCTATGACCATATACGGTGTTCTCCACTTCTGAGGCTTCCAAGCTCCCAGCTCCAATTCCAGCTTCAGGAATCTTCTGATGAGTAATAACACTTGACAAGAGTACTAATAATGATAGCAGATTGCCTGTAGTCAAACGAATGCTTTACGTGCCTTCATTTAACTGTTAGAGCAGTCCTGCCCAATAAGGATTATTGATACTCCATTTTACAGAGGGGGAAACTGAGCCATAGAGAGATGAAGTTATAGCAGTAAGACCGGAACCCACATTTCTCTCGTCCTCTCTTCTACTTTTCCTCATAAACTTCCCCTTACAGTCCAAATGAAGGGAATTGCTATTTTATCTTCTCAGCATGGAGCGGGAAACACCAGTGCTGGGGGATGAGCATGCTTGGTGTCCACTTCCTGTCATGTGGTACCAGAAGCTCCAGGCAACCAGGCTCAGTTTAGTTCTTAGTTGAGATTAAGGCATCTAAGCGCCTCTATCTGCCAGAGCTGTTAGCTCTTGCCTTTTCTCATCTATGCATCCTCTTACCTATGTGACAACATTTGCATTCACTCTGCTTTAGGTGCTAAGGATGTAATAATGATGAATAATGCTAGTAATGGTAGTGGTGATGGTGATGACCACGGAGAAGGTGAGGGTCCGCGCGATGATGGTGCTGATGATAATACAGCAGCCCTGAAGGGTCTGGTCAGTGCTAGGCCAATGTCTCCCTTGTTCTAGATACAATGCTTTTTCTTTTCTTTCAGTAGACTTCACACCCAGCATGGAACACAATGTAAGGTTTGAACCCATGACCCTGAGATCAAGACCTGAGCTGAAATTGAGAATCAGAGGCTTAACCAACTGATCCACCCAAGCGGCCCTAGATAGAACTCTTCCATACAAGCATCTTGTGTGACATTTGGGGAACTGACACCTGCCACTTGGTAATTTCATAGCCATACTAGCCCTTGAGCATACCAACACACATATACCCGATCACCCACCACCTCACACCAGGCCCATTTATGTCTGGGTAATTCTGAAGAGGGGGGATCCTAGGCCATGGCAAGGTGGAGATCAGGGAATTTGGTCTTGCTCTCTCCTGCCTCAAGATCTTGTCTTCGTGCTGTTGGGGCGTAAGTCTCACTTGGCTGCTGATGAGAAGTGGCAGCCACACATTTTCATGCAGTAGCAATGGATCTTCCTCAGCCTCGTCCCTACAAGAACCCCCAAAAGAAGAGAAGCGGGGCTCGTGGCCGCTTCCTCTGGCCATGCCACCTCTTCAGTGTCTCTGCCAGACCAAAGGCTCCAGACTGCAGTGTAAACATTTGGAGCTTGCTTGCTTGCTTTCTGCCCTCCGAACCCCTTTGTCATAAATCAATTGACCATTTATCTGTGGGTTTATTTCTGGTCTCTCTATTCTGTTCCATTGATCTGTGTGTCTCTTTTTATTCCAATATCATACTGTTTGGGTTGCTATAGCTTTGTGATATAGTTTGAAATCAGGGAGTGTGATATCTCCAGCTTTGTTCTTCAAAGTTCAGGATTGCTTTGGCTATTTGGGATTTTGGGTCGTTCTACACGTTAGGATTATTCATTCTAGTTCTGTGAACAAGGAAACCAAAATTTTGATAGGGATTGCACTGAATCTGTAGATGGCTTTGGGTACTACAGACTTTTTAAACAAAATCAATTCTTCCAATCAGTGAGCATGGAATACCTTTCTGTTTATTTGTGTCTTCTTCAATTTTTTTCATCAATGGCTTCTATTTTCCAGTGAGCTCTTTTTTGCTTCCTTGGTTAAGTTTGTTCCTAGGTATTTTATTCTTTTTGATGCAGTTGTAAATGGGATTGTTTTCTTAATTTATTTTTCTGCTAGTTCATTATTAGTGTACAGAAATGCAACTGATTTTTCCATGTTGATTTGTATCCTGCAACTGTACTGAATTCATTTATTAGTTGTAACAGCAAAGTTTCTTTAAGGTTCACTACTTCTTATAGAAGACAAGGTGGCAGAGATAAAGGTTGGGAATGATAACTAGCTTGGTCATTCTCCTGTTTTACAAAGGTCTTTGCAGACCCAGACCTTTACTGGGATGGTTCCCTACTTCTCCCACCCCATGCCACTATGATGATCTTTATCCTTCTGATTACTTTCTCTCTTAAAATTTTTATTTTAAGAGATGCCTGGGTGACTCAGCAGTTGAGTGTCTGCCTTCGGCTCAGGGCATGATCCTGAGGTCCTGGGATCGAATCCCACATCGGACTCCCCACATGGAGCCTGCTTCTCCCTCTGCCTATGTCTCTGTCTCTCTCCCTGTGTCTCTCATGAACAAATAAATATGATCTTTAAAAATTTTTATTTTAAAAATATTCCCACATCTTTCTATATTTAGGCATTTTAAAACAGATTTTATTTATTTGAGAGAGTGAGAGCTCAGAGGGAGAGGGAGAAGTACACTCTCCTCTGAGCAGGAAGCTGGATGTGGGGCTCGATCCCAGGACTCTGAGATCATGATCTGAGCTGAAGGCCGATGCTTAATATATATATATATATATATCCCAAAATACATAGGCATTTTTGAGCTCTGCAAAAATGGTGGCCCCAAATCTGTCCTCAAGACACTCTGCTTCCTACAGGATGGGAGGAAAGAGGTTCTGTGCACAGATTGCTTCCCCCTCGCCCAACCCTCCCAGCTCAGCCACTACAAGCCCTAAAGGGGGACTAGGGATAGGATCAAGCCCCATGAATGAAGGTAAAAGTGAGTGCTCCAATTCCACTTCCATCTCCCCATCCAAGAGATGTGTACCAACGTCCTTTCTAGATCACCTGTGAGGCTGCACACCCCTCACTGCGAACATTCATCTTCTTTGGAGTCAGTTCAAATGTTTTCCCATGTGGAAGAAGGACCATTTCCTCTATTAGTGTGGCTTTGCTGCCGTGTGCTGGGAACCACTGCCACCCTCACCCCTCACGCTTATTGGGTTAAGGAACATTCCATTTCTCTCTTTCTGCTCCTACTTGAAGCTGGCTTCTCTTATAGAATTGTAAAGAGGTCTGTCTGTGCTTCACCAGAGGACAGGACCAATTCCTAGTAGATGCTTTCAATTTTAAGTCTCCCCTGACAGGGGGCACGGGCTCCTACCATATATGTTTTCTTATTTGTTTTTTTTTTGTTTTGTTTTGTTTTTTTTTTTAATTTTTTTTAAATTTTTATTTATTTATGATAGTCACAGAGAGAGAGAGAGAGGCAGAGACACAGGCAGAGGGAGAAGCAGGCTCCATGCACCGGGAGCCCGACGTGGGATTCGATCCTGGGTCTCCAGGATCGCGCCCTGGGCCAAAGGCAGGCGCCAAACCGCTGCGCCACCCAGGGATCCCATGTTTTCTTATTTGATTCTCCCAACAAAGCTGTGATGGAAATATCACAATCCCTGCTCTGTGCATTTGAGGAATTCACAGTTCAGAGAAGTAAAGTCACTTTTCCCAGCTCATACAGCAAGTAAACCAGATTTCAAACCCAGGGAGGTGAAGCCTGGAAAAGATAAGGTAATACTAGCTGCTACAACACATAACCCCAGAACCTCAGTGGTTTAATACAGAAAAAGGTTAATTTCTCACTTGTGTCCATTTCTCACTTGTGTCCAGTATATCTGATGGGGGAGGTTATCCTGCAATCCAGGGACTCAGGCATCTTCCCTCTTGTGGCTCTGTCCTTTATAGCACTTGACTCCCAGTGTCACCCTGGGGTCCTTTATTAGTCCAGCCAGCCAGAAAGGAAAAGAGGATCATAGAGGATCATACTGAAAAGGGTAGTGATAGGATTGTTCTGTGCACCTGTCGCCCCCAGGTCAGACCCACTCCCTCCCATGCTGAGCAGCCTCAGTCTTCTCCATGCAGCTCTCTAGGCAGCTGCTATGGATTAAGTGAAGCTCATCCCTAGGGTGAAACTTTTCCTGCCACCTTGAATTGAGTGGCTCAAGAGACACACATTGCTTTGCTGCTCCGTTTTGGAAGTGAAGGGGAGGCGTGGGGAGGGCACCATGATTGTGTCAGGAATTATTGGGAAAGGCCTGGAAATAAACAGGAAAAAAAACAAAAACAAAAACAAAAAACCTCAGTGCTCTGTGTCCTGTCTAGCTCATCCTTCTGGTTTCTCCCCAAGTGGCCTAGTCTTTGAGCTATTTTACATCTCTGAAAATTGTGGAAAATGAATAATAATTCAAATACTTCCTGTCCATAGGAATGCAAATGAACTTTGTTTGGTCAGAATGCAGTTGATTCATGAGGCTTGGGTAGATTATTTTTGCATTGACTTCTAAGTTCATTTCAGCTTTCTTGATTGCCTGTACATGTGGTTCTTTGATGTGCTTTTGAACAGTTGTATATCTTACAGTTGCGTCATTAATTAATGAGTTAAATAGAATCTTTGTCACATGTTCACTTATATTTGTGTGTGTTCACGTATATATATATGTCCTTTAACAACTGCAAGTCCTCAGAGGGAGAAGGAAAACCTTATGATACACTATAGCCCCCACCCCCTTCCCAGGAGCCTCGAGCTCATCATGGAAGAGAGCCAGAGCAAGATTGTTAGTCCCATTTTGCAGCTGAGAAAACGGAGACCCACAGCGGGGACTCTCAGATACCAGGGATCACATGACTAGAAACAGTAGGGCTGCAAATTCAAACCCAGGTGAGTCTGATCCTGACGCTGGTATTTCTCCTCCAACCAGTTCTTGAGACATAGGGGATATTGACAGGGTGGATATTAGCACGTCTCTTATTGGGCAAGTGACAAACCTGAGGCTTGGGGAAGTTAAGTGACCATGAGGTAAGTCTGTATCCAGAGCCGATCCTGGAGCTTTCTTTATGTGATCCAAGTGAGCGGGCTTCTCTAGCTAAGCTGCTCCTTGAACATCTGTTCCAGCCTTTTGTTTTGTTTTGCTTTATTTTTTTAAAAAAAGGCAGGGAAGATTACTAGGTGGTTTGGGTTCCTAAAATGCTCTCTGAGCCTTTATTCATAGAAGCGTAAGTGAGGCGGGAACCTCAGCCAAGGCAGCAGCATGTGCCCTGTCGGGTTCAGGTCTGGGCCCTGGAAAGAGCCAGGAGCAACGGAGCTGGCACAGGACGCTGCTCTGGGGCCGCGGGAAGGTCACGGTCTGCTGAGGTTCCCGCTCACAGGGCTCTGCCCAGGGTTCGCTAGGGCCGAGTGGAGTCTGAATTGAGAGGTTTCTGGAATAGTGGGAGACTCCCAGGCTTTGGGGTCAGGCAGGCTGGAATTCAAATCCTGCCTCTGCCACTTAATGAGACTTTATTATTATTGTTTTTTAAGATTTTATTTATTCACGAGAGACAGAGAGAGAGGCAGAGACACAGGCAGAGGGAGAAGCAGGCTCCCTGCAGGGAGCCCATTGCGGGACTCGATCCCAGGACCCTGGGGTCACATCCTGAGCTGAAGGCAGACGCCCAACCGCTGAGCCACCCAGGCGTCCCAAACATGAGACTTTAAGCATTAAATGTCTGACGTCTCCCTGGACCTCATCTTCTTCATCTGGAGCCTGGACTAATGACTCTAACTTCACAGGGGGTCCCCCGGCACAGCCTGCCTTCCACTCCACCCAGGCCTGTGACTGTGAGCTGCTTCTGCCCAGATGGGCTCACGTGTCACATGGGCTGGTGGCCATCTGGGCTGTCACCAACGGCACGGAGGCTGGAGAAGAGGCCTTGGAGCCATCTACCTCTTGACGTCTCTTTCCTCTCTCAAACAGTAACGCGTCTCGGCTTCTGCAAGGTGCCTGGCAAATCAAACATCGTTGGCTTCTGCTCACCAGGGTAAGCAGCCCAGAGCGAGGAGAGAGAGCAGGGGGGCCGGTGGCACCCAGGCACCCCCCACCTGAGCCAGGCCCTCCTGGGAACGCAGGTCAAGCTGTGGGCCGCCCATCTTATGTATTTCCGTGTCCCAGAGAAAATCCACCCCATGAGAAGCCCCAGGCCTGCCCAGCTATTCTAGTCTCTTCTAACAGACTTAGCTGGGTGCTTGCGTCACCCCCAAGCTCTTGTTTTTGACTCCCGCAGGCTTGCGGGAGTCCTCTGTAAACTTTACCTCTTGTCAATGGTCCCCGTTCAGGAAAATTGGCTCCTTTGACACCGTTTTAGACAAACCATAATGTGTGTGGAGCTGAAAGAGGTTCTATTTACAAGTCTGCAGGAAATAGCCCTGGGCAGAGGATGGTAATTGTAGGGTGAAGGTTCAGGGGCTCAGAGGGGAGAGAGGACCGCCCTGGGGAGAGGGTGCTAGGATGGGCAAGAGAGGGTGCAGGGCTCACCTCCATCCCCGGACCGACGGGGGCAGGAGGAGGTGGATGAGGGTGCGGAGGTCTCCCCCTTCTCCTGCAAGCCTGCAGCCCCCTCAGCACCTCTGGACTTCACCTCTGGACCCCTCTGGAATGCTCCAGGTACCTGGACGGCTCACCCCCTCACCAGTTCCCAGTGCTGGTGCAGCTATGACTGGCCCTGCTCACCACCCCAGCCCCTACACACACACACACACACACACACGCACGCACGCACGCACCCACACGTACACATGCACACACACTCCCTATTTCTTTAACCTTGTCTTATTCTTTTCATGAGGCCCATCCCCGCCAGACATAGTGATTCATTTATCTGCGTGCTGTCGCTTCCTTCTGTCCTGTACATTCTGCTAGAACGTGGGGCTTTTGTTTGCCCCCCTCTGGACGCCCAGCGTCTGGGACGGTTCCTACGTGCAGATGGTGCTCTCACTCACCAAGTATTTAAGGAAGGAATTAACAAAGGAGCAAAGGAGCGAATCAACGGATAACTAAATCCCAACATCAGGGGCCTCTTCGGTTCTTCCCTGGGGAGGCGGGGCTCCCTCGTGCAGTCAACCTTGACTTTCAAGCTGAATAAATCACAGATCCAGATGGGGAGCTGCCATCTGGGAGAAGCCACTGGATGGGGGTAGGGGAGTGGGGAGGGGGGGTCATCAGATAGCTGTCTGCAAGGTGGTCGGAGCCAAAGGTGTGGGGCCTGGGAAGTGGGGTGTATGTCCATGACCCAATGTAGCAGAGCCACTCAGGGGGGTGCTCCTACCCCTGTCCCCCCAGCTCCCTTGCTCAGGAGATGAGGGAGGTCATAGCTGCCTACGGCCCTCACTTCACCATCCTGGACGAGCCTACCTTGGCCGGTGGGATTCAGGTGTGTGGACAGGGGGCACAGGTAGTGGGGTGGCTGGTGTCTTCCTGCAGCTATGGGAGGCTGGGAGGGACCCGGGGGTGGTGATGCCATCATGGATTTCTTCCAAACCATATCCTCAGCAGGAGGCCACTCTCACTGGGCTGGCCTTCGCTCCACTTATAGCTGCTTCTCAACATCCCAGACATCTGTCCTCCACCTACTGGCTGTGTGACCTTGGCAGATTACCACCCCCCAAACACCCCCCCCCCCACCTAATGGTGGCCATGACTAACATTAGCCAGGACAAAAGGGCTGTCAGGTGGTTTCGAGTCCTCAGCAGCTTGTCCCCCAGGGGAGAACAGGACCAGGCTCTCCTCACCCAGGAAGGGAGGCCAGACCCGTGAGAGGGTAGAGGCCAGTCACCTCAGTGTGGCCTCCATATTTTTAGCATCGTCCCTCCTTCCCTCCCTCCCACAAGCCACTAGCCCACTCCTTGCCCAAATAACAGTCACCAAAATAGCCCTGGCAGTTGACTGAGGGGTACTGAGAGGGTCCCCTCCCTCCTGCTGGTCAGTCAGGCAGGAGCAGAGGCTCTGGGGCTGGGCGAGGCCCAAGCGGAGGCTGTTAATTGTACCTTTGGTCCGAATAAAAAATAGCTCTCCTCGGGGCTGATTGCAGCACTGGTTCTGAGGGGCCAGGTGCCTGTCTCTCGCCGGCCCCTGGGCTCGCCGAGGATGGACACCTTGGGGTCTGGACTGTGCCCTCAGCGACAGATCAGGACGGCCTCCCCACACCCTGAAGGTGGCAGCAAGATGTGCAAAGTGACCAGAGAGCGCGTCTCGCTCAGGTCTCCCTGGCACACGAAGGCCCCGTAAAAATACATGGGCTCGGCCCTCACCTCCTCAGACACACCTTGGCTGCCCAGTTTGTGAAAACCAGTCCCCAGCCCCTGCCCCCTGGCCCCTCACCTGTCTTTGTTTCCTTTCTACTGTGGCTGCTATCATGTATCTGTTCCCATATGTATTTCTTGCCTCCTCTGGAAAAGTCGGCACCCCCGTCCCCGCAAGGCAGGGCCCTGGTCTGTTGGGGCCCCTTCCTGTCTCCAGCACACAGACTAGTGCCTGGAGCTCAGTAAAGTCAACTGGATGAAGCCAATAACTGGACGAAGAAGAAAGCTGCAACGCCCAGCAGATCTGGCCAGTTCCCGACTCCTGCCGCGGGACAGGCCAGCAGAAGAGAAAGAATCGAAAAGCAAGGCCCGGCCCCCCTTGCCATCCCCACCCCTCCCCACCAGGCCAAATTCCCCAAACTGGCCCCAGCCAGACCCCTGTGAGAACAATCCTTCCCGTGTGCTCAGAACCCAGATCTGTCCTCACGATGGCCCTGGGCAGCAGGGGTGGTGCCTTTTAGTAACAAGGAACCGGGCACGCTCGGACTGTGTTATTTATGGGGCTAACACAGGTAGTTCTGGTGGTGACCCCTACATACGAGTGAGACCTGTGATTAGCCCCATTTTATGGATGGTGACCCCGAGATCCCCGGAAATAGAGCACCTTGGCCCAAGTCACATGACTTCTGAGCATCAGTGTTAGAATCTGAGCCCAGGGTGGGATTGGAGCCCACAGGGCCTGGCCCCAAGAAGGCCTTGTCGTTAATTCCTGCAGGGATAGCCTGTTGCTTAATGAGATCCGGGATGTTCAGATGGGTCAGGACCTTCCCTTGGCCAGACGGGACCCTCGTTGCCCTGTCCCTGTCAGTTACATCATCTGCGGGGCCTGCCCATCTCGAACAGTTCGTACAGGGCTGCCTGCCTGGCACCTCATTGGCTCTTCACGGCAACCCCGAGAGGTTGTACTGCTACATTCCACTCAGCCCCATGTTTGAGGCGTGGTGGCAGAGGCCAGAGAGGGTGACTTGCTGGAGGTCGCGTGGGTGAAGGCTCCTGCCTTGCCCTGCTTTCTCCGCACACCACCCCGTTGGCCTCTCTGCCCCCCGGCACCTCTCCCCGCTTCTGACCACTGGTCCCTTGGCTCAGGAGGCAGTGCCCACAGACGCCCTTATCACCACCTGGGGGCTATTAAATACCTTTTTGACTTTTTATGAGCTTTGTCACCTTGCCACGTGCCGAGTTGCCTTTATGGCAGCACCATTAAGGCAGATCGTCAAGATGAACAAAGAAACACAGACGGGGTTGGACGCCAGACAGTTCCATCGGAGGCCACAGGAGGCAGATATGGAAGCTGCGGCAGGTGCAAGCTGGACTCACTGCGCGTGGTCCCGGGCACCCCCTCCTCCCTGGATGCCGCTCCAGACGCCCGGGCACCCGGATCCTAGCGTCTTCCCCCATTGACTTCTTTGGGTCTCAGATACCGGGTCTTGCCAACAGACACATGTGTCCGTGCTTTGCGGTCTGGCTAGGATCACAAGTGATGGGACACAGGGTTTTAAGGTATGACTGCGGGGGTGGGGTGGGGTGGGGAACCTTCCCCACCCCTGGGCTATCACAGATCTCGAAGTTTTCAAGGCCATCTTTCCATGTCAAATCTGCCTCTCTAGGGTTCCCTGAGGTTTCTATCTAGGAACCCATGTGGGCCAGCCTGCTCCAGCCCTGTCCAAAATTTGGATTTTTCTCTACCATTTCATTTTTTTCATTCATTCATTCATTCATTCACTCATTCATTCATTCATTCAAATTTACCTCCTCATTCTCCTTCCCTTTCTCCTTAGCTAGCATGCTAGCGTTGCACACCTCTCCCTCTCCCTCCCTCTCTCCCTCCCTCCCTCCCTCTCTCTCTTTCTCTCTCTCTCTCCTTACTCCATTTCTCTTTCTTGTCTGAGTATCCTCCGCATTCCTCAACCTCTCCATGCTGTCTCTCTTACTAGAATATCAGCTCTGTGGGGGCCGGAACCTTGTCCCGTCTGCTCCCTTACCCTCCTTAAAGCTCAGCCCACGACCTGGCACAGAGGAGGAGCTCAAAAAGACGTGCCAAATGTTAAATTCAGTTGCCCCGCACAGGTGGAGTCAGGCCACCTTGTGGGAAGAGTCTCCTTGCCATTCCTCCCTCGGGGATCATCTAAGAAACCTGGCTCCTCTGCTGAAATCGTAACATAGGCCGTGTAGACCCTTCCCCCTGCAGCTCTGCTGTGGACAAGGAGGCCTGAGCAGGAGACGCTATTTATCTCCCGGGGGTTTCAGACCCTCTTCCAGCTCCTTGGGGAGTCCACAGAGCCTCCTCACGGTTGGCACCCCACTCCCACCCAACTTAACAGAATAGGCTCCTTCTGACAGGCTTTTCCCATGGAGGGTCTGCCCCAGATTTTGTTTGAAGAAAGAATCCCACCAAGTAGAAAATAAACCATTGATAAAAAAAAAAAGAAGAAGAAAAAAAGAAGTCCTGGGACACCTGGGTGGCTCAGTGATTGGCTGTCTGCTTTTGGCTCAGGTCGTGATCCCAGGGTTCTGGGGTCGAGTCCCGCATCAGGCTCCCCGCAGGGAGCCTGCTTCTCCCTCTGCCTGTGCCTCTGCCCCTCTCCGTGTGTCTCTCATGAATAAATAAATAAAATCTTTTTTAAAAGGGAAAAAAAAATCCTGTCTTATTTTTAATAGAGCAATAAGGCAGCATATAATGTGGCAGGGCAAGGATCAGCAAACTTTTCCTGCAAGAGGTGTGATAGTAAATATTTTAGACTCTGTGGGTCATCCAGCCTCTGGCAGTTACTCAGCTCACACAGCTTGAAAGCAGCCAGAGACAATATGGAAACTGTGTTTCGGAAAAAGTTTTTCTTTAGGGACCCTTAAATTTCATGTAATTTTCAGATGCCCTGTCCTATTATTCTTCTTTTAATGTTTTTTTAGCCATTTAAACATATGAAAGCTGCTTTTAGCTCGCAGGCTATAAAAAAGGCAGGTGGCAGGCAGGGTCGGCCTGCGGGCCCTCCTTTGCAGACTCTAGGAACTAGGAAACCTGAGTTCAAATCTCACCTGATCAGCAACTCACCAGGTTATCTTGAGCAGTTAGCTAAGCTCACCTCTCTTGGCCTCAGTTTCCCTGTCTGGAAAAGGAAGGCCTGGGGCAGGTGGTCTCCAAAACTCCATCCCACTTGAATACTTGATGGTGGAAACCAGGAATTTTGCTGGGTGGGTGGAAGGACACAGTTTTGCCAGGAATAAGGGCGGAAGCCCTTCTGGGGGCCCTCAAACCCTGTCCTCTGAGAAGGGGAGAGGGTGTCTACTTGGCTACGCCTGGCTCCCCTGGAGGTTGAGTGGGTCTTGGAGTCTTAGGGACCCAATGACCCATGGACAAAGGGTTTTTGGCCGAAACATCAGAAACTATCATCCCCACCCCTCCTTCCCATCTCCCAGCTGGGGCCCCTCACCATTCATGCCCGGCCCCCCCTTACCCCATGCCTTGCTTAACAAAGACAGAGACAGCAGTTGACACTGTAATGTTGAAAATTGCTTGTTTCAGAACATCCCAGTAAACAAGCCCGTCTTTGTTTTAATCCCAGCCTAGCTTACTGTAGTTAATTATAGGAATTTGTGGCTATTTATGTGAACCGAGGACAGGCAAAAACATTCATTTGTCGGCCGTGTAAGTGCTGGGTGGGAATGGGCTCCGAGTACCGAGGAGACCTAGGTAGCATTTGTCCTGGGGGCTGTGCAAGGTAGCAAAGGGCCAGGTGTGTAATTATCTGCTCTGCCCCCAAAGAGAGAGGAGACTGCCATAGAAAGTGACACCTAATGACTGTTTTCGGCCCACAGTGGGTAACGGGAAAGGCCCCCGTGTTTAAAGCAATTGCCAGAGATGGGGGGCTTGCACCTGCCAGGTGAGTGGAGTTATTTCTGGGCCCCGTCAGTTGCCGGCCCGGTGTTCCTGTCCCCAGAGGGGGTGGTGGGAGGGGAGCAGGGCCGGAGTTTCCCAGGGGTTCGGGATGCTGGGAGCGAGGTCACAGAAGTGAGCGGACACGGGTCCCGCCTTTTCTCCCTCTTCTCCAGCCCCAGAGGAGCCACAGTTAGTGAGGAATGTTAACAAAGAGGAGACAGAGCTGGCTAAACAGAGGCCCTACAACAATTCCCGGCCCAAACAGAGCTGCCCAGGCCCCCACCCGGACGAGAAAACAAGCCAGGCCTTTGTGCACACTAAATAATTATCGTTGGAAATTACCCGAGTCGGGGCTGCCGAGCTGGGCTGGGGCGGCAGGCAGGGAGGAGGGACTTCTAGAAGCTCTGGGCGGCTGGGGGTACGGTACCTGCTGCTCCGGCCAATGGTCCAGATCACTGCCTGCCCGAGAAACCCCAGGTCCGGGGGTGTCCAGGCACCCTGCTCTAGACTCCCCTGGCCCAGGCTCCTGCCCTGGCCCTGGCTATCGGGGGCCCCTGATGGAGAGCCCTGGTTATTGGCACAGGCCCCAGGTGCTGGCAAGCCCGTACTGATGGTGGGTTCCGGCCTGCTCTCTGCTCTAAATTCTCATTCCCCTTGACGCCCACCCCCACCTCTGTGCCTTCACATGCCCCTCTCTCTGTGTCCTGGCCCTCAAACTTCCACTCACCCCTTTTCCTCTTCTCTCCCCCAGATCCAGACCCTGCTTCCTCCAGGAAGCCTTCCAGGACTCCTCTGCCCGACGCTTCTCTCTCCTTGTCTGACCTTTCACAAGTTTGTGACTCACTATCCTGTGCCCATCTCTAAGAGAGAGCCTGTAGAGTTGACCCTTGAACAGCACGGGGTGTGGTGAGGGTGCCAACACCCCCAACAGCCAAAAATCCACATATAACTTTTGACTTTCCCAGAACTTTTTTCTTTTTAACGATTTTATTTATTTATTTATTTATTTGAGAGAAAGAGAGCACAAGCAGAGGGAGTGGCAGAGGGAGAGGGAGAAGCAGGTTCCCCGCTGAGCAGGGAGCCCGATGTGGGGCTGACCCCAGGACCCCGGGATCATGACCTGAGCTGAAGGCAGACGCTTATCCCACTGAGCCACCCAGCACTTAACTACTACTAATAACCTCTCATTGACCAGTAACTAAATAGTCAGTTGACACATGTTCTGTACGTTACATGTATTCTATACCGTATTCTTACAATAAAGCAAGCTACAGAAAAGAAAACATTATTAAGAAAGTCATAAGGAAAAGAAAACACATTTACAGCTCTGTCTTGTATTTAAAAAAAAAAAAATCAGCATATAAACAGACCCGTGCAGTTTAGACCCGCGTTGTTCAAGGGTGAGCTGTTCACATTCACATGTGAACACAGAAGTGCCGACGCAGTGACGAGGTTCATAATAACTGAGTGTTGACTGTACGCCGGGCCCAGCGCTAAGTGTTCTCCAGGCATTTATCGTTTAAATCTCACAACAGCCTTACACGTAGACGCCCTTACTACCCTCGTTCTACACTTGAGGACCCTGAGACACAGAGAGGTAAGTACGTTGGCTGAGGCCACAGAGCAGCCAAGAGCAGAGCCGGAGCCAGCTGGGGAGCTGGAGCTGGCGGGTCAGGGCTTGTGGGACCCGGTCTGACCCGTCTTCCCCCACTTTGGTCTTCAGCCACCCTGGTGCCTTGAGAGGGGCCATGGTGGACATATTTATGCCATGAGACTCATGGGCACATTCTGCCATCAGGGCTATGCCCCCACCCCAGACAGTGGGTCGTCAGACCGCCGGCTAGCAACCACGGGACTGGGTTCATGCTGCATGAGCCATTGCTGCGTGATGATTTGGGGTGTTTGTGTATCTCTCCTGCTGGCTCTCACGCCCCAGGGCACTTCTGGGTACGTAAGAAGTGGTCTTGTCCATCTGTCCACCCAGAAGAGCAGGGACTGATTCCTGGGCTGTTGGAAAGCGGGGGATGGGGTGGGGGTGGGGGTGACCCTTGGCTAGAGGGCTCTGGCTTGGGGTGGGGGGGACAGAACCTCACCCTCTTCCTTGGTGCCCGATGCCCTTCAGTGTACGGAGGCCCCTGTTAATCCCTTGCGAGTCCAGGAGCCTGGGCCACCTGCGGCTCCAGAAGAATGAGCATCTCCCGGACTTGACCTTGGCGAAGGCCCCTCACCTCTGTCCAGCTGCCAGGCGGAGCCGAGAACTGCAGACACAGACCAATTAGCGGCGAGCTTCATCTTTGTTTCCAAAAAGACGCGACCAGAAAAGCTGTGGATAATGTTAGAAAGGGTCAAAGTTAGCGCTTTTCTGAGAGCCCCGGCAGGGCCGGGCCTGGACGGCTGTCTCGCAAAGTTATTTTGGTTCCCTGCCCGGTGGCTTGGAGCAATTTGCTGGGCACCCATCGGCCAGAGAGGCCAAGAGGCTCTTGCCTTTGGGAGCTGCCATTTTACACCAGAGTAATGATGGTTTCTGGTCAAGAGAGATCAATAGGGAATAAAAATAGGCTTCCGTCACATCTGGAGGCCTGCTCAGTCCCTTGATGACTCAGAGGCACCCCGTAAGCAGCTGGGGGGGCATTTGACACGACAGGGCTGGCACAGCACTGGGGGAAAGGCAGCCTGTTCCACTCCCCAAGGGCCTGGAGCCCCCAGACCCGAGTGGAGAGGCCACTCAGGGGATGTCAGTGTGGAGGAAGCCCTCATGATGCCACATTCTCACCCAGGGTCCTCGGAGAAGGCCCCTGTCAGCTGTCCATGGAGCAAGAGGAATGGGGAGCATGGGTCAAAGGAAGCCAGCAAGCACCCCCTGCGTCCGAGTGTCAGGGATACAAGGGGCAAGAAGACACAGGCTCTTCTGCCCTTAAGGAACTCACAGTCCAGGCGCAGAAAGAGCCAGGGGAGAAGACAAATATTTTACGGGGAGTTAGTGAGCCCTGCAAGGGGCCATGAAGACACAGAGTGGGGCCCCAAAGTCAGCAGAGCCAACAAACAAAGACATACAGTCAAGGATTATTATCGTTTAGGTGCCAGCCAGTTGGGATGCGTCAGCTCCCTCAATCCTCATATCAACCCACAATGTAGCTTATTATAATGACTCCCATTTTACAGACTGCTATACTGAGGCTCCGAGGTCCCCTGTAACAGGCCCAGAGTCACCAGATAATGAGCAGTGGAGTCAGCACCCTATCACTGTCCTCTGCCCCCCAGACCGGCGGCCTCAACTTTCTGCCTTATACCAGGGGTTGGCAAACTTGTTCATAAAGGACCAGATGGTAAATATTTTAAGCTGTGAGGGCCAGATGGTTTCTACAACTACTCATCTCTGCTGTTGTAGCGTGAAGGCAGCATTAGATAATATGTGAATGGATCAGCGTGGCTCTGTTCCAATAAAACTTTATTTACAAAAGCAGGTGTCAGGCTGGATTTGGCCTACCAGCCTCTCCCTACTATGGCCCACCATAATACGTTTTATTATGAAACCATCTTGAGGGAATTCAACTTCTGGAGCTTGGAAGTCTCTGGTAACTTCCAACATTTTCCACACTGTTGGATTTGGATTTTTCACACTGTGTCCTGCTCTGGAGCAGCACTGCCTAACAAAAGTATAAACATAAGACATACACGTAACTTTATATTTTCTAGTAATTACATTAGAAGGGGGGGAAAAAGAAACAGGTAAAATTAATTTTAATAATATATTTAATATAACCTGATATATCCAAATTATTATGATTTCAACAGGTAATCAATACAATAAATTACTAGTAAGATTTTTCACAATCTTTTTTCATATTCAGTTTTCAAATTCCCATGTGTATTTTACAGTCAGAGCTTTTTTTACCTCAATTCCTACTTCCTTATTTCAAGTGCCCTGCCACCACACACGGCTGGTGGCTATTGTATGGGATATGCAGCTTTAAAACAAAGCTAAGGTATTTTTACTGGTATAAGGTGAAATCCCTGGTATAAGTTGAAAATACAAGAAAAACAGAAATGAGAAATTTCCAGATAGATCAGTGCATTAGTCAGGTTTCTCCAGAGATACAGAACCATTGGGATATATATTTGTACACACACATATGGTTTTTCCTATGTATTTATTACAGTTGACTCTTGGACAGCATAGGCTTACATGCAGATTCTTTTCTGTACTGTACAGGACTGGAAATGCATTTTCTCTTCCTTACAGTTTTTTTTTAAAAGATTTTATGTATTTATTCATGAGAGACACAGAGAGTCAGAGATATAGGCAGAAGGAGAAGCAGGCTCCATGCAGGGAGCCTGATGTGGGACTCGATCCTGGGACTCCAGGACCACACCCTGGGCCGAAGGCAGACGCTCAATCACTGAGCCACCCAGGCGTTCCCCTTACAATTTTCTTAATAACACATTTTTTTTTCTCTAGCTTACTCTATTGCAAGAATACTGCATAGAATGCATATAACATGCAAAATATGCATGTACTGACTATGATATTGGTAAGGTTTCTGGTCAACAGGAGGCTGTCAGTAGTTAAATTTGGGGGGAAGTCAAAAGCTATATACAAGTTTTCAACTGCCCAGGAGTTTGGTGCTCCAACCCCAAAGTTGTTCATTTGACATTGTATGTCAACTATACTTCAACAACAAAAATATTTTAGGGCACCTGGGTGGCTCGGTTAAGCATCTGCATTCGGCCTAGGTGGTGATCTCAGGGTCCTGGGATCGAGCCCCGCATCAGGGGCTCCCTGCTAAGCAGGGAGTTTGCTTCTCCCTCTCCCTCTGCCCATTCCCCTGCTTGTGCTCTCTCACCCCCCCCTCTCTGTGTGTCAAATAAATAAATGAAATCCTAAATTAAAAAAAATAAATACACATACGTATATAAGGATGTATTCGTACATCTATAAGGCATGCATCTATCTATCTATCTATCTATCTATCTATCTATCTATCTATCTATATGGAATTGGCGTACGTGGTTACGGGGGCTGACAATCTCCAACAGCTGTAGCTGGCAAGCTAGAACCCAGGATCGCCTGTGCTCTACTTCTACCTTGAAAGCCGAGAGGGTGGAGACCCATGAAGAACTGACATTTCAGTTCAAGTTCAGAGGCAGGAAAAAAAAAAACAACAACAACAACACCCCACCACAAACGATAACCAGTCAGGAGGGAGGAGTTCTTCCTTTCTTGAAGAGTGCCAGCCTTTTTGTTCTCTTCAGGCCTTCATGCATTAGACAAAGCCCATCCACATTGGGGAGGACAATCTGCTTGACTCAACCTACCAACTCAAATGTGAATCTCATCCAGAAACATCCTCACAAACACACCCAGAATAATGTTTGGCCGAATAAGCGGGCACCTCATAACCCGGCCGAATTGACATGTGAAATCAACCTTCCCAATCGGGGAAGGCTTCCTGGAAAAAGAGTCATTCGAATTGAAATCTGAAAGCAGAGTTCACTACACAGAGAGGTGGGCAGTGTGTGAAAAGGCCCAGAAGCAACACAGCACAGAGGTGTACAGACACTGCAAACAGTTCGGGTGGTTGTGTCTGGACAGCAGGGCTGAGGTGGACAGGGCATGGGTCTGGGGGTGGTAAGCCAGGGAGGGGTCTAGGCTGGATGTCGTGGACTCCCGAAGGCTTGGGAAGAAGTTTGAACTTGTTTCTGAAGACAAAGGGAAGTCACAAAGCCTGGCAGCCCCCTGATAATCTCCATCAGAAGCCCCAAGGCCTGGAGACACGGGCACGATCTAAGTAACAGCTCTAACCGCAGCTTCGACACAAGCCTGAGGCTCCAGGCCGGCAGCACCAGCCCCCCGAGCTGCCTGGAAACCCAGCAACCTGGGCACCAGCCCGGACTTGCAGAATCGGAATCTGCATTTTTCACAAGGTGTCCGGTGCGAGCGCGTGGACCTGTGACGGGTGCCCTAAGCGCCTTGGGTTCCAGTGGGAGAGGACCTTGCTGAGCTCGGGCACTTCACCACCTCCCCGATCCTGCTTCCTGCCAGCAACCCCAGGCCCCCCTTTGCACCTTCCTGCACCTCCCTGCTTCCTCGGCCCCTCGGCCCAGAGGGCTCAGAAAACTCTTCCTGCTCCGTAGTAAAGGACGCAAATTAAAGAGATGCCTTGGACCCCGTTTCCTGTTCCTTTGGTATTTTAAATATTCCCTGTTTGGATTTCCTAGAGCTGTTTGAGATCTCTGCTTTTCTCTCCCAGGGCAAACGGTACTGCTCGTGCTGCTGGGGCTGGTGTGTTTTGCTGTAAGTGCTCAGCAAGGAGGGGAGGCGGCCACTAGATGGGCTTCTAAAGCTCCCACCGCGGGCCCAGCCTGCTGGGCACAGGGGCCCGGGGGACGGAAGGGGCATGTTACTCTGGGGCAAGGGATTCTCATCACCGAGGGAAGCATTTGATGGGTTCCGGTCCTTAGGCTCCCCGGCCCGCATTTGTCATCCTGTTCGTTTCATTCCTATCTGAGGTGGCCCTTAAGAGGGCTTCTTTCCACTTTGCTTCTGGGCAGGAGCCAGAGCCCACCTTTGCAGCAGAATGTGGGGGACACCCTCATGTTACTGCTTGGAGATAATAGGGTAGTTCTGTGCACCGTCCAAGCAGCTTCCCAGCGCAGCTGAAGATGCTCACGCTTCATGGTTTAGTCCTTTTGAGGGTGCCCACGATACAGCCCCACGGTCCGTTTACAGCAGAGGGATGTCGTAAGATGTTTAAAGGACGTGTGGAGAGCGATTGCCCCTGCAGGTTTTCAGATTCCTGAAGCATTTGAGGGAATTGTAGAAAAAAGTAACCCGAGAGAGTCTCGCTGAACATGGTAATCACCATTGATTGACTGGCTTTTCTTTCACTGACATCAATATTATTTTAAAGAATAATTTTCCAACTTCAGATTGACCCTCCCTTGAGAGAATATTCTGGGTATAAAGAAAGAAATTGCTCTTGTGATATTCTGCAGACTCATGTCCTGCCCTGATCAGGGGTGTTAAGTTTGAGCTTGCACAAAAAGAGCAGGTCATGAAATAGTAACAGTAATAATAATAATAATGATAATGCACATTTATCGAGCATATAGGGTGTGGCCCCCACACTAAGCACTTTGTGTGTTAATCAACAGATCAGGATGGCCCTTTAATTATACCCATTTTACAGATGAGAAAAAAGAGGCACAGGGAGGTTAAAGGATATACTCGAGGTCATGCAGCCGGGCGGGGACAGATACAGGATTTAAATGTGGTCTGATTCTGAGGCTTCTGCTCTTTATCCCCATGTGGTTCTGCCTCTTGGTGATTTGTACAATATTATCTGATCCTTGCAACCACCTTGAAAAAGAAATTATCATGACCTGTATTTTACAGATGGGATAATGGAGCTTCCAAGAGGTTGTAAGAGCTTGAGAAGGGCAGGATGAAGACATTAACCCAGATCTTCTGGCTTCACATCTTTTGCTCTTCTCAGAGGTGACAGACTCCAGGCCAGGCAGGAAACGCACACCAGCAAAGCAAGCTGCAGAGGAACTTGGGTGACCGGAGGGCACGTGTCATCTGGGGTGGGGGACACATATGATTTGGGGGGTGAGGGGGTAGCCGTCACACTGCTGCTCCAGGCACCCCGCAGGCTGGTGCTGGGCCTCTAGCTGCCCCATCTTCTGGTTTTCTTAGAGAGACTCAGAGAGCTCTGGAAGCTCAGATTTTATTCTATTTTATTTTAATTTTTGAGGTGGGAGAGGGGGGAAGAGGAACGGGAAAGAGAGTCTCGAGCAGACTCTGTGCTGAGTGTGGAGCCGGACACGGGGCTTGATCTCATGACCCTGTGATCATGACCTGAGCTGAAAGCAAGAGTCAAATGCTCAAATGATTGCACCACCCAGGTACCCCCGGAAGTCAGATTTTTATGTGAGATTTCCCGACTTGGCAATGTTGGCAACACATGACAGTCTTCTATGAAAATGCTCTGTTTTGAACAGATCAGTCTGTGGATTGCAGGTAGCCAACGGGCAGCCTCTTATGACCAGTGCTCATGGGACAACTGAAATGGCCACTGGTGTCAGAAAACCCCCTTCTTCTGTGCTCCGAATAAAGCTGGACCCTCCCAACCCGGGATGGAACAGAAGCTTCTGTACTCAAGTGCTCTACGTTAAAGTTCTTTCTCCAAGGCCATTGTTAACTCTTTGCAATCCGGGCTCCTCTCTGCCATGCTAGGCCGGGTGGCACAGGTTGTCAAAACATTAAAATAGATCCAACCAGGTGGCGTATAGTTGCTATCTCAAGATCTTGAGTAACTTCCCTCCCTTTGGGCCTCTTTAGGATCTCTGATTTCCCACAATTTGAGCAAAGCAGGTAGGACATCTGA
This sequence comes from Vulpes lagopus, assembly GCF_018345385.1. NCBI lineage: Eukaryota > Metazoa > Chordata > Mammalia > Carnivora > Canidae > Vulpes > Vulpes lagopus. Next base: position 109,961,585 of record NC_054831.1, on the reverse strand, counting down.
CCCAGCCTGGGCCACCCAGCGTGTGCTCCCAAAAGCCTGTTGGGGCCTGCATGATAGAATCACTAAATATTTGGAATATTACCCCTGCACCTGCTATTCCAGGATCACTTGTCCAGCTGGCTCCTCCCTGATGTTTAGGGTCAGCGTTGTTCCAGTCTCCCCGCACCCGCCAGCCTCTTGTCCCCTCTTCCACACAGACTGGGTCAGAGCAGGGGCTCCCATCACCCGGCCCAGCCTGTTTTCCCCACCTCCTAACCACTGGAGAGGTAGCAGTGGGATTTTCATCCTGCAGAGAGAACATTCTCCAAGGCCTCTGTGCATTTGATGAGATCTTTCTCTGGGCAGAAAGCCGGGGACCCCTAAGGCAAAGTGCTCATTTTCAGGAAAATAGCAGATGTGTGGGGGTATGGGAACTGGTTCCTTCAAATCCACAGAGCACAGCGGGTGGGGCAGGGCTTCTTACCAGGAGAAATCTTACCTCCATGCAATCACGGAGGGATAGAAAGAGCTTCGACTCTATCTCATAAGCCGGGGTTGTTCATTTCTATTACTTTCCCTTTTGTGTGTCTGAAATATTTTGTCCCCATTTGGACAAATTGGAAAAAATGATGTAGATGGGAAAATCTCTCCCAGCACCTTCATCCCCTGAGGGAGAGACTCTGACGCTCACCCTCCAGGAAACAGGGTTCAGGAAAATCAGTTTTGAAGACACTTGTGGCCTGGCATGACACAGACCAAGGGGGACTGGGGAGGAAAGACAGTTGTGGCTGTTTGTCCTCTAGCCAGGGCACTTGCCTTGAATCATAGAATTAAATGAAATCGAGTACTCATCCTGTCCGATATCTATTGTTCCTTTCGTCCTGCTAGAATGTGGAATATGGGTGGACGGGGATGGGTGCTGGTTTTATTTGTGGCTGTATATTGAGTGCTCAGAACAGTGCCTGGCACATAGTAGGTGCTCAGATATTTAAGTAAATGGGTGATGAAATACACCCTTACACCAATAAGGAGTTATCTCTAGCTATCTCAGCTCACTTTTTCTTTTGTTTTTAAAGATTTTATTTATTTATTCATAAGAGACACACAGAGAGAGGCAGAGGCACAGGCAGAGCAAGAAGCAGGCTCCCTGCGGGGAGCCCTATGTGGGACTCGATCCCAGGACCCCGGGATCACACTCTGGGCCAAAGGCAGACACTCAACCACTGAGCCACCGAGATGCCCCACAACTAACTCTTTGTGTCATATGGATAATCGAGGCTTGGGGAGAGGAAGGGATTAGCCTCACAACCAGTTGGAGACAGAGCCTAGACCTGTAGGGTCTGTTCCTGGTCGACTATCAGGGAGGCTGTCATTATTGCCCCACTTGGGTCTCATCTGTCTACCCCAAGAGCTCAAGTATTTGTTGTGACATCCACCTTCCCACTGGCATCTTCCAGCATTTCATTTCTTCTAGCTATGCCCTCCTGAATGAGAGCACAGAGAGGTCTTTCCAGGGGCGGTGGTGTTCGGGGTCTAGACCTGGAAGCTAGTTGCAAGGGGTGTTTGCTTTGTGTGAATTCTTTGAGCTGCGCCTTTCTGATATGTTCATATTTCTGGTTATATAGTATACTTCAGTGTGAAAGTCATCCACATAAGACTAACACACATGTGCGCGTACAAGCACACGCACACAGAGCCATGGGCCTCTGAGCTGCTTTGAGAAATAGTATCAATATCGATAATATTAGTTAACCTTTACTGAGATTTGTTATGTACCAGGCACTTTTCTGAGCTATTCAACATCTACTAACTCATTTAATCTGAGCAACGATTACAAAGCAGGATTCTGTAAAAAAAAAAAAAAATTATTTTGTAGAAAAAGAACCAAAGTACCAGAAGTTAAATAAATGTCTCAAGGTCACAAATGAGGACATGAAGAGCTGGAATTGGGACCCAGGTTGGCTGACACCAGTGTCTGCTTGTTCCCTTCATGCTGCAATGATGTGTGCTACTTCCCTAAAGTCTTAAAGAAAGTGAAATGAATATTTCAGCTCCATTATCAACAATCAAGGGTGGCTTCCTGGAAGAGGGGACATTTAGCTACATCCCAAGATAAATGATGAACCGAAGAAAGGACAGAAGGGACCTGGCTCTTCCTGCTCAGATTTGACAAGTTATGACTTAGGCAGTGTGGGGGCAATATTCTATATGTTATTTTAATATATGTGCACGGCTCTGTGAAGTGAGAAGTGTTCACCCCATTTCTCAGGTAGAGAAACTGAGGCAGGCCCTGAGCACTGACATGCCTAGCCAGGGTTATCTGATAGGCAAGCAGCAGAGCTGAACTTCTGTGTGTGTGTGTGTGTGTGTGTGTGTGTGTGTGTGTGTGTGTGTGTGTCCTGGTACTCAGGCAAGCCTTTGGCCCAAACCCATGTCTCCTTTTCTTTCTTTCTTTCTTTCTTTCTTTCTTTCTTTCTTTCTTTCTTTCTTTCTTTCTTTCTTCCTTCCTTCCTTCCTTCCTTCCTTCCTTCCTTCCTTCCTTCCTTCTTCTTTCTTTCTTTCTTTCTTTCTTTCTTTCTTTCTTTCTTCTTTCTTCTTTCTTTTCTTTTAATATTTTATTTATTTATTCGTGAGAGACACAGAGAGAGGCAGAGGCATAGGCAGAGGGAGAAGCAGGCTCCCATAGGCAGAGGGAGAAGCATGACTCCATCCCAGGACCCCGGGATCACGCCCTGAGCCAAAGGCAGATGCTCAACCACTGAACCACCCAGCCATCCCCAAACCCATGCCTTCTGAGACCGCGAAGGAGCTCCTTCTCCCAGGAACCCCTGTCACCCTCAGCTGCCAAGACCCCCATCCCTACCACCCCCTTGGCCTCGACTTGCCCACCCCAGTTCCTGGGGAATAAAAACCCTTGACTGTGTTTCTTTAAACTGATCATCAATTTCCCTTTTATGAAAATTAACACTAGATAGGAAATGCCTTGAAAAATACATCAAGGAGAGGCAAATGGCTTTTTGAGATCAATCCCAGGCACCCATAGGCTTGGGCGGACTTCATTTGATTCCCTCTCCGAACCGGGGTCAGGGAGCCAAGTAGCAGGAGCCGAGCATCAAGCATGCTTCTCTGAGTAATCCCATCCCCCGTGGCAGCCCAGGAGAGTCACGTGGAGGGGTCTTCTCCTTCCAGCTCCCCTTCCCTTCCCCGCCACTCTCCTCAAGGTATTTCGACTTAATTTTGTTTAGAAATTTGAAAAGCAAGAGGAAGTGCGGCATGATTATAGACTTTATTTAAAGGTTTGATTTAGGTTTCTCTCTGTTCTTATATCAAAGATAAAGTGGAAGTGGTGGTATCATGTTCAGGTAATGAGATTTTATATTAAAAAGAATAAATTAAGCTCATAAAACCATAGGTGGAGGGGCCAGGCGGGGCTGACACTCACAGAGGAAGCCCATGCATTTATGTAACGAGTATCCACCACGATTGGGAGTCCAGATCCGGGTCTGGGCTTTTAAGTCAAGAGAAAGTCTTTTTCCTGCTTCTTTTTGGAAATTGCCCCCAGAGGCCAGGGGACCATCTCAGAGATGAGATTCCAGGGTCCCCAGATCCAGAAACAACCACTAATTTGCTGTGTGACTGGGGACCGGCGGCTTACCCTCTCTGATCCCCCGGCCCTTTCCTGGCCTCTAACACAGAGCTCATATTAGTATCCAGTCAGGGCGATGGCAGGCCCGTTGTGAGAAGGAGCACGTAGACGTGTTAGCTCTCAAAGATTGTTAACCAAGGTAACCAAGGTAACCCTGAGTGTCAGTTTTCTCTTCTGGATGTTGCCAACCATCCTGTCGAGCTATCGCCACGAGTAAATGAAATAAGAAAATAAAGATCTTAGTACAAAAAAAAAAAAAAAAGAAAGAAAAGAAAAGTAACTATTATGTTTGTAATGTCATTACTGCTCAGACACTCCATTCAGCGAGGCCTGGGGAAGAATCTTCCAGAGTTCGTCAAGCAGGGCTGGATTCCCTGCCAGGGGCTCAGGAGGGCAGGAGGCTGGTTAAAAGCCATCAGAAATTCCAACCTGCCTCTGCCCTCTCCCCACTCCCCGGCCCCCCTGCCTTCCTTGCGAGCAATAAAACAAAATACAAAGAACAGGAATCAAATAAAGACTCTGAAACCGAGCCGTCTGTGGTCATTTTAAAACAGATCCTTTTTGAAAAGCCGGGTGACATTTTTCTTGAACGCCTGATTTTTTTTTAATGCCGGCTGCATTTTTTAAGCGCCCGGCCAGCTTGTAACTAGCCGAGGCAGTACAGTAGCTGCGCCGACTGTACCATTTGATCATTAATTTATCACAGTTCTAGCAGTTTGTCTGACAGGTGATAGCACTTTCATCTAATGAGCCTGCAGCCGGGGTGGGGGCGCGGGCGCCCAGGCTGGCCGGCCTGCAGGGTGAGGGCCATGCACTCGTGCCCTACCTCCTGTTTTCCTTCCGGGGACCACTAAAGGCCCAGAACATGACCATCTACTAGGGCTGGGGTCCTGCCAAGTGGATCAGGTGTGGGAGGCCCCCACCCCGTGGGCCAAGGTCGTGACAAAGCTGTGGGTGAAACCCTGTATTAGGCCAGCCACAAGTCCCTGTATTGGTCAGGATGAGCTTGGTTGTGCTGCTGTAACAGCTACCTCCTCGGCCTCCCATCTCAGAGGCTTCCCACAGCACAGCTGATCTTCCACTTGTGTGACACACTCCCTGTGGGGTAGGGGAATGCCTGTTCAACGTAGCCGCCTACCCATGGAGTGGGACCGCACCATGTGCCCTTAAACAAGACAACTCAATATTTGCCAACAGTCCTGATGGCTACCATGATCATAAATTCTGCTCATAAGAATAGCTCTGTCTCCAAGACCCCTGGATCAATCCACTTTTCTCCATGCTCTGCCACTACCTCTGCATAGACGGCTATCACTTCTTATCCACAACCTATGGCCCCTCCCAAGGCCATCCTTAGACCTGTTCTGGGCCCTGGGCCTCAGTGGTCCTGTGCTTTGGAGTCATTTTCTTGAATTTTGTAAGTCTAAGCCCCCCTTCTAGTGCCTGGAACCATCTGAGACCAGCAGTGCCACGGGGTACCCTGAGTCCTGATGGGTGCCCATCTCTCTCCTCCTCTGTGACCCCGTCATAAACCTCTCCCTGAACCTTGCACTCATTGGGTAGACCAGTTGCCCCGAGGAGCTCCAGGATTCATACCTATGGGGTCATCCTGGGGCCCATGGCCTGGCTGTAGTTCCAGAAGGGCAGTCTGGCAAATAGATCACTCACAATGGTCAGAGAGGTATTTCTTTCATGGGAATCTGTGAGTTTTGGCCACTTGAATGGTGCTGACTCATAGATTTTGGATGACTCAAATTATTTATATAGACAGAGGCCCTGAAAAAATACTTGCCTAGGGCCCTGCATACCCTAGGATCCCTGGGCATACCCTGCTTCCTCCTTCCACCCTTGTTCTATTTAGATCCACACTTCACCCAGCAGCAGAGAAGACTTAAAATCCCCCTGTGGATTCCTAACACATTGAGTAGACTTCTTACGATGGTCTACGAATGCCTCTGCCAACGTTTCTCACCCCAGTGCTCTGTAGAATCACTTGGAGACCTTTTGAAACAAACTGGCCTGAGCCCCACTCTAGACCAATTCCATCAGAATCTCTAGGGATGGGACCAGAGCATGGTATGATTTGAAGAGTTTCTCAGGTTATTCTAATGCTGTTTAGAATGAGAATCTCCATCCTCCATAAACTGATTTTTCATCTCGACCTCATATTTCTCTATTTCTCATCTAATGCTTTGCCACTTTTCTTGTCTTTCCTCCAAAATGCCAAGGTCTCCCTCCCCAGGGCATTTGCACTTGCCGTTCCCTCTTCTTGGAATATTGTCTCACCTCAAATGTTGCCAAGGCTTCTATTTTCTTGCCATTCTGCTCTCTGCTCAAATGCTACTTTGCAAAGATGCTTTCTTGACCTTCCAAGGTAGCGTCACCCCTCTCTGCCCCCAACCCTGTCATTTTCAGGGCTGTACTTATTATCTCATCTTTTCTTGTTTATTTACTGTGTTGTTTATTATATATTGTGTGTTTTCCTTCACCAAAATATACTTTACGAGGGCAGCTACTTTGTTAGCTTTGTTCAGCCTGTATCCCCACCATTCTCAACACCTGGCATCTTGCTCAGTAAGTAGTCATTGAGTGAATCAATGTAAAGACTCATATTTTTAGAGCAGTTTTTGAGGTTTGGTATCTTTGTCCATGTGTTTCAGAATTTAATTCTGGGGAAAAGGTTGTCTCTCTTAAACAAGTGGTAAGAGTGGATTGTCTTTGAACAGGTAATTGTCTGGATTGTGTAACTCTGGAATAATAAATTTAGCCCCGAGCTTCCTGGGATCCAAGGCAAGAAGGGTCAGATTAACCACAGAAACTATGTCGGTCCATGAGGCTGGTATATTTGCCTCTTCCTCCTCCTTCCTCATGGTCTTTGATTTTCCGCGTCTATTTTCACAGCATCTGATTACAAGCTGTCTCAAATCCTTTTTGGAAGCAGGCGGAGTATAAATAGCCAGGAACACAAACAACTGATTCATGTGTGTAATGCCTATTTTACAGACGTGCAATACAAGTCCCAGGCAGGTGGGGTGGCTTGTCTGAGGTCACACAGCCTGGGCGAGAACCCACATCCCTTGAATTCCAGGCCAGTTCACCCTCCTCTGCATGACGCCAGAGGGGCCATGCCCTGTGCTCTGTTTGGCTCCTCAAAGTCTTAACACAGTGTCGGTGATCTCACATTAGGGTGCTTCTTCACCTAACCCGAACCCCAGTGAGGCTAAGCCCTGGCCCAGGGTCTGCTAGCAAGGGAGGGGCAGAGCCAGGCCCCTGCAGGGAGTCACTGGGAGCCTCTCCGGATTGATGTCCACCCCAGCAATGGGCTTGATTGCGTCCTGATAACAGACTGCTCAGGGGTGGGAAATCAGCTGCGACATTCGCAGAGCTGAAGAGGAAAGCGGAGCCATTCTCTAATTACCTGCTCAGTGGCCATAGCTGCTGTCCACGGAAATTGTCACCGGATAGGTAAATGCCAAGAAGATGTGGGAAGTGGCAACAATCCCAGGCTCACTGAACCTACCGACCTGCCAGACAGACGTCCTGTGGCACAGACCCTTTTACTGTAAGGGTAATTATGAGCCGAAAGCATCCTTCAGCTGCTCCAGTACAGAAAAACAAGAGGGAACAGCACAACCAGAAGATGGAGGAATCTGAACCCAGGACGTGGTTTCGTCAGTCACATAGAAAGGACTCCTGACTGGACGCCTGCGGGGCTCAGTGGTTGAGCATCTGCCTTCGGCTCAGGGTGTGATACAGGAGTCCTGGCATCGAATCCCCTGTCGGGTTCCCTGCAGGGAGCCTGCTTCTCCTTCTGCCTGTGTCTCTGCCTCTCTGTCTCTCTGTGTCTCTCATGAAAAAATAAATAAAATCTTTAAAAATAATATGACTCCTGCCAATTATGGGACACCAGCCAGGTGTTGGACTGGACACATCAGATGTGTTTTCTTGTTTGATTTTCCATCTTTGGAAGGCACTGTTGTTGCTCTCTTACACAACGGGAGACTGAGGCTCAGAGAACTTGGAGTGACTTGCTGGAGCCTACATTTGTACTGTGCTTCCCGAGGACCAGGGAATGTTCTAGAGCTTTTTGTGTGAAAACCTACTCTGGGCAAGGGTCCTGTGGGGTAGGGTCTAATAGAATCTGAGGTGTGGGGCGGGAGAGGGAACCTGCCCAATGTCAGACACCGGCTGTGGCAGGACTTGAACCCAGACCCAGGAGGCCAGGGTCTGCGCACGTTAGCCCTGCGTGCTGGAGGACCTTCACAAATGGCCTCAGGGGTCAGCTCTGGCCTTCCTAGCTCCAGTGCCCTTTCCACTCTGCTCCGTGGCCTTTCCTGAGGACTCACTGATAGTGGCTTCATCTAATCAGAGGCTGATTTCTGGTCCATGTGGGCGGTCCCTGGAGTGAAGGTGAAATGCAGCTGTGCACGCACTCCCCCAGCAGGGGCCCCAAAGGGCCCATGTGTCTGCTGAGCAGCACCTGCCCCAGGCTGTGTGCCCAGGGGAGGGTGGGAGGGCGGGGGCCCAGCCCGGAGCAGTTGGCCCTGGCAGTTCAGGGGCACAGGGCTCCGCAGAAGGAAGGGGATGTTCCAGCCGTCTACACAGCACAGCCGGAGCTAGGCCTAGCTGCAAACCCGGGCCTCACGAAGCTAAACCTCAAGTTATCCATTTGACCAGCTCTGTGGATTTCATAACGCTGGAAAACAGGCCAGGGGTGGGAATCCCTGGCTCCTCTGAGACCTCTACTCCTGTCCTCTGGTCACGTGCGTTGAAGGCTGTGTTAGGACGGGGAACATGAATCAGTGGGAATCAGGAGAGTCCCCTTGGCTCATCTGTCCTGGAGCTTCAGACTCCCCCGTGGCTGCCCAGGCCAGCGATCCACAGGAAGGCAGTGCTTCCATACCTCTCCACACCCCACCTTTGAGATAGCCCCACTCCTCGACTGTCTCTGTTGACAGCTGTTATGCGTAAGGAAATGGATGTCCTTCGTTAAAACGCCCCTGAAAAGCTAGGCTGCTTCATCTCAAATCACATTTGGAGCAATAGAGGCTGTGGCTGAGACCTACTTTCTTGAGCGATGAAGAATAATTCATAATCATTTATAATTAGCACACAGCAGCAGCAATTTGCATGCAAAGCCCCTGGAAAGCGGGTTTTGTACTGAAGGCCAAATCTGCCCCCTGCAGTCTTGTGTACAGGCTTGGCTCCACAAGCCCATTTCTACATGGAGCCCAGAGGGGACTTCAGCAGAGTGCTTCCAGGACCAGTGCGCTCCTCCTTCAGTCCTCTCTGTGAACATTCTTGACCTTGTGCTCCCACGTTGGCTTTCGTTCAAATGTATATGGTTTTGCTGTGGCTCGACCATCATCGTCTAAATAACAGCAGTGGTCATTGCAGCACGTGACACGTAATGCTCTGGCCACACCAGTGGTTCTCAATTGGGGGCAGTTCTGTACCGCCAGCCCCAGGGGACATTTGCAATGTCTGGAGATGTTTTTGGTTGTCACACTGGGAGGGAAGTGCTATTGGAATCTAGCCCTAGAGGCCAGGGTGGTGGCCAACATCGTTTAATGCAGAGGGCACACCCCCAACAAAGAATTATCTGGCTTCAAATGTCACTAGTGCCCAGGTGGAGAAACACTAGCTCTGACGGTCTAGACGAGGTTAATCATGTGTTATTTGTTTGTTGGTTGTTAAATCCATTTTACTTTTATTAGGATTTTAGTGCCCATAAAGAGGTTTGTAAATTTGCCCTATTGTGTTTGAATTCTACTTGAAACTGCCCCATAGTCTTTTTTTTTTTTTTAAAGATTTTATTTATTTATGAGACAGAGAGAGAGACAGAGAGAGAGACAGAGAGACAGAGGCAGAGGCAGAGGGAGAAGCAGGCTCCCTGTGGGGAGCCCGATGCAGGACTCGATCCCAGGACTCCAGGATCACCCTGAGCCAAAGGCAGACACTCAACCGCTGAGCCACCCAGGCGTCCCTCCATAATGTTGATATACTGACATCACCAATCAATGTTACCTAAAGTGACGAAGGATTACTTGAGCCACTGGTTGAGTAAGTGTGGATTTTAACCACTGTTTGCTAATTGTCCTTCCTGGCTCTGACACCAGCTACTTCAAGGGGTTTGGGGCTAAAAAAACAAAATCTCCTGAGTTGTGTCTGAACTTTCTGAATGATCCACAGGGAGAGCTGGGTTTTTAAGCTGTTGCATGTGCCTGGGTTTTTAGACTGATTAACTCGACTTAAGATGTTGGCACGGATTTCTCAAAAAATTAAAACTAGCTTTACCATATGATCCAGCAATTCTGCTTCTAATTATATATCCAAGAGAACTGACATAAAAAAGGTACATGTACACTTGTGCACATAGCAACATTATTCACAGTAGCCAAAAGGTGTAACAACCCTAGTGTCCATCAAATGGGTGAGCAGATCAACAAAATGTGATATATACATACTTGGAATATTATTCATCCTTACAATGGAAGGAAATTCTTTTTTTAAAAAAAGGATTTTTATTTATTTGACAGAAAGAGAGACAGAGAGAGAGAGAGAGAGCACAAGCAGGGGAGTAGGAGAGGGAAAAGCAGCCTCCTCGCTGAGCTGGGAGCCCAATGCAGGACTCCATCCCAGGACCTGGGATCATGACCTGAGCTGAAGGCAGATGCTTAACAGATTGAGCCACCCAGGTGCCTCCAAAGGAAGGAAATTCTGACCCCTGCTACGAAAAGGATGAACCTTGAGAACATTGTGCTAAGTAAAATAAGACGGTTACAAAAAGAAAATACTGTCTGATTCCACTTATATGAGATATCTAGAGTAGCAAATTCATAAGATGAGTACACAGGTGGTTTCCAAGAATCATGGGGAGCGGGGAATGGACAGATGTTTAAAGGGTATGAACAAGTTTGGAGATTAGGTGCACAAGGATGTGCATATACCGAACCGTATACACTTACTTTAAAAAGGTTACAACTGGGACGCCTGGGTGGCCCAGTGGTGGAGTGTCTGTCTTTGGCTCAGGGCCTGATCCCGAAGTCCTGGGATCGAGTTCTGCATCGGGCTCCCCCCAGGGAGCTTCTCCCTCTGCCTGTGTCTCTGCCTCTCTCTCTCTGTGTCTCTCATGAATATATAAATAAAATCTTTTTTTAAAAAAGGTTACAATGGTAAATTTTATGTTCTGTGTATTTTACCACAATTAGAGAAAAAAGATGCTGGCAAGTAGGAGCCATGTACAGACAAGCAAGGACACAGCAGATTAGCAGAGGAGCCTGGGAGGTAGGAAAAGAGTTAGTGTGAGGGTTCTGAGTGGCCCATGGGTTCGAGTGTCCTAGGGGTGTCTAGGTAGTCCACCTTGCTCCAAGACAGGGTCTGCAATCTGCAAAGCCAGGAGGAAGCTGGCCCTGCTTGAGCTGGCAAGGAGGAGCAGGGGAAACGGGAAGAGAATAGAACTCCTCCCAAGGGCCCCTTCCCCATCCTCCCCGCTGCCCCAGTGCCGGGTGTGCCTTCCCCCTAGAATGTAAACCCCACCAGGCAAGGACACTTTTAATCTCGTTCACCATTTAGTCCCTAGGGCCTGGAATAGTATCTCAGACGTAGTAGGTGCTCAATAAGTATTTGTGCAAGGCATGAATGAATCCTCATTGTGGCGACCCCACTATTTTCCCAGGTCAGCCTCCTGATCCACAGCTTTGCATGGCTCCTGGACAGAATGAAGTCTAGATGCCTTTGTGCAGTGTGCTAGGCTTTTAGCATTCCGAGCTGTTAGGTACCAACTTCGTCTCATATCATATCCCCCTCTAGACTTCACCGAGTCCCAAAAGCACCCTGGGCTTTCTCACTCACATGACTTTTCTTCCCCAACCCCAACAAAATTTTCAGCTTTTTCAAAATGCTGAAAGTTTTTGCATCCTTCCAGATACAGCAGATGCCAAACAGGGGAGGAGTGGTATTCATGGTAAAAAAAGACATCTTACCCCCAAATCCTGCTCTACACCTTTTGACTCAAGGCCCCCCCCTAATGTGATGGTGGGGGGCAGGGGGTGGGGAGGATGTAGCTGGCTTCTCAACCCAAGGACAGGCTGCCAGAGTCTAACCCCTGCTGGGACCAAGGGGATGGAGGAGGGAATGGGAGGGGGCCAGCAGAGGGGCTGGGTGGAACCCGGGATCACAGGAGCCTTCCCAGGACCGAACAGCACCTCAGGGCGCAAGCTCTGAGATGGGTATCATAGAGGGGACAGTGGATGGTACCTGCACTGAGCCAGGCCCGCAGGGACAGGGCCCAGCTTCACCTAGCTGGGAGCCCCCAGCACGAGGCTGGGACCTGGGAGCCTCAGTAAAAGCGCACTGCTCACGGGGGCAGTGGGGCTCATCAGTCAAGAGTGCAGGCTCTGGAGTGTGTCAGACCCAACTTCAAATCTAGGCTGCTCCACCCTCCGTGATCTTGAATAGTTTCCTCAACTTGTCGAGGCCTCAATTTCTCCATCTGCAAAGTGGGAACGACAAGCATGCCCATCAGATAGAGGGGTTGTGAGGATTCGAGGAGACAATGCAGAGAGACACGTCTCTATCCCAGGGGCCTAGGAAGCTGGACACGGAGGTAAACTCTCCCAAGATATTGGCTATTGCTATTGATGCAATAACAGTGAATATTTGCACAGCATTCCTGAGCTAACGGAGAACGTGGATGCCTCTGCTGAACTGGAGAGCTGGGGGATTGGCATTATTATTCCATTTCATGCAGGGAGAGGATGTGGGGTGGGGACTTGATAGACCATGGAGACACGTCATCCTGTCTTTTAATCCTCTTAGCCACTCAGGCCGGGTGATACAAAGGTGCCTGTTTTGCAGATATGAAAACTGAGGCTCAGGAAGGCTTGAACTTGCCTCCAACCAGTAAGCAGCAGAGGTAGGATAGGCCCCCCAGATCTGCCTTCGTCAAGAGTGCCAGAGGGGAGAGGAGAAGCGAGGAAGAGGAAAGATGGCCTTGTGTGGGGGAGTAGGAGGGGGTCCCCAGCTCCCCCTTCCTTGCTCCCTCCTCTCCAGCATGCAGGGCTGGCAGCTGAGGCTGGAGGCTATGTGGGCTGCAGGGGGGAGCAGCCGGGGGTCCTGCTGGTTCCTGCTGGGGGTGGCCTAGGCCCCACTATCCTCCTGGGGTGTTGAGAGGCCAGGCCTTGAAGGGTCTTTTGTGCCCCAGAGCCTCCTCTCCAGACACCAAGAGGGCATTTGATCCCAATTACAGAAAGTGGCTGGGTCAGCCGTCACCTTGCATGATCTGAGCGCCTGCGATGGTGGCTGATTAAAACCCAGACAGCACTCACCCCATCTTGGCCTTGAATCTGGGAGCCAGGGGCCTCCTGGGCCTCAGGTTGTGCCTGGATGGGCAGAGTCACCTCTGGTCCGCCTGGCACTGCAGACAGAGGGATCATCGGCGTGGACCGTGGACTCGTTGGTCATGTGGACATGTCTATAGAAGTTACATCAAGGGGCGGCCTGGCCTGGTGACACCCATGTCCTATTCCTTGTCCCCTTGGCTGGGCCAGCTCCCAGACAACAAGGACCAAGCCTCAGCCTTTTACACTTCCCTACTGCGGCTGGAGGAGAGGGCCCCTCGGTTCAGTGAGGACGGGGCTGACGATTCCTTCGACTACGTCTTGTCCTCCTCAAGATGAGTTTAGCAGGCAGGCAGCACTGCAGGGCTTGCGGGAGTGGGAGCGTCCTGGGGGCAGAGGAGAGGACAGTGTGTGGATGCAGCCAGGGGACAGGGCAGGGTGAGTCACCCAGTGAGGCCCTAGGGGAAGCACACCCCACACCAGGCATCATGCCCGTCCGTTAGCCGTGCTCTGCGCCAATCACGCGCTTTCACATGCACCGCCCCCTGACCTCCCACGGGGCTCTTGGAGAACCCCCCCCCCCCCACGTCATAGATGAGAAAGCTGAGGCCCAGGAGGGAAAAGTAATTTCTCAGAGGCTGCATGGGGAGCTGGTGGTGAGGTGGCTCCTGGATCATGAGTGAGGCAGGGCCAGGTCCAGAGATGTCCCTGGGTCACTGGTCTGGCCTGTCAGCTTCCTCACACACCGAATGTGCCTTTGTCCCCAAGCCCCTATGCTCTTGACTACCTTTGGCTCCAAGGTCATGGGCAATGCTCATGGTCTCTGGCCTCAGGCTACAGGTGTTCTGATTCCATGTGTGGGACTAAGTCAGGGCGATTGTTTGGGTATTGAAGCAAAAGGTTGGTGGAGTCATTTTGGGAGTGGGTGTGTGGGGTGTGGGGGAATGCTAAGACCCCTTGCTAGCTCATATGGTGTCTCTGTGCCCATTAGCAGAGACACATGTTCACTGGGACAAACATAGCTCCTGTGTCAGGCACTTGGCTAAAAAGAGTAGAGCAGAGGCTGAATTTCTTCTTCCATTCGCTTGATTAGGGATGCTCTGGTGCAGTGAACAACCTGCACAACTGTACACAGTGGTCCTGAAGAACATGGTACCCCAGAGCCCCCAAAGCTGCCCTTCAATACCCACCCTATCTTTAGATCTCTCTACCTTTCCTTCTCTCCTCTTCTTAGGTCTGAGCCTGTCAAGTGTCCCTGGGTCAGCAACTTTAAAGCAGAACAGGTTTTGTGGAATTTGAGAGACTGGAGGGACTGAATGGAATCACCTTGACCCTCCTCGTGGCAGGGGCAGAAACACTGAGACCCAGACAGAGCCCATGTCCATGCAGGGCTTGTGTGCTGCAGCATCACCCACCATATGCAGGCCCAGCTATGCCCCCCGTTCCTTCCCAAGGGATGTTTGAATTAAGGACTAGCAGGAGGAGCCCTTTCCCTCCCTGCTTGGCGAAGCCAGGTTTTGATTATGGTTTATTGTGGGGCTGCATTCCATCCAGAGCTTTTCAGAAGAACGAGTCCAGTTCTTTGCCTCAGTCTGGTCCTAAAAATAGCACCAGCGGAGGGGTTCCTTTTTCCTCCCAGCCACATAGTGGAAGGAGCGCTAGCCCTTTGCCACTGCCCGCCCTTTATGAACTTGGCCAGTTAACCTAGCCTCTTGACTCCCCAGCTGGTCCAGCTGTAGGATCAAGCTAGGGAGGGCCACCCTTCTTTGGGTGACATCAGGCCATGGAGGTAAGCAAGCACGAATGGCTTCGACATAGAAGGTCCTGCAGTTGGTGGGACAGTGTCGTGTGAGGACACGGAAGTGACTCTAACCTGTAAGGTGGTCTATCAATTTGTCCCAATATTTCTATCATCTTAAGAACATAAAATATCCAAGCCCCATGGATATACCAAAACATTTTTGGATCTTGTTCCCCCCCACCTGGATGACCTCCTAGGTTAAGGATAACAAGTCCCCCAGAGCCTTTCTCCTCTGCCTGGCAGAGAACCTTTGCTTTGTTCTAAAACAGTGCTGTTTAATGGAAATGTAATGTGAACCAGGTATGTAATTTTAAATTCTCTAGTAGCCACTTTTTTTTAAAAGAGTAAAATGAAACAGGTGAAGTTAATTTATTAATACAATTTATTCATCTCAGTATGTCCGAAGTATTATCACTTCAACATGCAACCAATATCGAAATGTTAACAAGGTATGCTCCTCTCTTTTTTCATGTTAAGTCTTCAAAATTCAATGTATGTTTTATAATTGTACATCTTTGTTCAGACCAGCTGCATTTCAAGTGCCCAATAGCCCCATGTGGCTAGTGCCACCATACTGGGCAGCACAGCTCTTAAACCATCCACCTCCTCTTTGCTGGATGATTTTGAGCAAATTACCCTCTTCTCTGAACCATCACCATATCCATATAATAAAAGCAGTGGCATTAGAGCAAGGATAGCAAATCTCTGGCATTCTCATTGTTCCCTTCATGCTGCTCAAGGCAGACATTAATAATGGATAGCCACTCACCCATGGCCATCTTTCCCACTGAGTCTTGGCCCAGCCAATGATTCTTACCCCAACAGGCATTAGCAAACAATTGCCGTCTGCAAATCAAATGAACTGTTTTTGCTTGTTGAATTTTTCTTTAAAAGATTTTATTCATTTATTCATGGGAGACACACAGAGAGAGACAGAGACATAGGCAGATGGAGAAGCAGGCTCCATGCAGAGAGCCTAATGTGGGACTCGATCCCAGGACCCCAGGATCACGACCTGAGCCAAAGGCAGATGCTCAACCACTGAACCATCCAGGCATCCCTGCTCTGTTGAATCTTGATGTCCTCAATGGGCTTGTGGAGTCTGGGTTCCTACCATTCCATCTCTATCATGTCTGTAAACCTGCCTCCTCCAACCTTTTCCCAGGCATAATTTAATTCAGACCACAGATGCCCACCACTCTGGTTTATTTTCATCTACTTCTCATGTTTTGTTTTGTTTTGTTTTGTTTTGTTTTGTTTTGTTTTGTTTTTCCATCTCGGTCTTATCCCACCAACATCCTAGAGCCGGAGTCGTATGCCAGGCTCAGGGCTGGGCAGGAGTCAGGAGTGTGAAGTCTGTTCTGGGTTGTGAGCCTGTGCTCAGGTGGTCATCTCCATCTGTGGGGCCAAGCCTTGTGTTGGGGCTGTCCGGACACTGGTGTGGGCACAGAATGTGGACCTCCAGTTACAGAGGAAGCCCGGAGGACAGAAACAGACCAGCGCTCATGCAACCAGCAGCTGTATTTGGGCTGCCTCACTTAGCCAGAATCATGGAGGCCCCAAAGCTTGTCCACACATTTGTATTTTGAGGCAATTGAAGGTCACCTTTTCTTTATGCAATTTTTTAAATTTATTTTTTTCCATGAGAAAATTTTCTAAAATAAATCATGTTATTCCTATTTTCTTGAAGAACTCTAAACACTATTTAACCTTTTATAGATGACTTGAAATGCTCATATTCATTATTGTTCTGTGCTTTAAGACTGTGTTCGAGAGACCCATCCACCTAGAGCAGAGGACTGTTTTTCTTTGCCCTGAATGGCCCAGGGGGCTCTGTTTTCCAGTCTCCTGTCTGCCTTTTAATATTTCTTCCTCATTTTCCTGTTGAGATGCACAGTATATACTCCTATGGCTACATGAGGCTAGTTCTAGCGAAACCAGAAGAAACAGAGGAAGGAGAAGTGAACTGGACCGAGACAGTCAGGGACAACTTCCTGGAGGAGGTGAGACTGAGCTATGCTGGGAAGGATGAAACAAAGAGAGTGAGGCAGGGGTCCCGGGGAGTGGCCATAGGAGAAGCAAGACCCTCAGATGGTCCCACTTCATCAGCTAGGGTAGAATGATAAGGAGAATGCGGGTTTCTTTTTTTCTATCATAAAGAAATGAAATGTGTCTCTTACTGTCATCCTCTAATGCTTCCGGGTACAGTCCTCACTAGGAGGGGTTTGGAGACTCTTGATTAGTATCTGTAAAGCATTTGATTTTCCCATCTGTAAAATGGGGCTCGCCTGGCTCTGCTGACTCACCAGCTGAGTGACAAATGCTTTGGAAACTGTCATGTGCTCTAAAGATGAAAGAGCTCAGAGCATAGATTTCAACCAAGTGTTCACTCAGCTACAATTTAGATTCAATTTCGATTATTCAAGGAACATATGACTCTATGCAGATATACATAGTACAGATGCGATTAAGTTTCCTTTGTTTTTTGAGATTTTATTTATTTGTTCATGAGAGACACAGAGAGAGACAGAGACAGAGACACAGGCAGACGGAGAAGCAGGCTTCATGGAGGGGCCCGACGTGGGACTCGATCCCAGACCCCAGGATCACACCCTGAGCCAAAGGCAGACACTCAACTGCTGAGCCACCCAGGCGTCCCTGATTAAAGTCTCCTTGGTCGCCGAGGTCTCCTTGTCCTGGTCCCCTACCCCATTCCCTGGAGACAACCGCTGGTATTATTCTGCTGTAAATTCTTCCAGACATGTTTCTGTGGGTTTACATACATGCGCATGTACCTGTGGAAATAGGTGGTGGTTTGTTTTGTTCCGCCTTGATTTGCTGTAGGTGACTGAAAGTACTCTGCTTCTGGCCACCCAACAACATGCCTTCGTGATGTCCCCTTACGAGGACATATAGAGCTACCTCGTTCATTTTAATGGCCCCGCAGTGCTCCCCAACTGTTGGACATTTAGCTTGCTTCTAGTTTTTTGGCTTCTATAAGTCACATTGCTGCGATCATCTCTGCGCATACCTTTTTAGACACAGTGGTGTTTTTCTCTGGAGGAGCCACGAAGATGTATAATTTGTGGGTGGTAGGTTCTGTGTGCATTTGGACTTTCAGTAGCCACCGCCAAATTGCCCTCCAAAACAGCTGTGCCCACTTCGACAGTGGCCATTTGTTTGCATCCTCACCAGCTCCCGATATGAGGAGCACATGGGGACATGGGCAAGAGGAGTCTCCGCTCTGAGCCCTGCACTTCAGAGGGCCCAGCTCTGTCCATCCTGCAGCCATGCCCCACCCCATGGGGTGAGGAGTCTGCAGAGGCAGGTGCTGATGCATCTGGGGTCACAGACAGGTACCCACTCAGAGCCTGCACTCCCATTTTAGAGGATGCTCTGGGTACCTGGGACTCATGAATTCTTGCCCAAGTGGCCCTCATAGGACCTGTGGGGGTCTGTTTTCTGAGTCCGTCCCTCCAAAGGTGAGCTACAAATCTTGTATGTGGACCCTGGTTCCCAGGGTAGCCAACAGTGGCTGTTGTGCAGTGGCAGTGTGTGGACAGAACTGGATGCCCTGGCTGGAGAGTCCACACCCAGCTGAGGAGCCCCCCAACACACACGCAGCTGAGGAGCCCCCCGCACATACACACAGAGTGGAGGACCCCCTCCCCCACATACATACCCGAGGAGACACACACACACACACACACACACACACACACACCTAAGGAACCCCCCCAACACATACACACAGAGCTGAGGAACCCCCAACACAAACGCAGCTGAGGAGCCCCCACACACATGCACACAGCTAAAGAGCCCCCCAACGTATACACATAGAGCTGAGGAGCCCCCCACACACAGCTGAGGAGCTCCCCCACACATACAGCTGAGAGCCCCCCCATACACCCAGCTGAGGAGCCCCCACATACACAGAACTGAGGAGGCCCCCACACACATGCTCACAGCTGAGGAGCTCCCCAACAGCAAGCCATGAAGTTGGGGGAAGGATATAAAAAGGGGGAGCTTCTTGTCCTTGGCCCCACGAATGTTGTGGGTAGTTGTGATACCAATGACCTTTGCGATTTGGTTTCAGCATTTTCTAGCACATTCACTCCTTCCAACTTACGTGTGTGTGTCTGTGTGTGTGTGTGTGTGTGTGCGCGTGTTGGGGAGGGGGCCTCAGCTTCTCCTTTTTACAGAGAGGTTAGGAAACAGGACCCCGCCAGCAACGGAATGTGACCAACACGAGCCCCGCTCTGGCCTCATTCCCGGGTCAGGCTCATCATTTTTTTTTTCTCCTTCATCCTAATTTCCAACCAATATGATTCTCCCGTTCCTAGGCTATCTCTTCCTCCGTCTCCGGGAAGGGGGAGCCCGTGTCTGGGGTGGGGGCTGCCTCCAGGGACTCATTTCCAGCCAACCTGGAGCACTTCAAAGGGGTTCCTTCCCAGGAAGCGCGCTTTTCATGGAAATTAAACACGCTGAGCAGGTGTCTCTCCTCCCCTGCCCCTCTCAGGAGAGCGGGCCAGGGGCTGCAAGGGAGCTGAAATAAACGGTGCAAATAAACCTCGGCACCCGTTAGCGACAGCTCCCAGAATTTAAAGGGACACGTAATCACTCCTAATACACATCCAGGGCAGGGAGCCAGATGTCGCTGATGGCAAGGAGCATTGTTGGCAGAGAGGAGCACACAGCGCCCCAGCTCCCACTGACACAGCCGGGCCCGCTTCACGAGCCCTCTCTAGACTGACAAGGACATCTTCCTCTTCCTCCTCACTGCCACCGTCGCCACGGATGCTTCTGTGTGCTGAGAGCTTGATGGTGCCCCAGGCTGTGTGCAAGGAGCCTTGCACGGGTCAGCTCATTGAAGCCTCCCACCAACCCGATGCAGGATGAAATACTATCCCCATTTTACAGGTAAAGAAACTGAGGCTCAGAGAGAGGAACGCCTGCCCGAAGTTGCACAGTTAATTTGGGGCAGAGATGAAATACAGTTGCAGGTGTCTCTGACTCCCGAGGCGGGCCCCCCTACCTTCTAGAGTTGCTCCTTGCCCCTAGGCACAATGTCCTTGAGGCTGAGCCACAGGGCCAGAGAGGCAGCCCCTCTACCCCAGCATGACTCGAAGAAGGAGGAAGGTCCACTTGCCTCTAACGCCCTGGGTCTCATCCTGCCTGCCACCCAGTGGCACTGGGACAAACAAGATAGGAAGCCCTAGAGAATCATACTCACCGGGCCCATTGTGGGGACATGGTTGTCAGTCCCGACCTATGACTTAGGAAAGTGTAGGAAGGGGCCTCTGCTCCCAGACGTCTCCTCTGTGGGCCCCCCGAGATGCCACCAATGTGAAGTTGCACCGCTAGGGCAAGCATGGCCCCATTTAGCTCCTCTTTGAAAAAGCAATGAGTCTGGAGACACATTTAGTTTCTGCCACCTTGGAGTGAATTAATTTGCATTGACAGAAGCCTGAGGGCAGCATGGAAGCTACTGGGCCCCTGGAAAAATGAGAACGTGAGCCAAGAGGAAGGGAAGCAGGCCTTGTCTGCATTACTGGGAAGTAGGCTCCCCAGCCTCGTGGCCACCCAGGAACTGGGCGGGTGTGGGGGCAGTTAGACCCACGGTGAAGACCAACCAGACCACGATGAAGCCTGCTTTATGCAGATGTTGTGGCCAGTGGCTCAAGCAGTACTCACAGTAGTTCTGGAAAGACAGGAGGCCGCTCAGAGAAATTAGGCTCAGAACGGGGAAGGGGGTCACCCAAAGACACGGTTTACAATTGAATCCAAACCCCACCCACGTCCACCCACAGCTCTGCATATGCTCCCGGCTGCCACTGCCTCGGCCAAGACCCTTGGGGTGTCTC
Organism: Vulpes lagopus; assembly: GCF_018345385.1. Taxonomy (NCBI): domain Eukaryota; kingdom Metazoa; phylum Chordata; class Mammalia; order Carnivora; family Canidae; genus Vulpes; species Vulpes lagopus. The sequence goes on along the minus strand of NC_054831.1, from coordinate 109,940,954 downwards.
TCCAGTTGTCATGCCTGAGGGAGGCCAAGGGTGGGGAGGGGTGTGAGTGCCAGGTCTCGGCTCCTGCAGTAGGTCCTGCTTCTTAAGGACAGGCAGGACAATGGCAGCCCCATTTAGCCAACGGGATAAAAAGGGCTCGGAGGAGTGTTGAGATCCCACACCGGCAGGAGCAGAGGTAGAATTTGAACCCAGGACCCTCGGCCTCTAAATGTCTTGCTCCAGAGATTCCTCTCTGGTCCAGAGGCCTCAGGCCACAGCGCCACGCCCTCCCTTCCCCTGGCCACTGCACCCACTTTGGGCCCTTTTGAAGGTGGCTATAAGTGGCTCCCGTTGGCGTGTGGGCCTGTCTGGATGGGTAAGTAAGTGGCTTTGGTGACGAACGGGATGTCAGTCCTTCCCCCATGCTATGTTTAGAAAGGTGTCAGCCCCAAAACAGCCTGGCTCAAAGGTCACCCAGGAGGTAATCACGAGTGTCTCTAAAACCCCATCTCTGACCTTCCTGCACTCAGACACGAGGGCCAGGAGGGTCACCAGGCGGAATGGGATCCGGTGCGGCCTGCGGGCGCGGTGGGGAATGTGCCACCCTCCAGGCGGAGCAGAGGACGGCCCCAGGCCTGGGGCAGAGCTGGGAAGTGGGGCAGTCGCTCCCTTTCTTCCTTCAGATACCACGGAGGGCCCACGGGATGACGCCCTGTCCATAATGGCTAACGGACACTGGCCCTCCACGAGTCCCCACCCACGGCACACGGGCACACGCACGCACCCCCAACACACACACATGTGTGTGCACACTCGCATGCAGAGCGGAGCGAGAAGGAATTTGAAGCAGAGTCTACCAAGCCTTCGCCTGTCAACGGTTGAAGTATAATTCTCAATTTTTATATAGTCTTAAGTATTTAAAAAGCTTGGATAAAAACGTTATAAAAGATTTAAAAAGTCAAAAGACATACCAAGGTATGTTCTCCACTTTAAGCTACTGGAGATCACTGCTGCGTTACTATGTTCCACCAAATTAATTGATATTATTATTTTTGGCACAGGCCTCCGAACACAATTTCTCCATGTGCCTTTGTTTATTCATTTAAGATTTTATTTATTTATTCATGAGAGACACAGAGAGAGAGGCAGAGACACAGGCAGAGGGAGAAGCAGGATCCCTGCGGGGAGCCCAATGCGGGACTCGATCCCAGGACCCCAGAATCACGCCCTGAACCGAAGGCAGATGCTCAACCGCTGAGTCATCTAGGTGCCCCTCCACATGCCTTTGTTAAACCGAAGTAGATCCTGAGATCGCAAGCGGGATTGTTAATTAAAAACAAATAAATAAAAGCATTTTCATTTGAGATGATTTTTCAGTGTGAATTAGGATGCTTTCCATAATGGATGCAAGAAACAATATCCTGTGGTGAATTACATACCACATCTGGCAAGACTGGTGAGGCATTTGCAACCCCAGTTTTAAATTTTGACACTCATCCGGCAGCAGTATTCAAAATATTGCCAACTGGTGCAGAATTCGAATGGACCATGGCATCCATACTGGAGTAAGGTCCCTGGTCCCTGTCCTATACCACCAGGCCTGAACCACTGAGATGTTGGGTGGTAGGGGGGGGGGATGATGGGGAAGGGGCCAGGGTTTAGGATGAATGGGCACTCAGGGCTAGTTCACAGCTGGTAAGGAAATTGTTTCAGTATTCTTTTTTTTTTTTTTTTAAGATTTTATTTATTCATGAGAGACAGAGAGAGAGAGAGAGAGAGAGAGGCAGAGACACAGGCAGAGGGAGAAGCAGGCTCCATGCAAGGAGCCCGACATGGGACTCGATTCCTGGCCTCCAGGATCACACCCTGGGCTGAAGGTGGCGCTAAACAGCTGAGCCACCGGGGCTGCCCATTTCAATATTTTAACAACTAGTAAGTTGTATCTGCCCCTTGTGCGACTATCAGGCCTATATTCATCCACAAGGCTTCTCTGGTCCTATGATGACCTTTATCTTTATTAAAGATCCCTGCCTTTTAACTAGAGTGCGAAGCCCATAAACATTTAATGAAGGCACGGATATGCTTGGATTGAGGCCTCCCACGTTATTATTTCTCTTGCATTCTATTATTTATTTTTTCCTTTATTATTTTTATTATTTTATTATTTGTCACCTCTAGTTTTCTGCTCCCCCCTCTCTCTCCTTCTGCTTTTCCTTTGGATTATATAAATATATTTTTAGAATTCCATTTTCATGTATCTGTTGTCCTCTTAGCTCTATACCTTTTAAACTGTGTTTTTTCAGCAGTTGCCCTAAGAACTTTATCATATAGCCTTCCTTGCCTACCGTACCCTGAGAGAGATGCTGAGCCATGTGATGGGTCCATCTAGGTCCATTTACTGGCCCCGCCACCCTGGTTTCCACCGGTCCTTTATGCATTATTTGCTAGCTGTACTGCTTCTACCTGTCTTATAAACCTCATGCTACAAAGTCATACTTTGTTGCTTTTAACAGCTCTATGTTAAAGAAATGAAGAGAAAAAAAGTCTTTTACATTTATCCAGATGTTTCTCATTTCTGATGCGCTTCTTTCTTTGTGACTGCAGATTTCTCTCTGGTATCATTGCCCTTCAGCCTGATGGAACATCCTTTGTAGTATTGTTTGTTTGTGTACAGACCTGACAGTGACATGTTCTCTTAATTGCTTAATCTGAAAATGTCTCTATGTCATCTTTATTATTTAAAGATATTGTCACTGAGTATGGAATTCTGACTTGGCATCCCCCATCCTCTAGAACTCCGAAGAAGTGATTCAACCATTTTCTGGCCTTTGTAGTCTCTCATGAGAAGTTAGCATGTTTTCAAATTGTTCTTTCTCTGTATTTGATATGATTTTTTTTTCTGGCTTCTTTCACATAAAGGTGCAGATTTTCTCTTTATGATTGGTTTCAACAGTTTGGCTATGATGTGTCTATGTGTGGTTTTCTTTGTACTTATCTTGCTTGGGATTCACTGAGCTTAAGTCTATACGATTTTTGCTTTTGTCATGCTTGGGGGAAATTCAGCCTTTATTTCTTAAAATATCTCCTTTACTTCTGTAATTCTAGTTTCATGTCTTATAGATCTTTGGATATTGAGCCACAAGTACCTAAGGCTTTATTTTTTAAAATTTATTAAAAAATTTTTATTTGAGGGGGTATATGGGTGGCACAGTTGGCAAAGTGTCCAAATCTTGATTTGGGCTCAGATCATGATCTCAGGGTCATGGGATCAAGCCCTGCTTTGGGCTCCATGCTCAGTGGGGATTCTCTCTCTCCCTATCCCTTTGCCCCCACCCTGTGTGCTCTCTCTCTCTCTCAAAAAAAAAACACTGAATCTTTAAAAAAAGTTTTATTCAAGTATAGTTGATACACAACAGTACATTATTTTCAGGTGTATAACATAGTGATTCAACAAGTTTATCTATTGGGGCACCTGGGTGGCTCAGTGGTTGAGGGTCTGCCTTTGGCTCAGGTTGTGATCATGGGGTCCTGGGATTGAGTCCCACACCAAACTCTCTGCTGGGAGCCTGTTTCTCCCTCTGCCTGTGTCTCTGCCTCTCTCTATGTGTCTCTCATGAATAATGTCTCTCATGAATAAATAAATAAAATCTTAAAAAAAGAGTTTGATATGCTGTGCTCACCACAAGTGTAGCCACCATCTATCACCATACAATTATTATACTATCATTGACTATATTCCCTATGTTATGCCTTTTATTTCTGTGACTTAATTCATTATGTAACTGGAGCCTGTGTCTCCCACTCCCCTTCACCCTTTCTGCCCATGTCCCCACCCCCTTCACCACTGGCAACCATTAGCTTGTTCTCTGTATTATGGATTGGGTTCTGATTTTTAATTTTTTTTTCAATCTTAGGTCTCTCTGTTTTCAGAGAAAAACTTCTGCTGCTAAGTCTATTAAGTTCAGTTTTAATTCTGGTATTATACTATTGAGTTCTAGAATTTCTATTTGTTTTTAAAAATAGTTTGATTTTTCCACTTGGATTTCATTCATTGTGAGCATATTTTCCTTTTGGTCCATGAGCATAGTCACAATAGGTGTTTTAAAATTTGTGCCTATTGATTCTAGCAGCTGAGCCATCTCTGCATTATCTTTTCTCTCAAAGTTGGTCACAATTTTCTGGCTGTCTTTTTCATTGGATAATTTCTTACTGTACTCAGGATGTTGTGAAGGTTAAATGGTGATGACTCTGGACTCTGTTATATTCCTCTGAAGAGCACTGATTTTTATTTGTTCTAATAAGCAATTACCTGGGTTAGACTTAAACCACAAATTCTGTCATTTGGGGTACCAAGTCAGGCCTCAGCTCATTTCTTTTACTGTGAGCTGTTTTCTGCCCCCAAGCATGCCTGGTTCATGGGGCCATTCAAGATTTAGTTAGTTAATATACAGAATTTGGGGGCTTTCTCGGCTGCATGCCCCTTTCTGAGGGTCTTCTTTTGCTTTCTGGTGAGTATGGTTGTTTCAAACACTGTTCTCTGGTGTTCAGACCCCAGAGACTGTGGTTTTCTAACAAAATTTTCATGGTGCTGACTTCAGCCTGCAGCAGGGCAGCAGTGAGTAGTAACTCCCTCTCTATTGTTCTCATCTCTTAAGGTTTGACACTCCAGGATCTGCCTGCATTTGTTCACTCTTTAGTGCCTTTTGGTCAATGGTTTTTATATTTGTTCAAGGTTTATAATTGTTATCTGCAGAGAAGGCCTGGTAGGAACTGACTTGGATGCATTGAAGGTGAAACTAACTTTTGATAGTGATTAATTCCATAGTAGTTATATTTGTAAGTTTAAATTTATAAAATGGCCTGTTACATTGTGTCATCTATCTTTTTTTTAAGGTTGAGCTTCTCTCACTGATTTCATTTATTAAAAAATAAGATTTTGCTGTTTACCAAGCTAAGAAAACTATAGGCCATTATGATTTTTGGGGTCTCATCACTCCCAGCTTTGATCTTAGCATCCTGACATTGGTTTAACTATATCAGGTATTATTCCAGACGCTGGGGCCCAAGTCCCCCACTCCAATCTTTCTTAACCATCCTTGCCGTCTGTGGAGACATGAACTTTTCCAAAAGCACTCACATCAGTGGTTACACCTCAGCTCCACAGTCGCCCTAGGAGCCCAGGCAGGCAGATAGTGTCACCATTTGACAGATAAGGAAACTGTAAGTAAGTGGTGAGAGGTAAGTAGTGAGAATGAACTGCCCTGAGAGGCTAAAACCCAGGACTCCTGATTTCAGTCCATTGCCCTTCCCCTGGACCTCACTGGGCAGAACAGAGAGGTTTGGGTTACTGTTATCAGTGGGGTGTGGACTTCCAGGGGAAATGCCTGGACCCCATCCTCAGGTAGGAAAGCACTCTAGGCTATCCTTCAGACTGCCTCTGTCACTGCTCTGCTGTGTAGGTTGGGACAGGCCATTCTACCTGAGTGTTATCACCTCCCCCTTCAGATAAACAGATTGATTTGTAGGATTTCTGTGTTCCTTTTAAGATTTTAACATTTTTCCGCTTTCTAATAATTTCTGCTTAGTTTTATCTGCCGTATTAGCCTCTACCTTCTTGATGTCTGCGTCTCATTCATTCATCCATTTAGCAGATGATTCTTGACCACCTGGCACATGGTAGGCATTGCCCCACGAGCCAGAATGTAGGCCTGATGATCCCATTCCTATCATTCTAGAGCTCACAGTCCCCTGGGATAGATGGACATGAGACAAGGAGGCTTACAATCCCCTGCTGTGTGTGTCATAATAGGGCCATTCAGGGGACTGTGGGAACAATGGGGGGAGCGCCTTGCCCACACTTTGGGCTGAGTGTGTGTGTGTGTGTGTGTGTGTGTGTGTATGTGTGTGTGGTGATCCCTGGACACATCAATGCCAGGTAAGCAGTAACAATAATAAAATGAACATTTATTGAACATCTCCTGTTAGGGTGACCAACTTCCTGGAATGCCTGGGACTGAGGAATTTCCTGGAATGAGGGCTTTTCAGTGCTAATATCAGGAAAGTCTCATGTGTCAGACACTGTTCTAGGCACATTCCATAAATTAACTTTTAAAACCCTTACAATAAGCCTATTAATAGTGCTGTTATTTTCCTTCATTTTATAGCTGAGGCATTCAAATTTAATAACCCACCTGGGACAGGTAGCTGGAGATAACCAAAACCATAATCTGAACCCAGAGCCCATGGTCTTGAACTTGACCTCACAAGGAGTCAGAACTACCTGAGAGAAGAGGCAGAAGAAAACAGGATGGGGGTGCCTGGGGGGCTCAGTGGTTGGGTGTCTGCACTGGGCCCAGGTTGTGATCCTGGGGTCCTGGGATCGAGTCCCACACCGGGCTCCCTGCATAGAGCCTGCTTCTCCCTCTGCCTGCGTCTCTGCCTCTCTCTCCGTCTCTGTGTCTCTCATGAATAAATAAATAAAAACCTTAAAAAAAAAAAAGGAAAAAACAGGATAGGGGTCGAGGGCACTGGCTCTGGCGCCTTACGCCCCCTCTGTTGTTCTCCTCATCTGTAAAGCAGGGATGCTCATAGTACCTCTGCTCCAGGTTGCTGAGCATACTGGACAAGCTGCAGTGTGCTGAGAACTTGCCACAGGGCTCACCCCACTGAATATCACTGTGGAAGTCCAGGGAAGGGGCTGGGAGAGTTTGAGGAACAGGAAACAGCCCAGAGAGGGGAGAGGGAGAGAGAGAGAGAGAGATGGGCCACCAAGTTCTGTCTGGCAGAGCACAGAGGGCTGGGGAGACAAAGCCAAGAGCAGGGGTCAGATACGGCTTTCATCCTCCCAACCTGATTTGGCAGAGCTGGGACTAGGGTGAGGCAAGGAAGGCATTGGCCTTGGGCGCGAAATTTAAGAAGATTCCATAATTAAGATAAGTAACATTTTAATGTAATATTTTTAAAAGCTGATATTAAGTAAAAAAAAAAAAGAATAGAAAAGAAAGTCCATAATGAATAGAATATCAACATTTTAAAGGCAGGAACTGGTTTTGCTCTTTCATGATTTGGAGTCAGTTTCCTCACCCCCTAATCCCAGCCCTTTTGGATCCTGCCTTTATTTAAAATTTCAATATTCTGTTCATCAGGGATTTATTTTTTCCTTAATTTTAATTAAACGAATAGTGCATGAAAATATTTATCTTGGGGCACCTAGGTGGCTCAGTCAGTTGAGTGTCTGATTCATGATCTCAGCTCAGGTCATGATCTCCGGGTCGTGAGATTGAGCCCCGCGTTGGGCTTCGGGTCTGGCTTTGAGTCTGCTTGAGATATTCTCTCTCCCTCTTCCTCTGCCCCTCCACCCTCTCTCTCAAATAAATAAGTAAATCTTTTTTATTTATTTTTATTTTTTTATTTTTTTAATTTATGATAGGCACACAGTGAGAGAGAGAGAGGCAGAGACACAGGCAGAGGGAGAAGCAGGCTCCATGCACCGGGAGCCCGATGTGGGATTCGATCCCGGGTCTCCAGGATCGCGCCCTGGGCCAAAGGCAGGTGCCAAACCGCTGCGCCACCCAGGGATCCCTCTTTTTTTAAAAAACTATTTATCTTGATTCATTTTGGCACACCCTTGGATTTGGCACCTCAGGTGAGCGCCTTGTGCATTACCCTCCAGCCCTGGGCCTGGACATTCAGGGTCGGTAGCTGTGGTCGTGGAGCAACAGGGCAAAGCTCTCCCTTGGTCCTCTCCAGGGTGGCCCAGTTCGGAGGATCAGGTGCATGGTTGCCCCGCAGCACTGGCACAGGCCCCGGGGTCAGCACCAGCACAGACGCGGGCACCTGGCGTGCACCTGCCCAACAGGTGGCCGTGAGCATCCCCTTCTTTTCGGGCATCCAGAGCCCAGGTCTCAGGTCTCTTTCCCGCTGCCTTCTGCCCACAGTTCCTCCACTCTGCAGCTGAGGATGGGGCTGTTGGGGAAGAGGTGGCCTCAGACATGGCATTGCTATTTCAGGCCAGACGATGGCTTCCTTCTCTAGCCCAAATGAAACCTTTCCTCTCCCGAATTCCTCAGCCCTCTCATTAGCGGTTGTGTTTGTGGATAATAGCTATAATGAGGAGGCAATAAAAAAATCCAGAATGTGCTGCCCGGCGGCCTCTCCTTACCCCTTCCACAGGCAGCGCCTGCCAGCTCGGGCTGAGGCCTTAATGGCTCGGCCGTGGACCCGGGGGCCGAGAGTGGGCACTTGCGTTACAGCTGCATTATTTAATCCCCATTAGTTAAAAAAGCCGGGCCACAGGCCAGGAGCCCAGGAAAATAAGTGGTGACAGGTGAGAGAAAAAGAGCCTCCCGACGGCCTCTGTAGCCACTTCAAAGGCCACGGCCCTGCCAGGTAATTGAGGCCTAATGGACACCATGTCCGGGAAACGGCTTGGCCAGAGATGCCCCGGCACACGGGACAGCAGACAGGCAGGGGAAGGGGAAAGGCTGGGCCGGCCGGGCCGGGCCCAGGATGGCCCCTGTAATTAGACCAGTCCAGAGCAAATACCTTTTCTGTCAGGCGCTGGGCGCAGTTACTTACGACTTCCATTTTGGGAGGTGGTGGGAAGAGGGCCTTGGGCCAGACGCAAGCCGCCTTCCAGAAGGGCCGTCTCCTCCCGCACTTGCCTCTGCCAGGATCTGGTTCTTCTGGTTCTTGAAGGGAGGAAGCACTTGGAGGAGTGTGGTGTGCATCTATTTATCTGTTTGTATGTCTGTTTGCATGCATGTGGGTTTGCGTGTGCGTGTGTGTGTGTGTGTGTGTGCGCGTAGATGTGTTCTGTCTTCACCTGCATGTGTCTCTTGTGTGTACGTGTGTGCTCGCGTGCGTATAGGACACCCTCTTCCCCCTCATTCCCGCCTTCCCCACTGCAGTGCTTCCCTTTCTTTCTTCTTACATTGGGAATCTCACTTCTGGAAGGTACGACAGCACCCAGTATCCACCTGGGCCCCTGAAACAGTCCTCCCTTCCACCTACACGTCCTGTTGAATTTCTAGAACTCCAGCACAGGGCTGGAGGCTTGGCCGGCTGTTTGGATAATGATCCCGGTCGGCAGAGTGCAGGGAAGAAGCCCCAACTGACTAGCCCAGTGGAGTCCATCTGGGCAGCCCCAGAGCTCAGACTCCCACAGAGAAGGCGGGAGGAGAAGGCCGCCCAGGTCTGGAGAAGCAGTAAAGCGAAGTACAGCCATTTCCATGTTTAAGTCATTGGAGGACCTCCTCTGCGCATGTCCCCCCACGTCCACAGACTACTCTGACCATTCCTTGTTACAATATTTTGTCATTAAATCAACTCACTTTTGAACTTAAATTTACTTTAAAAAGAAACCTTTGATTGCTACCAGAAATGGAAAAATCGATGTCGTTTGGCATAAATAGCAGATAATGATAAAAATGAGCACTGTGAAAATAGAAGATCCTTTTCCATTCCAGCTAGCTACTGTGACTGTTTGAGGTCCAAGTTCAAGGGGGCCGGGGAGCAAGCGGGGAGAGGGGGTGCTCTCACGGAAAAGGAACGTTAACGAACGTTAGGAAAGCATCAGGACATTCTGGCTCCTAGAAAGGATAGTGACTCCGTGTGTCTTTGCCTGTATGTGTCTCCTCGTGGGTGATGGCACCCCGAAATGGAAATGCGTCAATGCTCCCTGCATGACGGAGGGAACCAACGCCACCCCCAATAATGCCGAGCCTACAGGTGGCTGTTACCACTGGGCTTCAAATCCTTGGCATTGGGAAGGTTCACCTGGGCTCTCCAGCTTGGTTTCCTCCTCCCCAAAACGGAGGGAAAATGGAAACTACGTGGGGGAAGGATTGGAGGGAAAGGCTTTGTGCGGAGAACTTGGCACCCAGCACTCGACGAGCCCTCCCTGGTGTTCAGGTTACCTGGGCAGAAGCTGGGTTCTGAGGGCCTCCCAGGTCTCTGGAGGTCTTCGGCCTGACAAGGAGCTCAGCGTGACCCTGAGCTGACCTGGTCTGGGGAGTCATGGCACCTTCCTTGCCTTGCGCCAGGGAGAGACGGAGGGATGCGGAAGGCCAATACTCAGACCACCAAGGCCCTTTCTCTCGCAGGCTGGCCGATGACCACGACACAGGGAGGAGCCCCCTTTCAGGTAAGTTGGCCCAGGCCCCAGGAGGGGGGCACACCACGATCCCTCAGAAACAGAGGTGAGGGAAGGTCCCACCTGGACCCAAAAGACATTATTTACAGAAGCCAGGTACCATTCTGACACGTAGGCACCCATTCCTGGCTTAGTGATGTGCTGTGAACGTGAAGTACCGGGAGTTAAATACAGTCAGTAGGGACGCCTGGGTGGCTCAGTGGTTGAGTGCCTGCCCTCGGCCCAGGGCATGATCCTGGGGTCCTGGGATCGAGTTCCCCATCTGTCTCCCCGTGGGGAGGCTGCTTCTCCCTCTGCCTGTGTCTCTCTGGGTCTCTCATGAATAAATAAATAATGTCTAAAAAAAATACCGTCGGTAGCCCATTTTACACATCGTTCAGCTCACTCCTTGGGTGGGGAAGCCAGGATCTGAACCCCGCCGGGCTCTGGGCTCTTCCCCCCCGGGAGAGAGCTGCCTCTCTCAGATGCACAAGCACATGGTCCCGTTGTGTGGGACACGGATCTGAGAGCGCGTGGGGCGGCCGTCGCTGCCGGATGAGTCACATCGGGGTGTCTGCAGCCCGGGCCACCATCAGGCAGCTCCGACCGACGGGAGTTTATTTTGCAAAACCAAATCCTGCTCATTTCAGTCTGTTAACATGAAAGCTGCCTCTAATTCCATCTACAAACACCGCCTTCTCTGAGCTGCAGTTGGCAGGGGCGGCCAGCATCGCCCCATTTCACATTCCTTCGAGTCACCAAGTGGAGCAGCCGGCGTGTGGCCATAATTCAGGATTCAGCGCTCGGGTTTCATGAGACAACATCAGAAATACCTCCGAAACCGCCCGAGTCCTCCGCGGCCCTGGGGCGGGCCCAGGGCGCAAGCCCAGCTCCTGCCCGAGCGGGGGGCCCGGCTGGCGGCTCTGTGGGGCTGGGCTCTGCGCGCCCCCGGACGGCAAGGCTGCTTCGTAAATATGCACGCAGCTGGCCTCTCACCTTCCCCTGGGATCAGGCATTTCTGTGGTCACGGGACAGGACCCCATCTGGTTGAATGCTGCCTTTGATGGAAGCCAGGACTGCCTGCATGCTGGGGCACAGGGCAGCCGGGCTGGCCATGGGCGCTGTGCCCAGCGCCGGGGGCCCCTTAGGCCCCTGGAGGACCGGGGTGTTGAGCAAAGCATGCTGCCCTATGCACCCACCGCACTCCGCCTTCTCGCCCCCCCAGCTCTCTCCTGACCCCTCAGGGCTCTGCTTCTTCCCATCCAGCCTCGGAGTGTCCCTGGGGCCATGGGCCCGATGATCTTGGGGCTGCCAAGCTCATCGGCACCCGCCCCCCTCCCCACAAAACCGAGTCTAAGAAATTCTAGATGGTGGTCATCGAGAACTTTTGCAGCCCAGCTCTACCCTGGACCTGGCAGGTGCTAGGGTGCCAGTCCCCGACCCCCTCCACTGGGCAGCTAAAGGAGTGTCCAGTGCTAACGGCACCCAGCTTCAGTTCGCCTTGGAGGTTACCCTCTGCCGAAATGCCGGGCAAGTCGACCTCTCCCCGACCCTGTAAATCATGGCTAGGAACTCCTCTCTTGGTTCTGTTTCTAGGGGACCCACCCTAAGACAGTAAATGAATGAATGACTAGTAAATGCAGGAGAGCATTAATGGGTAAGTCAAAAGTTTCCTAACGATTTGTTTTTCAGATTGAACAGGCTTTGTCTTTCAGTGGAGTGTAGTAAACATTCACTGAGCACACACTCATTAGCTGGGGTATACAGGCTAAACCCCATCTGTCGTATATTTACACAACATCATATGTAGGCGTATGCACTTACACCCACAGTCACACGCCATGCACTTCCCCTCACGCCCGGGTTCATGCCATATGTCCGTTTGCGTGTCAAGTCCAGCGCTGCATCCCATACCGTCTATCCACAAACTGATATTCTATATATTTGTTCGTACCCTTTATATAGTCACACACGGGCATATCTTATATATGTTTATGCACACACGGACTCATTTGATGCGTATGCACACACGTGGTCTTGCCCATCGCATCTATATGTTCACAGTCTCCCTCCACACATACTATGCACGCCTCTAGTCGGAGGTCCTATTCGTTTCCACCACGGGGTATATATGCTCTGATTCCTGGGTAAAGTGGTGACTTATTTCCTTAAAAAGAAACCCACATTTGATTAATTTTTCCCCCTGAATTTCTCCCTGTCACATGGGAGGAAAAAGTTGTTGTGTTTGTGTATTAGGCCCATTAGCCTAGATAAACTGTTGGCCTCCTGTAATGATTAATGACAGAATAGTGCAGTTGTTGCAAAAATAAGTCATGCAGTGAGGAGAGAGCGGAAGATTATATCTAACACCAGGGGATGGCTTATTAATCTCACTTCTGGAGGAATTCCTGAGTAAATCAGTCTCCTTTATTAATGATATTTCACTCTGCTCTGCGAGATATCTTTTATCCAGCCAGAAGGGCAATTATCTATTTAGGCCAGGAAACAATATTAGTTACTGCCTCAGCTCCACGGCTAGGAGAAAGGCCAAGAGAAGGAGGAAAAGAGCAAAACACAGAGCAGAGGGCTCCTGTCCCCGGGCTGACGGATACCAGGGTCCCTTAAACCTCCAAAGCAGGTTCTCGCCCCCCGCCCCGCCCTTGTGTGGTGTGAATGTGCGTGTGTCTGTGTCTGTGTGTGTCTGATTGGGGTGAAGGGATCCGAGGACAGTTGTCCTGCTCCCCTGCCTGAGATAGCCAACGAGGACTCACTCATTCAGTAAGCACCCCTGAGCACCTACTACGTGCAGGGCCTATGCCAGTGAAGGCTGGGCCCTCATGCTCCTTTGTGGAGTCACTTCTACTTTGATATTCTGTTTGCATCTAACCCTTCTCTGATGGTGGTTTGGGGAGAACTGGGAACTATTCTTTCCTAGCAAGCCCTGATAGGAAAAGGAGGTCTTTTCTACATTTAAATCGCCATGTATCTCCCACTTACTGTCTGCCACCCAGCAGGCATTGCACAGATACAGCAAGAAGAATGGAACAACTTATTTAGCAGGGCTACCAGGGAAAGTACCCCCGAGGACATTTAGCACATTTGTCCATTTCTTGTCTTAGTCATTCATTCATTTAACAGGCATTTATGGAGCAACCACTGTATACCAGCACCTGTTGCTGGACTCTGGAGAATCAACGAGGAACACTGTAATTGTTGCACTGCCAAAAGTTTATTGCTAATGGGAGATTTGGTGTAAAAGCAAAATAACAACTCTACGAGGTAATAAGGGATAAATGAGTTCCATGTGCCTAGGGTGGTGGCAGGCCCAAAGTGTGTGTGTGTGTGTGTGTGTGTGTGTGTGTGAGAGAGAGAGAGAGAGAGAGAGAGAGAAAGAGAGAGAGAGAGAGTTTGTGAGTGTGTGTGCATGACAGATGGGAAAAATCAAAAGGGTCAGGCTGCAGCAGAAACACTTGGGTTTGACAGCAGCCTTATCTGATTTCCAATCCTGGGCTAGCCCTTGATCAGCTCTGGGACCTCGTGTGGGTCACCTTGTCTCTCTGAGCCTCATTTTCCTCATCCATAGCACAATACTGATGACAGCGATTCTTGTAGCTTTTATGCCGACACCTTATTATCCTCATGGTTTTTTTCTGAAAGAATCAAATATGCAGAGATGGTCAATAAAGAGAAGCTTTTATAGATACAAATGATGCTGAGTCTCTGTCCTGAGAGGCGATCCAATATAATAATCATTTCAATTGTCGTTTTTGAGCACTTAGTATAATTCAAATGTAATTCTAAGTGCTTTACATGTGTCATCTGTCTGGATGAGTCAAATCCTGGGAAACTTGACAGATTGGGAATTACTCTGGATTGAGCATCCTCTGAGTGACCCAGACAGGAAAGAGCTTTGGGGAAAAGGCTTGATGAGAGAGCCCAGAGATCATCCAGGCCCTCGATACTCAGAGAGCAGACTGCCGGCCAGCAGCTTTGGAAATGCTGCAGAACCTGAGATTCTCACCTGCGAGATCAGAATATGCACTTTGGGGGGTGCCACACATTACGCGTGAGAGCACTGCTCTAATGCATTCATGCCCCCTTCCAGCCTCCGTGGCTCCAGCCATGGGCACCAACTACCCCCAAAGGCCTTAGGTCTTCTGCAATCCTGTGATGCAAGACCAGCATGGTAGGGGAAGCCTTCCAGACAGAGGAGGGATCTGAGCTAGGAGTAGGAGAGGAGCCCTCCGACGGGGCTCCTCAGCAGCACAGCACCTCTGTCAGCATCTCCTTCCATGGCCTGGAGAGAGTGACTTTGGGGCTGGGGTCTGCCAGAGGGCACAGTAATCTGAGTCCCAGATAAGCCGGGCTTTCTCCTACCAGGCACAGGGTGCTATGCCAGGCTCTCACCTTGCATCAATACCTGACCTCCTCACCCCACCCTACGAGCTGGGTATTGCCCTTGTGGTCACTTTACTACGACTAAATAAACTGAGGCTTTGAGAGATTGTCTTGCTCACAGTGACTCGGGGGCAGAGCCCGGGTTCCAAGCCAGGTGTGACTGCTTCAGGCAGTGACCACTGGCCCACAGACACCATCTCCCACCCGGGGCCACTTCCAGCGCCCTCCCTCCCTCCCCAGCCTTGGCCTTTCCTGGGCAGGGACGGCGGTGAGGCCACCACAGCTGGTGCCTGCCGGGGACCTGAGCCCGAACCCCTGGTCCAAGGCCGGCGGGACTGTCGGTGCCACGGTGGCAGCTGCAGGAGCCGAGGCCCGGCCCCTCTCTGTCAGCACTTTTGCTGCCCCCAGCCCTCCCCACCCCAGTAATTAAATAAGTCTCTGGAAGAGGAGCCTGTACAGTATGTCATAAAATCTCTCTGAACTACCTATATTTACCCCTGAAAGTGAATTCTTTATAAGACCCGAGATATCAAAGCGGCCAAGGATCAAAGTCGTTTTAATAAGCCAGCCGAATGCGCCTGCCCGGCCTGGCCTCCTCCCGCCGCCCCCCTCGGAAGGCACTTAGGACGCCCCTTGGGCCGTATTGTCACTCTGATTGCTCACTGCGCACGCCTTCGGGGGAGCAGGAATGCCGCCCTGCCCACCGCCTGGGCCCTGCCCACCTGCCCCGCACCGGCCCTGGATTCCACCTGCCTGCCAGGGCCACCAACAGCAAGTCTCCGAGTGCGGGGAGGGCTGGGGCCAGGCGCCGTCAGCTGGCCCCCCGACGCGCTGAGAGCTCAAGGGGGTGACCTAGGTGCGGCACTGAACAGCGGAACAAAATCAGGAAAATGATTCCCTTGGGGCTGGTTACTGCAAAGCAGCACAGGAAGGGTTTTGGTGTCTGGTCACCTTCTGCTCCTGATTTGGGTGTTCGTCACACGGCCGTGTTCAGTTCAAGAAAATTCATCGAGCTGAATAATTGAGTTGAGTGCACTTTCCCGTACGCGTGATACTTCAATAAAACGTTTTTAAAAAATCATAGCAGTTCACGTACCATTCCGCTTGCCTAGATTCTCAGGAGATCGGGCCACCGTCCATGAGAGCTGAGTCGTGACTGCCCAGGCTGGGAGGTGGCTCCAGCGGCCCCACTCGTCCCCAGACCGCGTCACACAGCTGAACCGCTGAATGCCCTTGCAGGAATTTCAGTGAGATCCCGGGTCTAGTTCAAACATCTCAATGGTGAAACTGAGGCCCCAGGGAGCCAGCCACGAGATTGAAACCAGGCCTGATTTTTGACTGTTGGGTTAGACCTGTTCTCTCACGTCAAGAGTTGGCAAACTGAGCCGTGGGCCAGATTCAGCCTGCTGCCGGTTTTATAAATAAAGTTTAATTGGAAATAGTCACATCCCCTTGCTTAAGAATTATCTATGGCTGCTTGCATGCTGGATGGTTCTGCATTGAGGAGTTGAGGCAGAGCCCGAATGTGGCCCACAAAGCCCCACCTATTTACACTTGGACCTTTACAGAGGAAGTCCGCTGGCTGCTTCTGCCTTAGGCAGGGATGTTTTCTCTATCATGTTCCAGCAGCAAATACAGTGGAGACGGAATCGATCAATCAATAGTCATCCAGCTCACCGTTCGAGCGAGGCGTCTACCCGGGTCCCCTCTTTGGCACTGAGTGGGGCTCCAGGGGGGCACGTAAAGCCCCAAGTCATGGTCTGCCTCTAGGTGGGAGCCGGGACGTGCCAGGGCACGCAGGGAGGCAGGTTGCTCTGCCGCTACCGAGGACTGTGGCCTCGGGAAAGAGTCTTGACTTCTCTGGACCCCAGTGGGGCACACCTGCCACCGCTACTCCCCCCACCCCCACCCGCAGGAGAAAATCCTGAGAGGTCACGTGACTAAGGGTGAGGCCACATGCCGTGGTAGTGGTGACTGCTGTGGTAATAACGCGACTCTCTCACGGTTACTGAGGCCTGCTGTGCTCCGTGAACTGAGCTTAGCATTTTTCAGGGGTTATTCTGTTTAATGCTCACAGCTAACCTTTGAGGTAGGTGCTATTATGTCACCCATTTTACACACAGGATGGAAATGAAGGCACTGAAGACTTTAGGAGGTTTGCTGAGTCCACAGATATTTACCGAGCACCTTCTCTGTGCCACACTGTGTTTTGAACTCTGGGCATAGCACAGTGAACAGAGCAAAGATCCAAGAGGCTTCTCTTCCCATAAATTCATTAACTTGCCTAAGGTCTACACAGCTAAAAAGTGTAGAGCTGAGACTGGAACTTAGCTTTGTGTCTATGAGCCATAGGTTCTCTTTGTAAGACAACAGAGGAGTCAGGAAGGAGCAAAGGCCAGAAACCTAAGACCCTGGCCCATGTCAT